>NC_086368.1:6612515-6945015 GCF_036324505.1 Eleginops maclovinus | reverse complement strand
ATCAAGCTGTCTACATACTTTTCCCCATATAGTGTACACTGCATATGTA
This sequence comes from Eleginops maclovinus, assembly GCF_036324505.1. Taxonomy (NCBI): domain Eukaryota; kingdom Metazoa; phylum Chordata; class Actinopteri; order Perciformes; family Eleginopidae; genus Eleginops; species Eleginops maclovinus. The sequence continues at coordinate 6,944,966 of NC_086368.1, read as the reverse complement.
CATATATTCAGTTTTATCATGTTTAATACACATCGTTTTATCTGACCTTTAGCATGTCAGATGTACAGTTAAGCTCCATCCACCTCAACTGTGTCTGTTTGTGTGTGTATTTCTGTAGGTGTGTCTGTGATATTTCTAAACGTCATTCATTCTGTAACTGTCTGTACTTGTTGTTTGGCGTCTGCCTCTTCACCAACAATTCACACTTCTCTTACTGTATGTGTGCTCTTTTATGTCTTTGTGAGCACATTTTTCACAAAGTAAGTAAAGTTAAAGAAATTAGCAAATGTTTTAAAGTGGTTTTGAAATCTTTCTGTTTTGGGCTGTTTAAATTATTTCAAACTTGTTAAAATTAAATTTAAGGTAATATGTTCTTACATAAATAATTTTGTATAAAGGTTTGGTTTATAGGAAATGTCAGAGAGGGTCCTCACAAGTATAGATACATGTTTATATGAGTCTAACTAGGCTAGGTTAGCATTAACATAGCTAGCTGAGGATATGCAGGGGACTATTCTTCTTTCTGTAATCGAACACAAACACCACATTACTGTGTGTGTGTGTGTGTGTGTGTGTGTGTGTGTGTGTGTGTGTGTGTGTGTGTGTGTGTGTGTGTGTGTGTGTGTGTCGGTGTGTGTGTGTGTGTGTGTGTGTGTGTGTGTGTGTGTGTGTGTGTCGGTGTGTGTGCCCATGTGTGCCCGTGTGTTTGTCAGCTCACTCCCCAAATGGCGACGGCATTGCGAAACAACAACTCAGACGTAAAAGTAGAAGCTGATGTCAACAGCTATGAAACTAGAAACAGGAGCTGCAGATACAACAGAGAAAGGATAGCCCAACAACAGTGTCCTCTGGCAAGGCACCGATTGCTCTGTTTTATTAGATTATAAGAGAACAAACACTCGTCGGATCTGCAGGTCAAAGGCCAGTCTGAAGAGGTTGTCTATTGGCATCAAGTCCATTCTTAACACAAATGTTCACTCTCAGTCTTCATTCTTCCAAAAGATTTTTTTAGCATAAGATTGCATGACTTACTGTTATGTGAGTGGATTCAATCATCCAAGGCTGCATCAACCCACCAGACAAAGACAGTTACTGAACCCCTCACTCACTGTGGTTTTGATAATGTGAACGTTATCAAATATGTAGGAACTTTTGAATATTGTCCTGGAACCACTTTAGCTTACAGGAAAGCCCTGCAACTCGTAGTTAAAAATGCTGACCTCTGTTTGTCTGCTGAGGGCTCACAGCATCATCAGGGAGCCCTCAGCAACACAGAGACACCAACCATGGACTGTTTGCCCTCCTCTCATTAGGAAGTCAGTAATTAGGAGCCTTCGATCCCACACCAGCAGGCTCAGGAACAGTTTCTTCCACAACACCATGACATCGCTGAACTCTCACAAACTCAGCACGAGCCCACCCCACTCCCCCGACCTGACCTTCAAACTACAGCACTAGTACTACCAAACTCCCTTTCATGGCTCTTCAACCTACAGCTCCTCACACTCATTCAATAATTACGTAATCTGATTTAAACTTATATATGCCTAAAGCCCTGCACCTTATCCATAAATCCTTTAACATTCAGAATCAGAATAAGAATATCTTTATTCTTCCCACAGAAAGCAGCCAGGTATATATTGCACAGTTATTAACGGTATATATATATATATTGCATATAATAATAGTCAGTGTTGTTATATGTGTGAGGTCTACCGGGGGCCATGATGGTTATATAGTCTGACCGCTGCAGGAAGGAAGGACCTGTGGTATCTCTCTGTGAACTGACTGAAGGAGCTGCACAGTGCGGACAGGGTGTCCTAGAGTGGGTGGGACACATTCTCCTGTCTTCTACACCTCCACAGTGTCCAGAGGTACTCCCCAGGACAAAGCTGGTCTTCCTTATCAGTCTGTTAAGTCGCTTCCTGTCAGCAGTCGAGATGCTGCTGCCACAGCAGGCCACATCATAGAAAATGGCTGATACCACTACAGAGTCTACTCTTTGCACTTCTGGTTGAATGCAAACTGCATTGCATTGTACTATGTGCTATGGCTATTAAGAGAGGGCTGTTGGCTACATTTACATATTTGTTTTTATAAATGCAGCAATGAAACATAAGATGTAAGCACATTGATGTCTTTTTTCTCCCACTTTTCTTTTGGGAGAAATGTCAACTTTTAAAAAAATATTTATATTACTATATGTAATACGCTTTCTATTTATTTATTATTTATATGTTTTACTGATGCAATACATGTGAGAGAGAGAATTCAGGGATGTGGCGTACGGCAGTGGTGTAAAGTTACTGTACTTAAGTACAGTTTTGAGGTTTACTTGAGTTTTCCATTTTTCTGCTACTTTGTACTTCTACTCCACTACAATTCAAAGGTAAAAAATGTAATTTTACTTATGTACATTTATTTTACACCTTTAGTTACTTTACAGATTTGGATGAATAATGTGAAATATAAACAACACTTAAATCTTTAGTTGCACCTGGAATAAAATTCATAAGCTACCCTGCAGTATACAAAGTCATTAAAACTAGCTGCACCTTTACCAGCTCTGCTAACACTTTAATACATCAATAATTATAAAACATATCAGATATATTATTCTGAAATGGACTTACAGAATGAGTACTTTTACTTTTGGTACTTTAAGTATATTTTGATGCCAATACTTTTTACTTTTACTTGAGTAAAATTTTGAATGCAGGATTTGTACTTGTAACAGAGCATTCCTACACACTGGTACTTGAACTTTTCCCACCTCTGGTGTACGGTTTGGCGATTGTAATGAGTTTGCACCTGTCAGCCAATGTAGTAGCAAGTTAGCATTCTGTTTTCCAGGTCCTGTCTTGTAGTGTATTATAAAAAAATACTTTTAATGCATTTATTTTTACATTTTATTGTGCTAACAGGACATTTATTTATAACTACGGTAACACATACACATTCCACAGATATTGGAAAAAACATCGGTAAAGAGGGGGCCAATGGCTCATATCTGCCCCAGGAACACTCAGTTGGTTTTTCCAAACCTGATCTCATCTCTGCCTGGACGGGAAGTGCTCATCAAGAAATACAAGTGCTGCAATAGTACAAGACATTAAAACAAGAAGTGTTTTAATGTGACGTATGATACCCAAAGACTAGACTGACAGTTTGCAATGAGAGCAGAGATGAATTACTGGTAAAGTTGTGTAGTATTGATTATATACAGTTTTGTGACAGCATGTGGCCCTACATGTTTAAATCAGGCTGTAGCTAAATCTAGTAAAAATAGATGAAAACACATCGGTTTGAAATCATGAAACCAACATTTTTTTTTTACTAGTTCAAAGAGGACACAAAAAGCTAAAGAAACAAACAAATATGTGTTTGTCAGTACTGTATTTCCCCCTCACAGAGGATTATCCTGGAAATGTGTCAAAGGCAGAGTACATAATGTACAGTCAATCCCACTGACCATTTTTTTGTGCACAGTAACCAGACTCAAAGGGCATAAATTGAAGGAATAACAATATTTCTTTGTACTATACAATACCTGTATAACTGAACAACTTGTTCTCATGTATACTGTTTGCAGTTGGTTCTCTGACACATTAAAGGATCAAACAGATACTATATTAAAGTAGGTAACATTTATTACCTACTGTTTCTGAGTCTTTGACCTGTTGACATTATTAGTTTATGACACAGCAACACAAAGAGGCTTAAACCTCTCTGCCCACTTCGGATTATGTAATCCACTTCAGCCGCTCTCCATGCAGGTCCCTACTTCCTGCTCTAATGCCTGTCTAAAATGTCTATATAGGAACATTATACATCTCAAATGTTAGTTAAGATTACTTTGCTTGTGAGATTCTAGGATGCATTAGAAAAGTCTGATAAATCTGTCAATATGTCACTCCAGCATCAGCTGTTGGTAAATCAGTTAGGGTTAAAATAAAATGAAGTCATCAGTATATATTACATTTTCTGTAATTAAACCTATAAAAGGTGTCTGCACATTTACATTTAATGTTATATTTTACGGTTTTTCCCCTTTACCGCTCATCCCCATTGTTGCTGCTCCCCTAACGTGTTGTCATGTGACAGACCTGTTAGTTGAATTCATGTGGTCAGCACTCCATATTTATTTGTACATGATTAAATGTACATTATTTGCTCAGAGCAGTGAACCACTGACCCAGATAATTATATAAAAAACAACTAATTAAGACAACAAATCAGCCGAAGTTGCATCAATCAGATATTTATTTGCGATTTATTTTCTTCTGTTCTTCTTTACAGTTAATGTTTTTTTTCTTCTCAATGACAGTCTGCATCGGCCAATCATCTGCAGCTAATCCAGCCAACTCGATTCGGATTGGCTGTTCAGGCTCAATCCCACCACCCATCCCATCTCCCTTTGTGTGCAACAATAACAACAGAAAGGCAACACATTACAGGACACATTGTACTTGACCAAACATGAACCAAATGTAAACCGTAAAAAAAATACATCCGTCTAAAAAATGTCTTTTAATTTTGCATTCATTTAAGCTTTTATTCTTAAACTTATAAAAATACCAACATGGTGAGATAATTTCACTTATTTTAAGCATTTTAACATGGATTTAGGCAGACAACTGCATGAGTATTAAAACAATGACATTTCTAAAACGGTATCTGCTGTAAACTGATGGAATCATCTCACCTTGCAAGCATATTCGTAACATTTTAAGGCTTAATGAGTGGATAAGAGGACGAGATTTTCAGTGAACATGAAGGGGAACAAACCTGTCCCGAGGTTTGATTTCACACTGTCGAGAACAATATGGTCTCATGAGAATTTCCTTTCAGGTTGTCAGGATGTCACAGAACTCAACAAAGTCCCTCTGCATGAAGTTCTGGCTCTGCATCAGGTCATCTTCAGAAGGGAAATACTGCATGCTGTCCTCCTGCAGACGCAGACAGTCCTCCTGCAGTACCACGATCTGTCCTGGGGGTGCTGTTGAGCTGTGTGGGTTGGGACTGTCCAACAGGGCTCCTCTTGCATTTTCCAGGACGCCCAGGTATGAGTCCATGTCTGTGAGCTCCACCTCGCTGTCAGAGCTGCTCCCACTGTCGCTCCCCACTGAGTCGGAGCGCATGTGCAGCATCTGGTACTTCTCGTGCATCAGAAACTGGTTTGTGTTCTTGGGGGCTCGCATCCCCCTTGCTCTGTTCCCTTTGACGTTAACGGGCCGGAGGGACATCGCTGGCCTCTGGAAGTGTCTGGGATGAGCAGGGTGTCGTTGAGGGGGCTGTTGGTGAATGCGCCCCCTTGGCCAGCCTCCCACTCCTGTCCTTCGTCCCTGTATGCGCCCCCTGCAGCCCTTGGACCAGCCGTACTTCCTTCGGCTGGACGGATCCCTCTGCGGAGCCTCTTTGCCATCCTTCTGCTGCTGGCAGCTCCTCCTGCACATCATCTCTGAGAGCATTTTCTTGCAGTCTTTCTTGCGGTTGCCTCCCTTCCTCCCTGCTGCCCTCCTTCACATCCCTGCTCGTTGGCCCACACAACAACAAAGAGAGGCTGGTTTCTGTTTTTACTAGCTCAGATCACAAATGACCCTCCTCTCTCTATGTGTCTACCTTTTCACTATCCTTTCACTTTTTTTCTTGACCTCTGGCTTTGGCTGATGCATCGCCTGCTCTTCCTCTCCGTGCAGCAGCAGCTTGCCTGCTCGGCTGTCTTGCCTGTCACGCCCTCTTGTATCTATCTGATTAATCTATTTTCAATTTTCTTAAAGTCAAATTAGCTTCTTACAGTTCTGATTATTGAACTATAATGAGCTGCTAAAGGGATTTTAGGTGCTGTCTAGCTGATTTTAAGCTGTTGGTTTTTTTCTCAGTTTAAGGCCAGCAAGTGCAGTGTACTCGGTTCAGACAAGCACTGACTGTGGCTCAGCCTCCTCCTCAGAGCCTGGATAAAGAGTTGGAAGAGTCCATTCAGAGGTTTAACAGAGGGAGGGGGAGGGGGGGAGATTTTTCCACTTCTAAATAATAACATTATAATATAAAATATTTTAACAGAATATTACTCATGGTTATGTATACAACATATTCAAACATGTTTGTCTGTATGCAGGTGTGTAAGGTGTTGGGTTTTTTCGTTGTGTTAAGCATTAAACTGCTCCCTGTAGAAGGATGGTTCACTCCGCTTCAGTTTTAGAAGCTGAAATCTGATCCACAGCTGCTGCGATTGCCCACCCCTCTGACAACAGCAACACTATACAGCAACAACAAGCAGCACAGGGGCACTCACTGTAATAACAGTCACAGTAGTTACTTATTGTGTCATACACACACAAGTACCCAACCCAACTATGGACTTATAAAACTGTGGAAATGACTGTTTCAGTGGTGAGCACAGTTTCTTAAACACATTACATTACAAAGAACGTTATGTTCTGGCTGCAAATTTACTCTCACACAAAAAACCTTCCCTTCCTTAAACGTAACACAACACGTCTTAAGTCAATTTCAGTTGGTATTTGGTCCAGACTTAAATATCCTAACAAATCATGAATGCATTAATAGTAATTATTGGGCTCTTATGTGTATTCTCCCCAGACAATAACTTACTTTGTTGACTATGTGTCTTTAACTGTAATGCCCTCAAGGGAGTCACATGTTAGTCAAACATGTTAACTGTGAGTGGGTCACAATTAAGTTTTGGTTAAGCCATTCAAGTCCTCCTTAGCATGGATTGTAATCGCTTCATGGTCCCTTGGATTGGCATCTAGCGCCATCATCAGGTCAAGGTTTTTATTCTGTACCTTGGTAGGCTATATGAGCAAATTCCTGCAAAACTACTTACATTCCCATCGGCCTCGGCTGTAGACTACATGGTAATATTGCTAATGATCAACGGGCAGCATGCTAACTGGCTAAACTAACATGTGCACATGGTAAACATTAAACCCATTCAACCTGTTTAACATTATGTTGAACTTTCCTATCACTGTCCCAGACCGTAGTCGAAGAGAACAGGGGATGACTCTCTACCTTATAGCATAACAATTAGTTGACATTGTGCCAATGTTAGCATTGAGCTTAAAGTACTGATGTGTCACAAGTACGGCTTCACTGAGTGACTTTGCTGTAGTCTTGGTTTGAAATCAGTCGACAAGAAGAATGAATCGATAATTGAGGACATTATTTTGTAAAAAGCACAGGACCCCTTTATCAATAGGAATATAAGGAATGAAACATACTGTCTTCAATGTCACCTGACATAACAAATAATTTCCTCTGAGTAAGTTCATTGACCATTATGCTTTCTGCAGCACCAAATCTCTACCGTTACAATTCAGTTTAGTTCCAAAATATGTGGGTCAACCTAACAAAGCATAGACCATAATTTGACATAACACACCTATATGATTGGAGCTAGCGATCCCGTGTGGCCGTTATGTATATTACACAGAACAGAATCAGAAAAAGGGGGTTATTGTTATCTGACGTATTCAGATGATTTAGGTTGGAAAATCTAAAATTAACTAAAAGTAGAAGTATCTAAGTTTAATCAGGAAATGAATGAAGTATGCAATTAAAAGTATAAAATCGGCTCATGTTATTGTTGTAATGTTATATATTTGATCATTTAATTATTATTTATTGTGCATTAATATGAACGGAGGATTTTACTGTTGTAGTTGGTTGAGGTGAAGCTTATTTTGAACCATTTGAACAAATTCTAATTGTATTCTTTATTAACCTGTTGATTTTTCTTTCCAAAAAATGTAGTAATATAAGAAGTAACATTTTTGGACCCAATTCTTGATTTTTTTTGTCATTATATCCATGTTCAGATGATTATTTATAAAAACATCTCTTAAAGGGCTTCCTTAATTTTAAGAAAGCCCTTATAATCTACCACACAATATTAAGTATTTGGTAAAAAATAGTGCGTTATTTAAGATGTACAGATACATCATGTATAAATACATGTACATATAAATACATGTATTTAGCAGATAAATATCCCACAGTATTAAATACATGGACATATTACATTAAGTTTGTTGACACGTTTTTAAAGTTAATTAATTTATAAGATATGATGGATAAACTGGGATTAGGTGCTAGGTTGGCTGACAATATGAGGATATTATATTATAGTAGGAGTAGGTTGTAAAGCATGGAGGCTAAAATATAGGTTATGGTGTGTAAGTCTATGTGCTTTCTCTTAACAGAGGGTGGTGGTAATGCGCCACTGATCTGAAAGCCAAACTCTGTAAAACAAGAAGAAGACAAGAAAGAAGAAAAAAGCTGTCAGCTGCTTCAGCAACACAACAAACATGGCGTCAGGAGGCAGCTAACTGAGAAGAAAAGCGGGTTATCCTCCAGAGCCGTTTTAAATGAAAGTTGCATTTCTTAATTAAAGATAGCATTTGCTTCGTCCTGATCTAAAGATGGAGTCCACTTCGTTTCCAGAGGATGTTTCGGAGAGGAAAGTGTGTGTTGTCGGGTCGGAGCCGGTGGAAAACTACACTGTAAGCTACTTTCTGGCTTCCTCTAGCCTAGCGCCTGTTAGCATGTACCTAGCCTTAGCTTAAGGTCAATTAACGTGACAGTGAGTGAATGTTGAAGAATATACCCTATCGGTGAATGTATTACATTTTCAGTTACAATACTTGTTTCCATCAGTCAATATGTCGTTTTCCTCCTTAGGCTTTACTCAATACAACGACAGATCAGGCAAGCTGATTGTTAGCTGCCGCGCTAACCTGTCAGTGTTGCAGCGGTTATCAACGTTTCAGACCTAACAGCCCTCTCCAGCTCTCTATATTTTACTTCAGTTTTGTGTCACGATAAGTACTGTTATGTCTTTTTTTATCCAAAAGTTAACCAGAATTTTCCCATGTCTCTTCTGTCCGTGAACCCTTGTCAAGATGGGCATTACAATAATAGAGATAAATACAGATAATCTCACAAAAAACAGGACATACAGGAATAAGAGGCTAGAAGAATCAAGGCAAATGGCTCTTTAAAAAAAAAACAACAACAACATTGTTTTTTAAAAACAGATTGCAAAGTATTTATACATCATGCTCATTCGAAAGTGATAGTAAAAAGGCATATTAATCAGGTTTGGGTCAGGTGATTGGGAGCAAGAGGTGATTTGTTTAAAAAAATATATATACTGTTAACTTATCCAGTAAAGCTTTTGCAATAGATAATAACATCTAGGTTGTTCTTCTTAAGTACAGTGAAGTCCATTGAACCATTTATAATTGCCAACAATTGCTTCTTTCTACTGTTGATGACATAATGACATTATTACAGCCCTTCAAACTTAAATTATGTGGTGGAGTTGAAGATCCACTGTTGACCTAAAAGCAGTTGGTTGCATATATGAGGAGATGGTTCAATGGTGGTATATGGTATATGATCTTGCTTCAGTTATTTTTAGAGCATCCATCATGTACAGGAAGCAGTTTTTGAATCAGGATGGCTGTAATCACTGAATGGCATGATGTGCTGTTTCAGGTCTATATCATTGATGTGACGGATGGAGAGCACAAATGGACTGTAAAGCATCGCTACAGTGACTTTCACGACCTCCACGAGAAGGTAAGAGTCTGGAGCAGCACAGATAAATCTGAATCAACTTGATACTTCCAAAATCACTTTTTAAAATCTATTTGTGTTATCGATAAAACATAAAGGTATAATAGAGAAGCGCTATATGGGATTTAGGGTCAATAACTATTATATCTGTTATGACAAAATATGAGGAAAGCAATAAAGACAGACTTTTTAGTAATTTCACTCATAAAACTTTTGCAAACATTTGTAATTACAAATTTTATTGGCCACTTTTACTGAACTCCTTCTTTATCTTTATCATTTGCTAATAAACTTCAATACACCCAATATAAATCCATATGCTCACCTGTGACATCATGTTAATTGAAGTTAATCATTAATAATAACCGTAATGCATTTTGTCAATGCTGGAATGAAGGTTGACTTATTGTTTATCAATTAACAATCTGTTGATTGTAATGTTCTAGAGTAACAATGGGCCTTTCAGTAAATTACTGTAGACTCAAGCCTACAAGTGGATCACAAAGAACAAGCTTCAAACTGTAAAAAACATGACTATGTCTTCCAGATAATTAATACATTATTTTAACATCAACAATAAAAATGTCTAACATTTTCCAGAGTCCAAGGTGACATCTTAAAAGTTTACATTTATATATAACAAAGAGAAGCAGCAAATCCTCTTATTAGAGTGGAAAGCTTTTTAGAATTTTTCTCTCATCCTGATGCGTTTCCCTGCAGCTGACGGCAGAAAAGAAAGTGGACCGACGGCTGCTTCCTCCAAAGAAGATGTTGGGGAAGAACTCAAAGAGTCTGGTGGAGCGGCGGCAGAAGGAGCTGGAGCTTTACCTGCAGACGCTGCTGCATCAGTTCCCAGAGACCACACCAACTCCCCTTGCCTGCTTCCTGCACTTTCACCTTTATGTGAGTACACTTGAGGTTCCTACAGCCTCTGCACATGTGCAGTAGCCTGTTTAAGCTGGCTGCAGGGATTTGTTTCTAGCCAAAATAGTGTAAGCTTCAATACTGATGTGAGGTGACAATGTCAAACTCAAGACATGTTTCCAGTTCATCTCAAATCTCTTGGATATGCCTGAAGGCAAGTGAAGTTTTTCAACACCGAACTGAGGGAACATTTATTTATGGACTAAATACAACGATACACATCTTGTCAATCTCCAATTATTTATTTTTGTTTTTCCATGCATGTAATGGATTTTATAATGAAGACTGAGCATTTGAAACTGGCTGATCAGACTCACAGATATCCGTTTTTACGCCAGTTGTTTTTAAACATGTGCCACACGACTTTCCATCCTAAAAGTAATTGTTGAATTAAATAAATATCCGTAACTTTCAATTTGCCATTAAATAAAGGTTATTAAAGCTTTTGTGTATGCTGTCACCAAATGAAGAAAATTGAAAATGTGCCCCAAAAATGTGCCCGCCATATAGCTATACTAGGGGTTAAACACAGGTTTGAACACGCCCGGGTGCCATCCCATTTGTCCCCCCCCCTGTTTTATCAGAATAAACTGAGCGTGTTGCAGTGTTTAGCAATTGCAAAATATAATTAAAGATTAATAAAAAAATGTCTTTATCTAGATGAGTCTTGTCTGGCGGGTCTATTTTGCAACCAACATACTACTACTACTACACTTAAAGCTGTGTAAATTGTTTAAACATTTAAATTGCCTCAGTTGTATCAACAGTTGCTGATTGGTGGAAAACTGTTAGCTCTGTCATAAGATAAAAGGTAGTGGGAGAACAGTAATTTGTCTGTAAATACGGATAATTTCCCAGTGCTAGAGCTGCTGCTGCAGGCTGGTGTTAAAGTCTTTGTGGTGCTCGTGACCATTGATTATGTGATGATGTTCATACAACAACAGAGCAGTAGTGTCTGCAGTGAAGGCTACTAACCCTCTCATGTGATGCAAGATGGTAAAGTGGTGACTGTCACAGACGAGTTAGCAAAGTTTATTGTTGTTTATTGTTCACCGCATTAATGATGCAAACTTCTATTGTATAGGTATGAAAATAATTGACCGCATGTTGGTCATGGTCTGAAGCAACCATCAGGCCTTTCCTGTGTTATTTGTTAATTTTGAATAGACAAAGCAGTGTGTTCAAAATCTATCAGCAGTTGAACGTTAAAACTATACCTAGCTGATGTTATCGTTGAGTAGTGAAGCAATCAAGCTTGTTTGTTGTTTTGAAGGGATCAGTCTTTCAAAAAACTCTTTCTTTCTTTCAGGAGATCAACGGGATCACAGCAGCTCTGGCTGAAGAGTTGTTCAACAAAGGTTCGCTTCCTTCAACCTCTGCCCTCTATCTTCATCTAGTGTTCCTAAAACTGTGTTAAAAATTAACTCCTTCAGTAGAGAGTGTGCTTCTAGTTTATGAAGCTGCAACAGCTTTCTCACTGTCGTTACTTCTATCAGTTTTACAGATAAGGTACAGTAAGATGGAAATACTTACAATGACATCACCTCTCTAAATGTTCTTCATTTCTCAGGGACAATACAAACTAATGAACAAGGATGTAAATTTAGAATGTTTTAGTTGCATGCATAGTTTTAATTCACAGTGAGTAGAAGTCATTAACACTAAGTAGATTCTTGCACAATGACATGATGTGGAACAACCAGTCTTAATGCGTTTGTCAATTTTAGATATAATTAGCATTGTTTTCTCTTCTTTTTGTGTTGCAAAGAAGTCCAAAATATGTAAATACCAGTTTAAATGGCTTATATATTCTATTTTAAAAATACATGATTTAAATAGCTTATGCAGCTAAATAAATCCAGTGTACTGAAAATGATTATTAAAGTCTAATCTCTCATTATTCAAAGGGTTTATTGTCTTATGCACAATAGTTACAGTGTAGGTAGTGAACATTTTAAGTCCCAGTCTCCTCCAACAGTGCGACATCCAATATGAAAGAGACATAAAAACAAGTCATTTTATAGTGCTAGAAGAAACAGAAATGAAATAGCACAAGAGAATGATGCAGGTGACAGTCCTTGTTTATACCACCAAATAAAACTTGAAACCACAGATATAATCCTGTACATTGAGCAGTTCCAGTTTCTTGTGGTGTAGGGGAGCAGTTGCTGCAGGCCGGCGAGGTGTTTTCTCTCCATCCGCTGCAGCTTTACTCCATCTCCCAGCAACTACGTCTGGCAAAACCAACCTGCTGCAGCGGAGATGCCAAGACAGACCTGGGACACATCTTGGACTTCACCTGCAGGCTGCGATACCTCAAGGTCTCACACCTCTTTTATAAAACTCAAATCATGTCGTACCGAGTTGCTTTGTATCCTAACTTTTCCTTCAGTAGTAGACGTGGTTATTTCTCACTGGTTTTTCTCTGTTGGTCAGGTGTCTGGTACCAGAGGTCCAGTAGGAACCAGTAACATCCAGGAGAGCAGTCTCCCCTTCGACCTGTCTGTCTTCAAGTCACTGCTGCAGATAGAGGTACTGTCTGTCTGTCTGTCTGTCTGTCTGTCTGTCTGTCTGTCTGTCTGTCTGTCTGTCTGTCTGTCTGTCTGTCTGTCTGTCTGTCTGTCTGTCTGTCTGTCTGTCTGTCTGAGTGTGAAGAAAACACTGCTTAATCGGCACACACAAACCTGTTTGATAAGGGAATGAATAAGACCAGGTTAACCAACATGTTATCCATTAAAAGTATGTGGTTACACCAGAAAATGGCACACAGGTATTGGACGGATATAAAGAGGAAACCCCTGATGTTGATTCTTTTGACCCATTCCAGAATAAAGTATATTCTTTACTAGATCAAAATTATAAATGGATTAATGTGTTCATCAATTAAAGAGGCCCTGTTGTGCTTTTTGGGGTTTTCCCTTTCCTGTAGTCGGGTTATATAGGTTTGTGTGCATGTGAATGGTCTGCAAAGTCTAAAATCCAGAAGTTCCCTCCAGAGGGAGTTTCTCTCCTACACACTCTCCCTACTCCCTGCGGATCAGTAGTCCTAAATATATACAGTAATAACATCATCAATTCATTTTTGATTGTATTCAAAATTATAAATACGAATCTAGAAATTAAGTCATGAAACAAAGTTTCCGAAAATGGAAATATACAACTAAAAAACGTTATTTCCCTTTATTTACAAATTCACTTTACATTTTTCAAAAGTATGATTCTAATTCTGTCTCTGTCCGCCTTCAGATCAGTGAGTGCAGCTCGCAGCAGATCCGAGGTCTTTCCTCTCTGAGGTCCAGTCTGGCAACTCTGAGTATCCACCACTCCATGGAAACTATGACGGTAAGTTGTAGATTAAATACTACTCTAGTGTTTAAGCTGATTATAGTAGATAGTTTCCTGATGAATGATATTTCTGTCTCCCTCTAGTCAATCCTAGTCCCCGAGGCGAGTGAGTTCTCTCAGTGGGAGGCAGAGGGGGCGGAGTCAGGCTGTCCCGTCACTGCCGTCATCCCGGTGTGGAGGAACCTGACCACGCTGGACATGAGCCACAACGGCATCAGCACCATCGACAGCTCCGTGGTAAGACATGCACAGAAAACAATGTGTGGACTTCTGTCAACAGTAGTGTTTAAAAGTCTGTTTCTGTATGATATTTTATTTTGTCCTCACCAATAATTAGAACTGTATGCAACATTTCTCTTTTGGCCATGGACATCCCGAAAAAGTTGACTAAAGTAAAAATACGTTTTCGGGAAAAACTGTTGAATAAATAATGCTCACAAGTTCATCGAATTGTAATATACCGGGAGTTATTTAGTTAATAGCATGAACTCCATGACAGTTATACGATTTGAGGGAATATGATTTTAAAATATCTTCTGTCAGTTGTCAGGGGATCAGTTTTGTTTAATATCTCGAGCTAGAGCTGGTCAGGTCAGCAGATTGTGTATTTAATATCTTAATGTCTCTACAAAGGGCTAAATAAAAGCGTGGGTACTTGATTAAACGTTTAGGTACATCAGGTTCTGTAGGTTGACTCTGAGTGTTTCTCTGTTGCAGAAACTGATTCCTAAAGTGGAGTTTCTGGATCTAAGTCACAACAAACTATCCACAGTGGAGAACCTCCAGGTAAGTGGACAGTATGTCACTATCATTTATAGGGTGGCATCTACCTACTATTTTGAATTTATAGACATGATCATTATTATTTGTAGATTAAGCAATTAATTGAATATGTTGTTAATTGTCAGAAAATGGTAAAGGAGCCCAAAAATGATTAAGTCTGACCATCAGTCCAAAGATAGCTTCATAGATAACATTTTCATGATTTTTATATGGTGTAGTAAACATTATTCCACATCTTTTATTATCCATATCTATTATTGTACATATCATGTTAATATTTCTACATACCTTCTTCTATTTTTACCTGTTTATGTTTACTTTTATTTTTACTCTCAGGTGTAGGATTGATAATGCATTTTGGATTCTGATTCTGAAAATATTGTCCTATACATTTTCTGTTGATTTGCACCAATTTGCTGCAACAGACGGGTACTAACTGCTGCAGTTAGACACCCTAGAGATGTTTAGATTGTCATTAATCACAATAGCTGTGTAGTAACCTTTCTGTGTTGGCAGCACCTCTATAATCTGGTTCACGTGGATCTGTCCTACAACTGCCTGCAAGTCCTGGAAGCTGCTCACACCCGCCTCGGGAACATCAAAACTCTGAGTCTGGCCGGCAACCAGCTGCAGCAGCTGAGCGGCCTCACCAAGCTCTACTCACTGGTCAACCTGGACCTCAGCCACAACCAGCTGGAGCAGGTAATCACACCGGGACGTCCAGGAGTTAAAGCAACAGAAAAACTGACAGGAAGTCTTTCTCTTATGTTTAAATGTGAGTGCAAAAGATGCATTTGTGGCACAAATGAAAACATTACATCTGGCCCGCTTAGAACACTTGGTAGAGATGGCAATCCATATACTTGGGCTCATCATGCTCGAGTTTGAATCTGCACTTGGACCCATCTTCGCGTGTCATCCCCTCAGTCTCCCCCTTTTAATATTGTCACTACAATAAAGGCACTGGTGGCCTGAAAAAAATCTTCACGATTAAAAAACATTACCAATTTCACAAAATGTATTAAATATGCTACAATCAGAGAAGAAGTTAAAAAAATAAACCCTAACTGAAATTAAGAGCTTTAAATAAAATATCTTTAAAGATATATTTGTTTAGTTCAACCAACATTTTTGCATCGCCTGGTTCCCTTAACAAAAAGCCAACATATTTTTCCAGAGGATGTGAAAAACAGACAAGAGCACGTTTGCATCAACATCAGAACCACTTAGCTAAAGCAGGAGTAGTGTTTCTATTAACCAAATGTTAGAGATCATGAAGTGCTAAAATGCTGACTAATTTCCAGGTTTTGGGACTCATTCCTGCAGTATTAAATGCAACAAAGGTTACACATCATCGCCACCCTTAAGACAACTAAAGACTGTGGGGAAAAACAACAAACCGTAGTTCATGTTAAAAAGTATTTTAACGAGGAACTCGGGGGAGGTGGGCTTGGGTTTTTTGTGACTTGGGTGTGTTTGTTTCCAGCTGGAGGAGATCAGGAACATCGGCTCTCTGCCCTGTCTGGAGAAACTCAACTTGTCCAGTAACCCCATGGGCATCATCCCGGACTACAGGACCAAAGTCCTGGCCCAGTTTGGAGACCGGGCATCAGAGGTACACCCATGAAACCCCACACTGAATATATTTACCTCTTTACTACCACTTCCTCTGCAGCCAATAGCACCAAGCTAAGGCCGTATCGTTACTAACTACTTTGACTACTGCACAGATAAAACACCCTTAACACCACACTGGTGATCTCTCTGCTGCTACTGCTGAAAATGTAATTAAATCCTAATATTCTATATTTTTAACTAATATAGATAATCTCATCCTGAAACTGATAGTGCTAATATCAACATGTCTGCAGTTTAATTCATTAGAGCTACTAATGCTCTTGATTCTGCTTCAGAATTGGATGTGTTAACCCGCCTTTTTCTTTTCTTGTCTCTGCGTCTTCAGGTTTGTCTGGATGGTAAGGTGACGACAGAGAAGGAGCTAGACACAGTGGAGGTGTTGAAAGCAATTCAGAAAGCCAAAGAAGTCAAAGACAGGATGAGCAGCGGCGACAAGAAGGTACGTTCAACTGCAGGCAGCAACAAACCAGTTTGTATTATTTAAATATTCAATATTTTTGTCAGTTACCACCTAAAAGACGAGTTCAAATAATGAGCGTTTCATTTACAAATCCAGTGTCAATAAGTAGTTGGTTAATTTCTTTTAGGAATGTTAAATTCTCTGTACGTAGGAGGATTTTACTCGTTGTTTTTCAGGTTTTTAGGGGATTTTAAAAAAATATCAGTATTTTCTGTTTTGCAAGGATTTGACTCTCGACAAGAATCTTGAACCCAAACCTTTGTTAAATGTTATAATGTTCATATCTTCCAATATGAATTTACCCTGAAACATTCTGTTGTGTTTTTATAATTCCAACCTACTATAGACCAGTAAGAGATCCCCATATAGATGTGACTGATAAGTAAATGACTAACAGGTCTCTTCAGCCTGAACATGTGCACATCAGCAGCAGAGTTTTAACACATACAGCAAGTCAATCAAACACGCATAAAACAGTCATTATGAAGTCTGAGAGGTTGTAGTCCTATTTGAAAACTTGTAACAAATATGCAGCTTGCTAAATCTGTGTGTTAAAAGTGGAGTTTTGTGACCCATCCCTTTGTTTTTTTTTCAATGACAACGATGGAAAAATATTTGAGATTGTATTTCTTATTCGGGAAATTGCTCCCTTTTCCTTTTTTCTTTTATAAACAAAGTCATATTCTCCAAAGCCCTCCAGGATATTGAAAGCAGCTTGTTCACATATTCTACATGTTTACAGATTCAATGGAAACCAAGTCACAAGTTGGAAAATTATTTTTAAAATTGAAAGTCACAGTTTTAATTCTCGAATCACACACCCTTGTACATATACAGTATTTATACAACTGAACTGGACTAGGTCGGGTCAAGTTGTATATTTGAAAGAGACCAGTACTGTGTCTGTATAAGAGGCTAAACTATCAGTCTTCAACCGCCGTGTGACTGTTCCTCTGCTGCTGATGGAGCTGCTGGGGAGAGGTGTTAGGATGTTCCTCTGGTTAATGATGTAGCTGCTCTCTGAAGCCTCCTCCTCTCTGTCCTTTCGTCAGATCAGTGAGGAGACCAGGCTGTCTGCTGCTGCACCTCCTCACCTCTCCTCCTCCTACTCTTCCTCCTCTCCCCCCTCCTCTTCTTCCTACTGCTCCTCTGCTGTCGCTCCTCCCGCTGTCACCACTTCCTCTTTTTGTTCCTCCTCCTCCTCCTCTTTCTCTTCCTGTCTGGCCCAGCAGGCCTCCTGCCCCAGTCAAGGTAATCATGTATGTATCAGGCTGTGCAGGGCTGAGGGAGGGGGCGGGAGGGGGGTGGGCGGGAGATTTATTTATTTGATTTAAGGCAACAGCCAGACGGATGAGTATGTTTCTCTGCCTTTCAGCTGATTCCCCAAAACAGCAGCTGATGCCAATAGGGATTATTTTCCTGATCGATCAAACATCTTTTTAGCTAATGTAGCTAACCTGCTGCTGTTGCTCCATCTTGTTTCAAGCCAGATATCCCCAGCTTTTTATTTCCTGTAGAATGCGCTTTGCTTTCTGCTCAAACTGAACTTATAACTTGTACAGCTGTGGAAAAAATGAAGAGACCACTCCAAATGTATTAGAAATCTCAATCTGTATGGCAGCCATTCCAGTGTCTGTTGAATTCCAACAGAGAGAAACGTTTAATGTGTCAGTAGATTAAAGAATAAAATAAAAAAAGGTTTATTTTACTCAAACACTTACCTTTTTTAAATGGTAAAACCAGAGAAACTGATAATGCTGCAGTGGTCTCTTAATTTTTTCCAGAGCTGTATGTACAGTACATGGTGACCAATTGCCTGTTGCTTTATCTGTTCATAACTGTAAGCTCCTCCTGACTTATATCTTTATTAAGATTACTTTTGTCCATCGCACAGGTTGTAACAGCCTCATTAAATCCTAGCTGTACTAACATTTACCAAACCAACTAATATAAATACATGTTTCTGCCAATTACAGATGTTTTACTGATATAAGAATCAGAGCCTTGTAGGCAGGCATAAGACTGAAAAAACATGGCGTAAGCTAAATGACCAAAAAACGTCTTCAACCGTGAGTTAGGGGTTTGCAGCTATTAAAGTTATTTAAGTTAAGTTTGATACGAACATGTTTATTTCAACATGAAAGATAAATCAGTGTCTGGTGGTTGAAGCTTAATAGCACCATCACCATGTCTTCTAAAAAAAGAAACATTTAGTCTTATTATTAGACTACAAGACTGACTGACTGATGATGTGTACTTATACGTAGCTAGTGAAATACCTACAGTAGATGGTGGTCCGAAAGGCCCCAGTTTTTAGGCAGAAGTTACGGCACCGAAGCTAAGCAATGTATTCTTTAACAGGGCAGCAGCAAAATGTATTTTTAGATACATAAAAAAGACCCAACAAAAGAAAATCATTATCAGTTGGGGTATACATTAAATGTAAAATATTTTTAGTGCTTTACCTTGCCATCAGACAGCACTTTCAGACATTGTTTTCCCACTTCACAGAACAAGGTATTTCTGGTGCCTTTAGTGAAACCAAAAAACCCCTTCAAAACACAAAAGTTGTAATATGTTTGAGATCAATCTGAGGAGTTTATTTCTGAAAAATTAATTTCATTAAAACTGACTGGTGGCTGTTTCAACAGCTGATGGAGCACCAAGGGCAAAAACTAACCAGCGACTGATGGTCACTAATGTTGTTCTGAAGGTTGTTGGACACCCTGATAATCCCGATTAACATCTGTCTGCTTCGCTTAGCACAGGCCGCGCGCTGTGTGAATGTTTGAATCTAAAATATAACAACTAAGTGCATGTTGGAATTGTTTTTGTTCCTGTCAGTGAAGAAGAGCATTGCTGTGTTATTTTTTCTCTATATTTTAAAATATTCTTGGATTGGAACTCTGCATGATTAGATATAAAGTGTTCAAATATTTAAAATAATTATTTCTGTCAGAACTGAGTATGTTTAACTGAAGCTAAACGTTATTTAATCATATTTAAGCCTTTTATATAGTTTTCCAATGATTTATAATTGTCATAATTTATTATTGTGCTGATTATTATCTCTTGTTTAAAAAATACCCATCAGAATTTCTGGGTTTAGTAACTAATTTTGAGACAATAAACCTCATATCATATTAGTTGCAGGCATCAAATTAGTGCAGCATGTTCTGAACACACTCAATTTGTTTTAGTAAAACTTTTGAAGTTATTCTGCACAAAAATATAAAATGTCAAGCTCTCAATCAATCCGGAATGACATCAGTACGACTGCAGAGCTCGCTCCTCACCTCGCAGCGTCCCTGATTTGTTTGGTTTCCTGTTTAAGAAGTGACAAGCAGAGAAGACTCCGTTCCTCCCAGTGCTCTCCCTCCTGTGGACGCTGCAACCCCCCCACCAAGCTTTAACACAAATACAAACCTTCTGTCTGCTGACCCCGACCAGGTGAGGGCAGCACAAAACAACTATTAGAAAAATTGAGTTATCTGTTAAATATTACTTTGATTAAATAAATGAAATGGTCATAAGAATGCCGCCATGCGCTGAAGATAAAAGGAATATACAGTCAGGTCCATAAATATTTGGACATTGACACAATTTTCATTATTTTGGCTCTGTACCCCACAACAATGGATTTGAAATAAATTAAACAATAAGTATGTACTTTAAGTGCAGACTTTCAGCTTTATTTTGAGGGTATTTACATCCACACCAGGTGAATGGTGTAGGAATTACAACACATTTTATCCAGGGTATCTCCTTTTTAAGGGACCAAAGTAATTGGACAATTGGCCGCTCGGCTGTTGCATGGCATGCTGTGTGTTATTTCCTCATTAGTTCATTTACAAGGAGCAGAAATAAGGTCTAGAATTAATTTCAAGTGTGTTATTTGAATTTGGAATGTGTTGCTGTCAACTATCTACAGTGGGGCAAAAAAGTATTTAGTCAGCCACCAATTGTGCAAGTTCTCCCATTTAAAAAGATGAGAGAGGCCTGTAATTTGTATCATAGGTATACCTCAACTATGAGAGACAGAATGAGAAAAGAAATCCAGGAAATCACATTGTAGGATTTTTAATGAATTTATTTCAAATGATTGTGGAAAATAAGTATTTGGTCAATAACAAAAGTTCATCTCAATACTTTGTTATATACCCTTTGTTGGCAATGACAGAGCTCAAACGTTTTCTGTAAGTCTTCACAAGGTTTCCACACACTGTTGCTGGTATTTTGGCCCATTCCTCCATGCAGATCTCCTCTAAAGCAGTGATGTTTTGGGGCTGTCGCTGGGCAACACAGACTTTCAACTCCCTCCAAAGATTTTCTATGGGGTTGAGATCTGGAGACTGGCTAGGCCACTCCAGGACCTTGAAATGCTTCTTACGGAGCCACTCCTTCGTTGCCCTGGCGGTGTGTTTGGGATCATTGTCATGCTGAAAGACCCAGCCACGCTTCATCTTCAGTGCCCTTGCTGATGGAAGGAGGTTTTCACTCAAAATCTCACGATACATGGCCCCATTCATTCTTTCCTTTACACGGATCAGTCGTCCTGGTCCCTTTGCAGAAAAACAGCCCCAAAGCATGATGTTTCCACCCCCATGCTTCACAGTAGGTATGGTGTTCTTTGGATGCAACTCGCTCCTCCCGCTGTCACCACTTCCTCTTTTTGTTCCTCCTCCTCCTCCTCTTTCTCTTCCTGTCTGGCCCAGCAGGCCTCCTGCCCCAGCCAAGGTAATCATGTACAGTGGGGCAAAAAAGTATTTAGTCAGCCACCAATTGTGCAAGTTCTCCCATTTAAAAAGATGAGAGAGGCCTGTAATTTTCATCATAGGTACACTTCAACTATGAGAGACAGAATGGGGGAAACAATCCAGGAAATCACATTGTAGGATTTTTAATGAATTAATTGGTAAATTCCTCGGTAAAATAAGTATTTGGTCACCTACAAACAAGCAAGATTTCTGGCTCTCACAGACCTGTAACTTCTTCTTTAAGAGGCTCCTCTGTCCTCCACTCGTTACCTGTATTAATGGCACCTTTTTGAACTCGTTATCAGTATAAAAGACACCTGTCCACAACCTCAAACAGTCATACTCCAAACTCCACTATGGCCAAGACCAAAGAGCTGTCAAAGGAGACCAGAGACAAAATTGTAGACCTGCACCAGGCTGGGAAAACTGAATCTGCAATAGGTAAGCAGCTTGGTGTGAAGAAATCAACTGTGGGAGCAATCATTAGAAAATGGAAGACATACAAGACCACTGCTAATCTCCCTCGATCTGGGGCTCCACGCAAGTTCTAACCCCGTGGGGTCAAAATGATCATAAGAACAGTGAGCAAAAATCCCAGAACCACACGGGGGGACCTAGTGAATGACCTGCAGAGAGCTGGGACCAAAGTAACAGAGGCTACCATCAGTAACACACTACGCCGCCAGGGACTTAAATCCTGCAGTTCCAGACGTGTCCCCCTGCTTAAGCCAGTACATGTCCAGGCCCGTCTGAAGTTTGCTAGAGGGCATTTGGATGATTCAGAAGAGGATTGGGAGAATGTCATATGGTCAGATGAAACCAAAATAGAACTTTTTGGTAAAAACTCAACTCGTCGTGTTTGGAGGAGAAAGAATGCAGAGTTGCATCCAAAGAACACCATACCAACTGTGAAGCATGGGGGTGGAAACATCATGCTTTGGGGCTGTTTTTCTGCAAAGGGACCAGGACGACTGATCCGTGTAAAGGAAAGAATGAATGGGGCCATGTATCGTGAGATTTTGAGTGAAAACCTCCTTCCATCAGCAAGGGCACTGAAGATGATGCGTGGCTAGGTCTTTCAGCATGACAATGATCCCAAACACACCGCCAGGGCAACGAAGGAGTGGCTTTGTAAGAAGCATTTCAAGGTCCTGGAGTGGCCTAGCCAGTCTCCAGATCTCAACCCCATAGAAAATCTTTGGAGGGAGTTGAAAGTCCGTGTTGCCCAGCGACAGCCCCAAAACATCACTGCTTTAGAGGAGATCTGCATGGAGGAATGGGCCAAAATACCAGCAACAGTGTGTGAAAACCTTGTGAAGACTTACAGAAAACGTTTGACCTCTGTCATTGCCAACAAAGGGTATATAACAAAGTATTGAGATGAACTTTTGTTATTGACCAAATACTTATTTTCCACAATCATTTGAAAATAAATTCTTTAAAAATCCTACAATGTGATTTCCTGGATTTTTTTTTTCTCATTCTGTCTCTCATAGTTGAGGTGTACCTATGATAAAAATTACAGGCCTCTCTCATCTTTTATAATGGGAGAACTTGCACAATTGGTGGCTGACTAAATACTTTTTTGCCCCACTGTATGTATCAGGCTGTGCAGGGCTGAGGGAGGGGGCGGGAGATTTTATTTTCTCATTTTGTCTCTCATAGTTGAAGTGTACCTATGATAAAAATTACAGGCCTCTCTCATCTTTTTAAATGGGAGAACTTGCACAATTGGTGGCTGACTAAATACTTTTTTGCCCCACTGTATATGAAGTCCAACGAACTGTCACTATCAGTGAATCAAGCCATCATTAGGCTGAAACACAAAAAAAAACCATGAGAGACATAGCAAAAACATTAGGTGTAACCAAATCTAACATTTGGTCGAAAAGAAAACGCACTGTTGAGCTCAGCAACGCCAAAACACCTGAAAGACCATAGAAGACCACTGTGGTGGATGACAGAATAATTCTACTCCTGGTGAAGAAAAACGCACTACACAGCTGCCAGATCAAGAACAATCTCCAGGAGGTGGTTGTATCTGTGTCAAAGCGAAAATCTCACCAGAGAGACATCACCAGAGTGAATACAGAGGGTTCCCCACATGATCTAAACATTAGTGATCCTCAAAAGCAGGAAGGCCAGATTACAGCTTGCTGAAACCCATCTAAAAGAGCCTGTACAGATCTGGAAAACATCCTATGGACAGATGAGACAAAGATCAACTTGTACCAGAATGATAGGAAGAGAAGAGCATAGAGAAGGGAAGGAACTGCTCATGGTCCAAAGCGTACTCCTCATCAGTGAGGCGTGGTGGTGGTGGTGTTATGGCGTGGGCATGTTTGGCTGCCAATGGAACTGCCTCCTTTAGATTTAATGATGATGTGACTGCTGACAAAAGCAGCAGGATGAACGCTGAAGGGTTTCAGGCAATATTATCTGCTCACATTCATCCAAATGCTTCAGAAGTCATTGTGCGGCACTTCACAGTGCAGATGGAAAATGACCTGAAGCATACTGAAAGCAACCAAAGAGGAAGTTCTCGAATGGCCAAGTCAATCACCTGACCTGAATCCAATTGAGCATGCATTTCACTTGCTGAAAACATAACTGAAAGGAATCTGCCAAAAGAACAAGCAGGAACTGAAGACAGCCGCAGTAGAGGCCTGGCAGAGCATCAGCAGGGACGAAATCCAGCATCTAGTGATGTCTATGGGTTCAAGACTTCAGGCTATCGTTGACTGGAAAAGATTTGCAATCAAATATTAAAAGTGACAATTTTATTTATGATTATGTTACTTTGTCCAATTACTTTTGGTCCCTTTTTTAAAAAGGGGATACCGCGTATAAAATGTTTTGTAATTCCTACACCATTCATCGGATTTGGATGTAAATACCCTCAAAATAAAGCTGTTTTTGATTTCAAGTCCATTGTAGAGGTGTACAGAGCCAAAATACTGAAGATTATGTCAAAGTCCAAATATTTATGGACCTGACATATATTTCATCACAAATTGCTCTAATTTCTGCTGTGAAGAAGAGAATGTATTCACTTTAGACTGTCTCTAAATAATACAATACTATATTCCTTACACTCAAGTGTCGTGACAAACTAAATCACAGACAATTAGTGTTTGCAGAATCTGATAGCTGTAGCTGATTATTTGTGTCTGTTTTGACAAACACATTTAGCAAATGTTAGGTTTACATTAGATCATGACGGCAATACATCCTTCTGTTTTCTCTCCATATCGTGAAGGATCAAGCAAGGAAATAGTTTATTCAGTGTTGGCTCAAAAATACCTTTCTACATTGATCCATCTCAATATGGCGAGAACAGAGGCATGGTAGGAAGGTCTTTTCTTCACTTCGGTTTAGAAAAAAGTATTTTTTAACACTATTTTTTGGACATTCTTGCCTTTATTTGCCAGATGACAGTGTACAAATGTGACAGAGATAGGGCATTACTTCTCAGAAAGGTCCCAAAGCCTCAAATGAACCCGGTACAGTGCTGTTCTCTGCTTCTCTGATGTTGTTTTGTTTGTCTGCAGGTACACCAACCTGCTGTCGCTCTGTCTGAACACACACTCTATGGAGCCCCCACAAGCATGACTACTACTATCACTACTACTCCTACAAATACTACAAATGCTGTCTGGTCAGTATCAAATAACATTATTTACCATAACAACTCTTCATACAATTTCTGGTGCTTTAATTTAAAGGTAACTTTCATTACTGTCAGGGAAAATGTTCAACACCTTTTCATAAAGTTGAGTATTGGTTGTGACTTTTCAGAAGTAAAACGAAAATAGAAATGTAGAGTTGTCGGAATATTTTGAGTATTTTTGTTGATTTTGCAAATTATAAAGCTAGCATGCTGATGTTAGCTGGCTAGCTGTTAATTAGCAATGCTGTAAGGATCTGGTGTTGGTGATGTTAAAGAGGCTGCTTTTTGGGGCTTGTCTTTCCTGCAGTGTATTTATATAGGTTTTTGTGCATGTAAATGGTCTGCAAAGGCTTGAATCTCTGTGTTCCCTCTAGAGGGGGTTTCTCTCCTACACCTTCTGTATTCTTGAAGTCATGAATATGCAAAAAGACAGATTTCTATCACGTTTCTTCACCAGTTGCGTCTGCTGCTCTTCCTCGTCCAGACCAGCTGAAACCACATGTTCCTCCTGCAGTGCAGCCTGCTGTCCTCTACTTCCTTCTCAGCTGCTCTCCCTCTCCTCCACCAACAAAGACTTCATTACCCAGCTCTCCCAGCGGCTCAGCTCCCTTCTGAAGGATCAGAAAAGGGAGACGGCAGAGGAGGAAGAGACGGAGGAGGAGAAAGAGACAAGGTCTAAATCCAGAGAGCTGCAGTCTCACGTGGAGTGCACTGAGGAGGGAAGTCTCAGGTGATTGAACCAGCAACCTTCTCTCACTGGTTTCTTAGATCTCCTAAAATTCACTCAGATGTATTTGTTATAATGTGTAACAACTACATTTGTTACAAAACTTTAATGATTGATTCATATTTCATCCTCATTATAACAGTCCAGGCTCCAGGGACGGATATTTCGAGATGGGTCTGGATGACTCTTTAGAGGAGTCCGTTGGCTCCTCCTCCACGTCGCTCGCTGTTCCTTCTGCAGAAGAGCTTGCTAGCCAACAGGGGGAGCTGTGTGAGGAGGAGGAGGTGGAGAAGGAGGAGCAGGAGGAGGTGCAGGTCAGAAGGGTCCTGTGGTGCTACTGTCTTCAGGTGAAGGAGGAAGTGGAGCAGAAGAAGGCTTGCCTGGTGCTGACGGACCAAGTATTGGGTCTGATGTACCTGTCTGATGATTTCACATGGACCAATCAGGATGCAGGTAAACACATAATCAGCCTCAGTGGTTTGTATATTTTCTATAATAAAAAAAAAGCTGGGTTTTGATTTAGTTTTAATATTGGTTAACTTTGCTGCTCGTTTCTAAGTTAAATAATTGTGCTTCATGAGACTTGCCTTGGTTTATGGAAAGACGTCAAAAAGCATTTTGAAATGTTCTGGTACTTTTGGTGGTCACTTTTTGGACTTACAATCAGTGTTGGGGTAGTTACTCAACACATTTTTTTTTACTTATTACTAGTTACTTCTGTAAATTGTTACGAGATTACTTTACTAGTTACTGCATTTGAAAAGTAACTTCATTACTTTACTTTATCTAGTATTTTTTTAAACCTGGGTGATTCAATAGTCGACAGGAGAAGCATGTCTTCTACAATGAACCCTGCAACCAGCCTGTTAATGTCTTTATGTGTTACCTGCTTCTGCACTCCAACACTTGAAAAAAGCTTTGCCTGTTTAGGCGGGTTCGACTGCTGATCGACTCCTCCAGATGACTGGGTAGCAGGATCTTTCGCCACAGGTTTTGTATTTTGCCCGTGCAGGGATGACAAATGCTTGGACAGGTTGCTCATTGAGTTGGCAGCAGTTGAAAATCACCTGTCGCCTGGGCATAGAGTGCATTTCACTCGAATATTTTTGTCCTTTCGAGCTATAAATTGAAAGTAATGAGAATATCGCCACTGGCCGAAACCCCCTATCTCCGTCTCAGTCTCCGTCTCCATTTCCCTCTTTCCGTCGCACCAGTAGTTACGTCAGTCAAATCGATCGCTATGGCAACACGCCAAGGCACGCAGCACACGCACAGGCAGCACGCATGCACGCACCACTTATACAGATCAGAACTTCACACATAGGCAAACACGGCTTGGGTAACACAGGAAATCGCGTTCCTATAGTCTAGTAAAGTAGTGTAGTTACCAATATTTTTAGTGTAATGCCTTACTTTACTTCGTTACCCAAAAAAGTAATGTCGTTACTGTGATCCGTTACTTTGTAACTCGTAACCCCCAACGCTGCTTACAATCATGTGCATATTGTCCAAACCAGACTTTACCAAGTCCAGATCAAAACCAGGTCTAATGCAGAACTGATCATTTTTAACAATATATGAAACAGAGCTACACTTCAGAAAATCAGTGTAACTTTCCATTTAAAAATAACGTATAAACAGCAGCAATGATTTTTGTACAACTTTGACAGAAAACCAAGGGATCAGCGAACAAACGAAACAGTGACAGTCTTTTTTCACTGTGTTAAAAACATACATATCATCCACAATCAATTACATGATGTGTGCTAGTTGTGTTAATTTGCTGTGTGTTTAAGTATTAAGAGCTGTCTGTTCTCTGTTCTCAGACCAGGAGCAGTGTGTGGAGGAGGTGCTGTCCAGCCTGCAGGTGGACCTCCTTCTGATGTACTCACAGCTCCTGCTCTCCTCCCAATCCGAGCTCCCCAACTCCTGCCTCGCATTCGGCTTCAAAGCTGGTCCGACACGCTGGTTCATCTTCTCAGAGCCGGAGGCAATCCGGCAGACCAGGAGTGAGCTGAAGCTGTTGATCCAGGTCAGAGAGCAGCTTGTGAAGCATTATAAGAGTTCCTACATTTTACAGGACCAATTGCGCACATTTATTTGCCTGTCCAAATGTTTTAAAGTTTAAATACATTAGTAGTTGTTGCCTTTTTAAATATTACAACCTTCTCACAGGAAAGTGCGGTGCAGTTCACTATATTGCTGCACCAAAAGGGAAACTGAATTTGCAGACAGTACATCATATCCTGATGAGTAGAGACAGAAAATTGTTCTGGTTGGACTAAAAACTAAAGTCTAGAAATCTTTGATATAGTTTATCTAACGGTAGATAAAAATTAAAAAAGAGTAAAAATCACAAAATTATGTTACGTCAGTGTCAAGATGTTTTGAAAGGGAGTAAAAATATGATTGAATGAAATGCATTAAAGGAGCTCTATTATACATTTTTTTTGTTTGCCTATCCCTGTAGTGTTATACAGGTTTTTGTGCATTTAAATGGTCTGCAAAGGCTAAAATCCCATTGATTTTGGGGGGGTTCTCTCCCACACTCTCATCATAGGACACCAGTATATGTCAAGCATGCATGTCAGTACATTAATAAAAAAACTATTTTCATTGTTTTTCCAGGCTGTAAAGTCTCAGCCTGACCTGGAGCCCCCCCTCCCTCCTCAGCTCCTCCCTCACTCGCTCATCAACTCCTGGGAGCTGGAGGAGAGTCAGGGAGCCCAGGGAGGCTATGCCGCCTTTCTCCTTCCTTCCTCCTCCATGTCCTCCTCAGCCCCGGACACCAACCCGCTCCTGTCAGACATCTTCTCCATCAGAGGGGACCCCAGCCTCCCTTCACTCCTCTTTCTCACCCACAGACACCTCTGGGTGCTGAAGATTGATTTCAGAGAGCTGGCAGAGAGTGAGAAGAAGAGCGCTGGGCTTCATCACTCCTCCTCCTCCTCCTGGTGCAGGCTGGTCCGTGTGCCCATCGGCTCCATGGTGCTCCACCCTGGAGAGAGGGCTTCAAAAGTCGGGGAAAGAAGCAGCAACACCTCCTGCTGTGACCCCAGACACCTCCACAGGTACAGAGGCTGTGATTCGATCAATGGATTTGGAACTTATGTGTTTCTGCCAGATTTTTACTCGCATTCTATTTTCTATAAAGTATCTATTTGATAGTTCTCGTGTGTCTGCAGGAAACTTAAAAAATAACAACATCAGGTATATTTGAAAGGTTTTCAGCTAGATAAGTTATTTTTGTTATTATATTTAGTTTAAAATGGTGATATTTACCAATTTTTAATTTTTGTACTTAAAGTTTCGATATGGTTCATGGTTCACGGTACAAATGTCTTGATCACAAAAAATAAATGACTTTCGAAATTCCCATCATGTATCAACAGAATATTCTGATTTTGTCCATATTTGTTGGTATTTAGCCTTTCAAGAACGTTTTAAATGTATTCAAAACACCACTACTACTTTTTTGGGTAGATGACATCACAGATATGACAATAGCATTATGAAAGCTGAAAATACATTCAATCCAGCCTTAACAGTGAATGTTCGGGGACACAAATGTGTTGTCTGGATAGCAGAATGTCTTTGTAAAACAGGCTGCTAAAAGCCATTTCCTGCTTGATTAATTTGTTTCCTCACGCTTAAGTTTGGTCATCATCTGTATTTTTACTCTTATGTTGAGCGCAGGAGGAGTTACACTGTGGAGCTGCTGCTGGGCGGTCAGAGGCTGCTTCTGCTCTTCCCTCTGTCCCAGAACAGGAGCTCTTTCCTGGGGGAGCTTAGCCAAAGGAGAGCCACTCTGGAGGGGCTGAAGATGGTTGCCTTGCCTCTGCCCTGTCCACAAGATGGGCCGCACACACAAGGTTAAGACTGAATACCATGGTTTTATTTAGTCTGAGTCTTGCTGGGGTCTTCTCTCAGTTTTTTGATGCATTGTTGTTGTTTTCTCAGGCCGTCACGGATCCAGAGACCAGTGCTGTTGTTCCAGCAAGAGGAAATCACACAGCACCAGCAGGTAAACTTCTGAAGCAGTGTAACAGATAATACTATCTGTCCATGTAGTTCTTATTCAACTTGATACTGCATTGAGCTGCATGCTAATATCACCCTTTTGCTGTTTTGAAAGCCACTAGTACTGTCAATATAACGCACTATTTTATATAAGCACTGATTTATCAGACATTATTTATCCAAAATTGCATATGCATTGTTGATTTCATCACCTCATCACGAGTAAGACTGATACATTGGCATTGTTGATTTCATCACAGATATTCCTGAATCAACTTTGTGTTGGTTGATCAGAAAGTAGTTATTCAGAAACATCAGAGATATGTTTAAGTTTTTGTTTTTGTTTGAAGCCGTATATATTTTATTTTTCTTTGCTCCCTGATTTTTTCAGCACAATCAAAAGTCAAACACTGTAACTTTTTTAATTTGTTAACTTTATTGTACAACCTGACCATCAACTCGGTGGGAGGCACATCTTTAAACGGACTCTGTGCAGCACATACCCTCTGACGTCTGTCAGTGTCTATTCATTTCTGATTAACAGAGATTTCATTAGGGTTGTATTTATATTTTTCCTACTTCTCTTACTTCCTTCTCCTACCCAGCTGGGACTCCTCTCGTCTCCAGCTGGAGGAGAACCAGCCGTCCCCCCACCTCACCACAGGTCTCTCCCCAGGACTAAAGGTCCTTGCTGGGCTCGGAGGAGATCAGCTGCTGACCTACTTTCACAGATATATAGCAGAGGTAATACACACGCACACACGCCCAATCTTTCCTTCTCAGTATGAAAGTATGTGATGTAGCTGTTTGACTGGTGTACTAATGTCTAAGCGCAAAATCCCCTTAAACCTTTATGATTTCAATTCAACGATATATAAAGTGTATTTCTTATAAATAAAAAGTTGAAGAACAAAACATTTAATTGGATTCATATAATTTACGTTGTTTACATTGTGTCTAGAATGTCAGGAATAGGAAAAAGTCTCAATCACAATTTTTCAGAGCCCCAAAAAAACGTGCAGTCAGTGCAAAACCAGCTCTATTATCAGACTGAAAAAAAGGGAGATAAAAATTGCTGGAGATTTTTACTGGAGAAAAAGTAATGATTAATCAATTATCAAAATTGTTGCGGATTCATTTTCTGTCAACCTTCTAATTGTTCTAACTTTACTTTTGGTAATCCCAGGCGGAGCAAACCCCAGGCAAAAATCACATGTAGAGTGTTGAGTCGAACTGGAGAAATTGTAAGCTAGTTGACCCCAAGTCTGTTCTTCTGGGAGGATTTCAATCTCAGCTTGTGTCCATGTTTAGAACGGGACACACCTTATCTTTGATTAACTTTTTGACTCTACTTTTCTCTTTTTTTGTGTCAGTCTGACTTGGAGGAGGTGAGACAGGTGTTGTGGCTGTCTGTGGTTCTCTACAAGTCTCCAGAGTCTGAGCTAACCTGCTGTCTGCTGCTCTCCAACGATACCATCTACTTCCTGTTGGAGGACTCCGCCGCCACACTACATCATCACTCGGGTAGGATGAACAGACATGTTGGTTTAGTCAGAGTGAGAAAAAAATTGCATTTAAAATCACATGTGAGTCACTGCTGTTTTAAAGAGGCCCTACACATTGTACGTGATATGCTAAGGGAAGGGACATCTCTAAGAGGTTGACTATTCACAATAGTGCCATCAAGCTAACCAATCAGAGCAGACTGGGCTCTAGTTTCAGACAGAGGGTGAAAAGAGGAGCTGCAGCAAAGGCAGTATGAGAAAAATAAAGAGCTTTTTGAGCATTAAAGGTTTCAAGGTTTCAAGGTTTTATTTGTCATATGCACAGCAGATACAACGTATATGTTGGCAATGAAAATCTTATGTCGCGTGCTCCTCCAACAACTCAACATACATGGTGCAAATAAGATAAATAAAATAGTGCAAAAAGAGAGAAGAATATTTACAATATCAACGATAAAGATTTGAGGATGTGAAATATATACATATGTGGAATACATTGAAAGTATTTAAATACTTTACACTGTTGAATGAGGAGGTATGGACAGATGCATATATTATGTATAGCAGATGTATATGCAGATATGTATAATATATAGATATGTGTACTATAAACAGATATGTATGGCAGATGTGTATAATATATATATATATATATATATATATATATATATGTATGTGTGTACTATAAACAGATGTGTGTAGACATTCACAGAGCTCAGGAGCTCAGCAGTCTTATAGCCTGTGGTATAAAACTGTCTCTGAGTCTGGTGGTCTTGGTCCGGATGCTGCGGTACCGTCTGCCAGACGGCAGCAGACAGAACAGATTGTTGCTGGGGTGATGGGGGTCCTTTAATATCCTACCGGCCTTCTTCCTACACCGCTGGGTGTAGAGGTCCTCCATGGATGGCAGCTCCGTCCTGGTGGTGTGCTGAGCAGTTTTCACCACCCTCTGTAGAGTCTTACGGTTGAGGGCGGTGCAACTGCCATACCAGGCGGTGATGCAGCCAGTCAGGATACTCTCGATGGTGCACCTGTAGAAGTTGCAGAGTATCCTGGAGTCCATGTTGAACTTCCGCAGCCTGCGGAGGAAGAAGAGCCGCTGTCGAGCCATCTTGGATATGACCCTGGTGTGATGTGTCCATGTCAGGTCCTCACTGATGTTTACCCCGAGGAACCTGAAGCTGCTGACTCTCTCCACAGGAGTCCCGTTGATGGGGATGGGTGTGTGTGCCTCTCTCTGCCTCTTCCTGTAGTCCACAATCAGCTCCTTTGTTTTGCTGACGTTGAGATGGAGGTTGTTGTCCTGGCACCAAGATGTCAGGGCTCTGACCTCCTCTCTGTACGCCGTCTCGTCGCCGTCTGTGATCAGGCCGATGACGGTCGTGTCGTCAGCAAACTTGATGATGGTGTTGGAGCTGTGTGTGGCCACGCAGTCGTGCGTGAACAGGGAGTAGAGGAGAGGGCTGAGCACACAACCCTGAGGGGCTCCGGTGTTGAGGGTCAAGGTGGAGGATGTGATGTTTCCCATCCGCACTGCCTGGGATCTGCCCGTCAGGAAGCTCATGATCCAGTCACAAAGCCTGGAGACATGTCACAGTAGAGACAAAAAATACAAATATGATCCTGCAAATTAGCTTAAAAGTGCCCCTTTTAAGTTTGAGTGAGAGAAAGCTTTAAAATGATATGTGAGTCACTTCTGTTTTAATATTCTGCTCCTGCTTCTATTGCTACATCCCTAATCATATTCAGATTGTTTTTAGCATTTTTTTCCCCTTGGAACCAGAGAATAGTGATGCAAAGCTAACAAATAACAAAGAAAAAAACATTGTTTTAACTTATAACATGGTACAGTCTCTGTGCAGATTTCAGCTTTGTTAAATCTGTTCTCTCCCTGTATGTCTATATTCTCTTCCTCTTTCTGTCTGTCAGTTTTGGACGTTATGGACTCTGGAGATCCGGATTTGTGTCTGTGCTGCTGTCTGTCCGTCAAACTCTCTGATCTGCTGTCCGTCAACGTGGGACTGTTCGACCAGTACTTCAGGGTCGTAGGTCAGTGGATTTACACACTCCTTGTCCCTGTTTACAGAGCTCATATACATGTATAACAAACTGCTGCATAAAACTGATATTACTCTGATGTCACACTGTCACTTTCCCGATCTGCCCCTGTGTCTCTCACCTTCCTCTCTCTGTGTTCGCAGGCCGCTCAGCTGATCACATCGTGTGCTGCCTCAGCAGGGACAGCTATGGGACGGGTGTCTTCCTCCAGGAGCTGATGTCGGCTCTCAGTTTGCAGCAGCAGCTTCCTCAACCAGAGCCGTCTGATCAGGACTTCTACTCACAGTTCACCAGCACAAACACCGGTAACCAAGCAGGGATCCTTAGAGGAAGTGTCATATTGTTTTTGTCAAAAGATCCTACCTAATTACTCATGTAAATACTCCACTGAAGCTTCAATGTGTCTTTAAAAGCAGCGGTTGCTAACAAGTGAGACTCCAAACGTCATCATGCTGACAAAAGTCCGCCTTAGCTTAAATGGTGGGGATACAAAACCCTGCAACCATGATGTAGTTTTTTTAATAATAAATAAATCAATGGATTTGTATAAAACTATACATTTTAAATCGTAGCACCCTTATTACATCTGTGCAAACTTGGAACAAATCATATTGTTGTGAAGAAGAAAACAGAGTTTAAATTGCTGACAGGGATTTTGTCTCCCGCTGCAGGCAAGATGCAGAACTACGAGCTGCTCCACAGCAGCAGGGTGAAGTTTATTTATCCCAGTGAGGAGGAGATGGGAGACCTTACCTTCATCGTGGCAGAGAGGAAGACTCCAGCCAGCTCAGCGTCTTTGTCATCACGCTCCTTCAACGTCCTGCTCTACCTGCTGGTTTTCCAGGTAGGAAGTCCTCCCTTTTTTGATAACGTTTAATTCCTAGGGGGATTTAACATACTGGAATTACTTCTAGATGTGCAACAGTGTATCCTTCCGCCCAGTTCTTCTCTGTCTTCTTTGTCTCCAGTCTCAGTGCAGGTTGCCATATACGATTTGGTTTTGGTCTCAACAGGCGCAACAATAACAAACCTGGCAAACTCAGCTGCACACAGTCACTGCGCCCATCTGTTGTAGCACATCATTCCCCCTGGATAAAACTGTGTTTTAGGTTTCTTATTTAAGACAAATTAACAAAATGACAATAAATACGATTTGGGGACATTGATACTGTAGGTGTATATTTGGAACAAGCCTTAAAGCACCATTGGGAGTTTTAATTTAAAATTGTATCAACATACAGTTACTTATCAATTGTTAAAAAATGTTCAATCGGCCCCGGCCGTGGCGCAACTGGCTGGGGCACCTGCACCGTACACCATCGACCCGGGTTCGATTCCCAACCCGTGGTACATCCCGGATCCCACCCAAACTGATAAAGGGAGTTTATTAATTATTATTATATTTAATTTGAGTTTTTTTTTTAAAGTTATTTTCATCTTTTGTTTGATGAGACACTTTATTTGAAAACGTCAATAGAAGCTTTAAATGTTCTGTAAAGCCGTCGTATTTTTAAACTGTCCTATAACATAATTCTTATTCTTTCCTCCAGGTCCAGATCCCGAGCCAAGGCTCCACTCTCTCCGGCCTCTCCTCCTCCTCTGGGCCATGTCCGGTCCTCCAGCCCAGGACTCTGATCCTGACCAGTACCGACGTGTTCCTGTTGGACGAAGACTACGTCAGCTATCCTCTCCCCGACTTCGCCAAAGAACCTCCCTCCAGGTGAGCAGACAAGAAGCCGTGTCTCCGGTACCATAACATTTCAAAAACCTTCTATCCTTCTTTATCAAGGGGAGTCATCCAAGAGCAGAAATAAATCATGTGATGCCCCTTAGATGGGGAAGCAGGGCCAACAAACGCTCAGCAGTGAAATCTGTGAAATGTTTTGTCCCCTGAATGCCACAGAGCTGTGCTTTGGCGGCAGACTATAAAAAAATGGTTTCCCTCGGTTTGTATTAAAAGAGGAAGAAGAGGAGACTGTGAAATACTCTATGCGACGTGTAGACAGTTCAGTCATAGGGAACATCACAGGGCACTATTTATTTATTGTCACAGTGTGACAATAAATAAATAAGTATTACCTTTGTTATTATTCTGATAATCAGACCTTATTGACATTTAATTTAACTTCATTATCTGCTCCGTCCATTTCTGACTGTTCAGTATATATATATAGATATATATATCTATATATATATATATATATATAGATATATATATCTATATATATATATATATAGATATATATATAGATAAATCGTATCAGTTTCTTTTTTATCATTAGCCCCCATTCCAGAAATTTACCTTTATCCTGCTTCATAGCTAAAGTCATCTTCCCCACACCTTCATCATGTCGTCTTGCAGGGAGCGGTACCAACTGCGTGAGGCTCGGAGGATCCGTGACCTGGACCGGGTGCTGCTGGGGTACCAGACGTACCCTCAGGCTCTGACCCTGGTGTTTGATGACCTTCCCGGCCCCGACCTGCTCTGCCACCTCACCATGGACCACTTCACTGCTGCAGGGGAGGAGGCCCCGCCAAGAGGGGCCTCATCCAGCAGCGGTGCAGAGGGAGAGGTCCAGTGGTGCGTCTTTGTCCCCGGAGCCGACAGCAGAGAGAGGCTGATCTCACTGCTCGCTCGCCAGTGGGAGGCGCTGTGCAGCAGGGAGCTTCCTGTGGAGCTCACCGGCTGATTGGTGGATATCAGTTAGGTGGATGACCTAGTTGGTTGTTGGGAGCTGATGGCAGATGGAGTCATCATAAGAGCGAGATGATTAAGTAGCAGATTCAGGGCTGGGCTCGCTGTTTAAAGGCCTCAATATGCTTTAAAGCAAGAAGTGTTTTCTCACCACATGTAAAGGACAAGCTTTTTCACATAGAATGGTGGTCACAGAGTCTGGCAAGATGTGATGAATCAATGAAATGGGGCTAACAATGCACATTGGATTTTTAAAAGCGACACAAATGAGTGTGAGAAGAGAAAAGAAAAAAAAAACAAGAACAAATCCAGTGTACGTACAATAGAGCTGCAACAATTAGTAGACTATTAAAAGCCAACTTTTTTTTACAATTAACATCATTTTTCATTTGCAAAAAAGAGAGAAAATACTGTTATCAGCCTCATGAGGTTTGTTCCTTTTTTCTGTTTTATATCGTATTAAACAGAATATCTTTTGGTTTCCTTATTCCCCTCTCCAGCCAGTCGCATCATCAAGTGCATCCTTCTGCCTCACCACCTCTCTCCAACACCTCTTTTGTGTCTTTTGCATATCGTTGTAGTCTTGAATAGAGAAAACAGTGCAAACTGTTGGACCGTTTTTCCTACAACACATTCCTTGTGTTGCATTCAGTTCTTCACATGTGACAGTGGTAATTGGGTTAGCAGTTTAATAAAAAATATGTTTGAGAGACACATGGATTGCCTCCTAACATGGAGGCAATCCATGTGTAAAGTTGCAATGATTGTTGGTTTCAGACGAGCACACAGTTTGAAGCATACTGGGGCCTTTGGTCGTACTTCTTACAGATTGAAAGGGATCTGGCTTTGTTCAAACAGCGTTTGGTGTCTGCTCCAGATTAAAGTCTTGGTTGTATTCAAAGGACAGCAGACTGCCATTACAGACCTGAGACCTCACACCAAGCTGAAACAGTGGGAGTTTCTGGCACAACCTCATCTTCTTTTAAAGTGTCTCACATGGAGCACATTTACAGACTTGAGACACAGACAGACAGACGGACGGACGGACGGACGGACGCACAGCAGGGGGTGCTGCAGACAGTCCACAGGAGTGTACTACCTTATAATCAACATTACCTTAAAGAACAGTTTGTCACTTCAGGTATATCCTCTTGTCCTCTCCGGAGTCAGATGTATAGCAGTTTCATTTCTGTGAGTTCAATACAAATAAGTATAAAGTGTTAACCTAGCTTAGCACAAGGACTGGAAGCAGGGGGAAACTGCCAAACTAGCCTCATTAAAACTCCAAAGTTGTCTGATTTACATGTTTATTTATATTATGTTGCTCTTAAAACCAAAAAAACATGTTTAACGTTTTCTGCAGTCTGACTCTGGGCGAGGAAACAAAAGGATCTCCAAAAAATATTGGACTGTAGTTTTTAAATAGCACACACAAAAACACGGCTGCTCTGCACAATCTGCTCTCTGTACATTTTATTCCTTGCACATTGATGAAGCAGTATTGTTGAACTGTATATTGAAGCTTTTTTTTAATTAATATTAATATAATTATGTTTTGGGACAGACGGATGTTTTCCATCCTAAAGCAGATTTTGTACTAAACACGGATATCCTGAAGATTTTTCCAAAAAGTACTCTTACATATCTTATTTAGTATTGTCATTAAGTATTATTTTTTATATTTTCTTTGTTTTATTTTTTTGTCTGTTATGTCTTATGTACATTGTTATGGACAAATGGCAAGGCATTCAGTGCTGGACCCTGCCACCATTCACCGCTGTTGTTTATGTTACATGTTGTCTTGTTAATGGGGAATGCCACTTAATTAAAGTGAAAACGAAAACAATATTTCCTGCTTGATGCGGTGACAGTGGTTTGATTCTTTGACTACAGTCTGCACATATTTCAGCCGATGCAGCATTTAAACCAGAAAACCAGTCTGACTTTAAAAGTCTTTCATTAAACGTTTCTTTCGCAATGCCAACTAAAACTGCCCCTATGCATCGGCCCAAAGGTCAATTCTAACAAATATTGTTAAATTAGAAAATCGTTGTGAAACAAGTGAAGAATTATGCCAATATTGTGGGATTTATTCCTCATTTCAATACAAAGTAAGTTATAAGATCGATCAGTAACAATATTATTATTATTATTATTATTATTACAGTGATCTGCATTGCTTTAAGTCTTTTCATTCTTGCGACAACAGACAGTTTAAAAGCCTGTTTTTATTCTTTCATGAAACTACATTTAGGCCAACAATCTAAAGATTTTGAACTTCTTTTCCAGAGAATACTGTAACCTGGCAAGTTTAAGAGAATTTTGAGACAGTATTTTTATTGTAAGTGTGAGCTGTAAAACACCCTTAGTAATTTTAAACCACTGGCTGAACCATTTGTTTTCCAGGGAAAAACATCTTAAACAGACACTGTCAGCAGTTTATTTCTCTTTGTACTAAGTGAGATTTTGATGACTTGGCAGTGGGGCAGCCAGAACACTCGTCCAACTTCCTCTATTTCCTGTCTGTCGGAGTTGCTCATCATGTATTTAGGCTGATTTCCTTTTTAGGGACACTTAAACAGACAGAGGGCAGCGATACTGTACGAGGAAGTGTGATCAGCAAAACCACCAAACTGACCTCTGATTGGGATTCTCTGGTACCATTAGGTCAAATGAGCAACAGGAAATAATTTGTCCCAGGCTTCTTTCATAAGAAACTAAAACTAATTCAGTTATCCCTAAAATCATTTTCAGAAGAGTTTGTCTCTAAACTGATTATGATAGTGAGAGTTATAGGAACAAACAGGGTTGATATGAAGCTTGAAAACTACTCTGGAGATGTTTATTACAACCGCCAAATATGTTTGTTAGCAGCATATCTATCAAACTTATTTTAACCATATTTTTATAAAATGAGGAAATTAGGCTGTTACCTTGAACTTAAGGTTGAATTAAAAGATTTCTCCACAATGCAAGTTGGGTATTATTTTTTTCTTCCACTGTAAACCTTGATAACTATTAAATAACGACGACGGCTAAAACGATTTGTTACAGGTTAGATAATGGCCCGGATTAACTAAGGTTTTGGTTAGCAAACAGACCAGAAATAGTGCATGAGCTAATGGAGAATTTTAACATAACAGGTTGGCATAGGTTAGCTACAGGTATAGTTACAATTTAACAGCTCTTTGGTTAGGTTAGCTAACCATCCAGTCAATCAGAAATAATTATTCAATTTGGTAACAATTTTTTTTTGTGTTTTGCTTTGAGGCTGGTTAACAATATAGTGTTCAGGTTCAGGTTAGCTAACCTTAGCTAAACCTGGTACAGATTAACTAACAGTCGATTCTAGCAGCTCAAAGATTGTGCAGTTTAGAATCACATCTTAATTGTAGTGGGTTTTTTTTACTGTTCTGTGAGCAGCAAATACGATGGTCAGGTTAATTGAAAAGTTCAGTTTAACAGCCCTAACTGCTCAATTTGTTGGCTGAAAGTTCGATTTAGTCCTTAAAATCCATTGTGATTCAACCATAAAACACAAGGTAGGTTCCCAGCTAAAATGAACTGAGTTACATTGAACTAGCTTCGTGGAATTTAAAGTAAGTCCTTTTTTGTAATGGCACAGTATGTTACGTTTGTTAAAGTCTTACCTTTCAAGTAAGACAGGTCTGGGCTTTTACATTTAATTACATTTATTTACAGTAGTTGGGACAAAAAAATGCAGACAGTAACATATAAAGTGAAAGAAGACATTATACATAGTTTAAAGGATATAAAATCATAATCTAAATATTAAGCATGAAAGGATTTAAAAAATATTCATTCTTTACAGAATCCGAAGTCCAAATGGAAAAGTAACTGTATTCATGCACTGTCAGGATTCGCAGAATGACACCAGGGATCACCAGAGGGATGTGACAATGTGATAGTAAATTATTTTTCACTTCCTCTTATCTTTCATGTTTTTTCTTGTCTGTTCGCCTGTTTTCCAGCTCAGAGTGCTGATCGGAGGCATTTGTTGAGGTTGAGATGGTGACCGGGACTGGGGCCCGAGACCTCTGGCTCTGGCCCCTCTCTCTTGCTCTCTTTACTCTTTGATTCATGTTTTTCTGACTTTTTCATGAGTCAGCTGTGTGTGTGTGTGTGTGTGTGTGTGTGTGTGTGTGTGTGTGTGTGTGTGTGTGTGTGTGTGTGTGTGTGTGTGTGTGTGTGTGTGTGTGTGTGTGTGTGTGTGTGTGTGTGTGTGTGTGTGTGTGTGTGTGTGTGTGTGTGTGTGTGTGTGTGTGTGTGTGTGTGTGTGTGTGTGTGTGTGTGTCATTATGCAACAATTAAAGATAACACATTTGGCGTCCTTCACACAATGTTTTAATGAACTCCTCTTGCATTTAATCAGGCAGTTTCACGGCATCGTAAATGTGTGACCACGTCACAGAAGTCAAAACAAATTATATTAGACAGTCTCAAGCTACTTAATAAACATACTGTACATGTAGGTGATATCATCAGCACGTCAGCCACTCTGTCTCCCTCTTTCAACATCGCACTGGAGTTCTTGGTTAGTTTCAAGATCAGTCACTCAGCAACAGAAAATGCCTTTGCAAATTCAGCGCAAACATTGCTAGCGAGCAGATAATATAATGCTGAAACCGATTGGCTGTGTATGATGTAAATAAACACAGACTGCAAAGAAAAGTAAGCACTTAAATGTGCTCAAAGAAATCTGCATCGCTTTAAGCATTTGAATCACAAGCTTAATATGAACTGTTAATGGTCACCCTCACTGAATTTATTTAATTGTATGTTTTGTCTTTTCAGTGGAAAAAGATAATGGCTGTAAGGTTGCAGGTTGAACTCTCCCACCCGTGAGCAAGGCAGTAAAAACCTCGGATCGTGTCCGTTTCTTGACGGCATGCTTCCTGCTATTGTTCTGTTTGCTGGCAGTTTGACCTTTGACCCTCTCTCTGGTCAGTCTCACCTCTGCCTCTGTCATCTGTTCGTAAAGTCAAAGTAAATAAAAACAGGAAAAGAAACTCAGAGAAGCAGACGAGGACTTGTGTCAGCTGACGAGGAAATCCATCCAAATTGCTCCGCTCCGCTGGGACAACCAGGAGGGGAAATCCGCCCCAAACTTCCTGTCAGGAAGAGAGAGGTTTTCTCACAATCTCTCTCTTTCCCTCTTTCTTCTCAAACAGACCTCATAGTAAGCGGCCAGAATATTCAAATATTACCTGCGATTGCATCTACGCAATACATTTATCCATCAATATGGTGGTGACAAGACAGAAACGGTTGCTAAAACAAACTGAAAATGAATCTCAATTTAGTAGAAACACCACAATGACCTAGCAATTTCAACTTTAAACAAGGGTTATAATAAATCCAAATAATATTTGACAACTCCAATCAAACCCTTCTAGAGTAAGCACAAGAATGCCCAAATAAAAAATGTTTTATTTTACAAAAATGACAACAAACAACAAATCTAGTAGTTTTAGAAACTATTTAAAGTGATACACCAGAGTGATTAGAGTTATTTTAAGACGATGTTTCATCTGGCAGTTTTAGGTTAATTCTCTCAATCAAACATTCTCCGATGTCAATTTGTTTTTTGTTTGTATATTATATTTTGTATCACTATTTAAAGTAAAGTAACTCTACTGTAATGCTGCTGCAAAGCTGAGAGTTTACAGGGTACTTCCATAGTTTTTGTAAAATTGGGGTTAAAACAGCTTTGAATAATTTACTAAAGCTGTAGAGAAACACTTGATGCCTTAAATAATCTGAAAGCAAGGCAATCCTCATTTAACAATAAATGTATTAGTGTTTTATAATGAAGTCAGACTGGAGTAGAATGAGTGTTACTTTTAAAGCAAGTAATATTCTAATACTTGCACTAATACAAATGTAAAAAATAATAATGACTAACATTAGCCAGCAGACATGGATAACAGGCACATCAACAGACAAGAAGCACTCTTCCCCCGGTGAGTAAAACAATATTTCTTTATATTAGCAATTCATTTCATTTTTTTATTTATTGATTTTATTTTACTGCTTTTACTCAGCTAATGTCTAATGGAGCTTTCTAGCTTAGTATAGGTAAAAGCAGGCTTAATAAGCAGTAGAATTCTTTTTACATGTAAGATCTTCTCAAACTGCATGTTTCTAAAGTATCTTAAATTGACTTACTTACTTTTACATGTAATGGAGTATTTTTTCGTCTATGGTATTTTTACTTTTTCTGAAGTAAAGGGTCTTTAACCACGTCTGATCCTCTAAAAGTACTGTAGTCAATGGAGACGGTGTGTGTCCCTACATTTTGCTGCTGTTACTATTGCTGATCTAAAACAAGTGCTACTGTTACTCCTGCTACTTTACCACTACTGTTAATGCTACTTCTAGTAGTAGTACTAAGGCTGGTAGAGGAGATGACCTCTGCTGGGAGGTTCCTACTTTGCCAGTTTCTGTTGTTGTAGGGTTTTTTTCTTTCTCTTCCTGGATTAGAGAGGAAAAGACGTGACGCCGGCCTCTTTTTCTGCCCTCTGCCACACCGGACTCTGAGCAGAGAGTTAACCGTAGTTAGTTGAAACGTGTTTACTTGTTCCTGAATTACAATGATTGTGGCATTCAGACTGATTATCTGATAATGTCAATAGGGGCTGGATCCACCTTTTAGTTTTTTTATTTCACATATTTCAACTGAGTTTTTACATCCATTATCAGCAGGTTGCTTTCAGTTTTCCTACGTGTTAAATTAGAAGTGTATTGTTTTCTAATAGTTTTGTTTTTCCTGCACAGAGGATGTGGTTATCAGTGTGTTTTTCCTGTAGCTTGTAAAGCAGGTTGTGTTTGAGGGTCAGTGTAGATGTAAGAGGGGAGAACTAATGTGAAGATCCAACGTAGCCTGAAAAAGTTCTCTACTTTTTCTACTGATTTTTTTTTACTACGCACTGAGGAGGACGCTGGGTCGGTGGATTTATTTTTCCACCCTGGATTTGACACATTGAGCCATGCTGCTGTTGCTGCTGATGATCTGTCTTCAAACTTCACTGCAACAAGAACCGGTAACACACCTCCAGCTCCGTAACACTGAGACACTGTATCACCTGTTCCTTCTCATTTTTGGTCAGATAATAAATGAAAATGTGTGGACCTTATGGACTCAGCCAAAGCATTTGCATAAGTTACAAATATTAGAGGAACATTTAATAGCACATTACTGCTAATGTCACTCGTACTTTCCTGAAAAAATCGTAACATCAAACAACCTTATAAAGTACTCCAGCTATTCATCATTGTACTCACAAACAGAAAAGTCGTACAAAAAGCTGCAGCAGATCTTCCTTGTTAATATTTTAAACACCTACTGCAGATCTACAGAAAATATAACCTACTCCATTCAAATCCATAAAGTTTTGGGGGAAGAAATTATATATTAATTAAGCCAATCAGTCAGATCTTTGATAAATATCAGACTTTGTGTGATGATTTATTTTAAATAACACACATTTGCATTGATTTGCTGAATATCCCGTGATATTTGATTACATCTTGGCTTCTAATTTGCTTTTTTCTTACATGTTCATAAAAAGAAAGTAACAAAAAAAGCAGCAAAATCTAGAAAGGCCTTTTTCAGCATGCTAAAATGTCACATTGACAATGCTAAAATGCCGATGCTGCTCTGCAGGTAATAATTATCATTGTAGATTATTAGAATCAGACCAGCAGGTATTGGGTCAGAAAACACATTTTTGTATGTAAATCTGTATATGATAGTGGCGCTTAATGAAAAGTCAGAGATTTAGATAGTGTACAACTTTTAACAAAATATATAAATTTCTTCTAATTTGCAAACTATTTTAACCTTACATTTACTGTGTTAGGATGACTTTTTAGACTTCCATGCTTGTTTCATG
This sequence comes from Eleginops maclovinus, assembly GCF_036324505.1. NCBI lineage: Eukaryota > Metazoa > Chordata > Actinopteri > Perciformes > Eleginopidae > Eleginops > Eleginops maclovinus. Next base: position 6,900,862 of record NC_086368.1, on the reverse strand, counting down.
GCTGCTTTTTCATACACTTTTTACTCATTATTGTCATTTTTCACACTGCGTACCAAACATATTTACACTACAAAAAAGCATTTACATCCCAGGTATGTAAAACTTACACATTACACAAAAAATAATCAAAATGACAACAAAGAAAATACCACATTAAAACAATTAAGAACATTACAAAACAACAAGGAAGAAAAGGAAAGCAAAAAGAGGAGGAAGAAGAACACACATGATGCTATTGTATCACTGCAGGTTGTTCTGTGTTGGGTAGAGGGTCTGGCCAAGCAGGTGTAAAGATGAATCAGCTCTGAATGTACTGCTGGAAAGAAGACAAGGTTGTATTGTAATTTGCAGAGAGTTTTTCCAGCTTTGCATAATCTTTTAAAAGATTGAACCCATCATTGCTTGATATTTGGTTCTGTCTTTGCAGTTTACTAAATTAGTTTTCTTTGCTACAATTGTTGCAAGAAAGGATGGAATTTGTTTTAACAGTTTGTTTTAAACAGTTACTAACCTGTTTACCAGTTTGATTTGATTTGATTATTTTTCTATTGTATTAACCTTGTGTGAATCTGTACTGTTTTTCTTTCTCACTCTGTTAATGCTTACACTACTGAATTTCCCCTCAGGGATTAATAAAAGTATATCTTATCTTATCTAAGATGCTTTTCACGATCTCTCAATTGCAAGACTTTATGTTCAAGTTACAGCTGAATCAATTTATATGCAGTATACATTTTCTAATCACATAGTTATTCAAACATTTTTCCAGTTAGTTGAACCACACCACACTATTTCTAAATATCTTGGTTACTGCAGATGTGCATGTAGGATGCAAGACCCCTTGGTTTGGAATCACTTAAACTCTAAATAAAAACAACCATTTGTATATCTGTAAATCAATTTTGTATTGTCATATACACAAAGCTAGTGTAGTGGTTGGTCCAGGCTCCACCAACAGTGAAACATACGATATATTTTAGACATAAACAGAAAAAGACAAACTGTATATATGGCAAGAGAATGCAGGAATAAGTCAACTATGCACATTTAAAATAGAATAATATATACAGAAAGTAATATTAAATACTTGATGTATGTTCTCTGCTCCCTCAGACGCCTCCTCCTGGGCGCTGTGATGTCTCTCAGAGGGAGGACATCAGCACCTCCTGCACCTCCTGCGCCGCTGTCTCCACCAGCAGCTGCCCCCACGGCTTCAGCAAAGTGGGGACCATAAACTGCAGGTACACACACCACACACACACACACACACACACACACACACACACACACACACACACACACACACACACACACACACACACACACACACACACACACACACACACACACACACACTCACACACACACTCACACACACACCGGTCTTTAGAGCAAGGCAAGAAGGTAACAGTCAGAGGTGGGAGAAATATTCAGATGTTATACTTGTGTAAAAGTACCAGAGTGTAGGAATACTGTTACAAGTAACAGTCCTGCATTCAAAATGTTACTCAAGTACAAAGTAGAAAACTATTAGTATCAAAATATACTTAAAGTACTAAAAGTAAAACTTGGTCCATTTCAGAATAATATCTCTGATATGTTTTATAATTATTGATCATTAAAGTGTTCTCAGAGCTGGTAAAGGTGCAGCTAGTTTGAATGGCTTTGTATACTGCAGGGTAGCTGCTGAATTTACTCCAGGTGAACTAAAGTCTGATTTAAGGGTTAATTATATTTCACATCATTAATCCAAATCTGTAACTAAAGGTATTAAATAAAAATACAACATTTACCTCTGAATTGTAATGTGGTAGAAGTACAAAGTTGCAAATTATTGAAATACTCAAGTAAAGTACAAGTACCTCAAAATTATAGATAAGTACAGTACTTTAGTAAATGTAGTTAACAATACACACACAGACCTTAGTGTCAAAATGACTAAATATTGTCACTTCATTTCATGATTGTTTTGGGGCAAAAGTAGCTTTAAAGGAAGATTATGGACAGAGGCAGCGGTGAGGTAGGTTGGGATATGTCAAAAATATGGTTAAGTAGGTAGGTAAAGTGCAAGAGTAAAATGAATTGATAAAAAATATAGGGGATGAAAATGGAGTTTAGGTGAAACTTAAATTGCCAAGGGATTTGATAAAAACAGAGCCATATTTCATCATTTTCACCTGTCTTACATTCACAACACATTACCATCAATCAAGGGTGGGAGTAACAAATGATAATTAATCAAATAATGATTCATTAATTATTAATGAATAAAAACCCCATTAATTTAATAGTGGGATCACCTTGATGGATTTCAAATGACGTTTCACAAGTCTTCATTACTAAAATCATTTATCTTGAGTTTTTAAACCACTGTTGATGCCTATGTATTCATTGGAGCTGAATTATTGTTTATTACAATTGTAGACCTTTGAGTTTTGTTTACTCAAATGTTTTTATAAATAAAATAGATTATTGAGCCAACTCAAAACCCAACATTTTAATCTGGGTATTTGTTTCATTTTATTTAGTTATTCAGTCCTACGTCTATCAACTTTTGATGGAATTACGTGTCTTCTTTCATCACATGTTGCTGTCTTCGAACTGGGATAGGGATTAGTAATTCCTTTATTTTTGTTTGTGTAGCACTTTTTCTCAAGTGCTAAATAAATAAAGATTGATTGATAGATAGATCGAGTTATAGTTGTAGTAATATTTAGACCTGGTGATCTCTGTGTGCTGCAGTTATGTGGTGGAGATCGGGGGCAGGGAGCGGCTGCTGGATGGATGTCAGCACAACTGTGTGAAAGCATACATGCAGCCACGATGCTGCCCACAGCACTGGGGACCCCTATGTCTATGTAAGACATACACAAACACACACACACACACACACACACACACACACACACACACACACACACACACACACACACACACACACACACACACACACACACACACACACACACTCATAAGAACACCTTTCCGGGAATGTAAAAATGTAACAAAATTAAGTTTCATTGGAAAAGATCTCCGGAGATATTTGATAAAATACAGGCCTACCTGCTTGGAAGTTTATTCTCTGTCACATTAATAGTTTAAATCGTATTAGGTTGTTGAAGACAGGAGTCAAAGGACATTATTTGTAGGGCTGCCCCGATAAGTCGACTATTCGTTATTCGTCGGAAAAAATATTGGTCGACTAATTTAAAAAAAAGAAGAAGAAAGGGTCCATCTACGCGCTGCATGTGCTATGACGCATCAGCCGGAAACCCCCTCAGACTTCATTCAGAGCTGTGCCTGGTCATTAAGTTAATTTGTTGGGCAGGATATCCAAAGTGTGTGATCCTTCTGAGCTAGTAACGCTCAATTTAAGCTTTCATTTCAGGATCAGGGCGTAATGTCAGGAGGGATTTTTGCCGACCAGCATATTTGTCGCTGTATCCATTTCCTGTGCAGTATTTATTGGGTTGTTATATTCAGATATGAATTATAGAAACTAGAACTCAATGCTCAGTGTGTGTGCTCGCTGCTTGCTCACACTCACAGTAAGAATCCTTACCGGAGCTTCTGCTGTTTGTACCGCAGAAGGGCGGACCGCTCCGTCCGTGCGGTGTGCTGGACTCTCATGCGCTTTCTACATGTACTGTTAATTTATATTTCAACGGTTAATTATTATAGTTGTATTTTCTATTTCATCTGAAGCACGACGTACCATCCTGTTATAATAAGGTTCTTTATCAGCCTTTGAAACTGAAACCATTTTGTTTTCATAAGTCATTATCATATTACGTGAGACGATTAGTCGACTAATCGCCTGAATTGACGACTATTAGTCGACTAGAAAAATCTTTAGTCGAGGGCAGCCCAAATAATTTGCATCCAAATTGTAATGGAATATTAATATAAATTAGCATTACACACATTGAAAGCAATTTCTTTGATTTACGCATTACTTTCATTATTGTTTCCCACTTGTTGTGGACAACCTGAGCTTTGACTTGATCAGAGGTTTTTGGATTTCAATTCTGGTTATATATGCATAACTTTATTGTGTCAGTGTCTTCCTCCTTGCTTAAATGCCCTCAAACAAATCAATAGGACAAATGACAACCAAGATATCATCACACATGAGCTGCAAACCGAAGCAAAATGTAGTCTATTAATGGTAATTTCACATGTCTCCCATTCTGTCTTTCGGCCTGTTTGTTTGTCTGTCTCTCTTTCTCTCTCTCTCTCTCTCTCTCTCTCTCTCTCTCTCTCTCTCTCTCTCTCTCTCTCTCTCTCTCTCTCTCTCTCTCTCTCTCTCTCTCTCTCTCTCTCTGTAGCTTGTCCCAGATGGTCGGGGAAGACCTGTAACTACCATGGAACCTGTCTGGACGGAGACGTGGGAAACGGGACATGCGTCTGTGATGTAAGTATCCTGTCTGACTGTTTGTCTGTGTCTATCCTACCTGTTTGTCGATGAGTTTAGAGATCCAATTAATCATGGTCTATCACCATGATTAATTGCACTTTCTTTTGGATAAAAGTGTCAGCTTAATGTAATTAAAAGCCTACATCCAAACAGGAGTTATGGATGATTTTTTTATTTGAAGTGTGTTTTTGTTTATTTTAGATTATTGATTTCTTGGTAATATTATAGAACAATAATTAAAACGTTGTTTCTCTCTTTAGGAAGGCTTCTCTGGTTTTGCCTGCCAAGAGTGTAAGAGTCCAAACTACTATGGAGAAAATTGTGATAAAAGTAAGCTCTCTCACTTCTCTCTCGTAAACAAAAAAACGTAGTCAAAAAAACGGTCAAGCATCTGCAAGAATGTCCCCATTGTTTGAACATCTGTAATCTGTGTGTGTGTGTGTGTGTGTGTGTGTGTGTGTGTGTGTGTGTGTGTGTGTGTGTGTGTGTGTGTGTGTGTGTGTGTGTGTGTGTGTGTACAGAGTGTGACTGTGAACATGGAGTGTGTAATGAAGGTCCAGAGGGTGATGGGCAGTGTTTCTGTCAGCCGCCCTACACTGGGAAGCGCTGCGACCAAGGTAAGAGCATGCCGTGTAGGATTATACTGTATGAGATAACAAACTGCTGCATTTCAAACTTAAAAGAAAACACTTTATGTTAAAATGTTCACTATAATAATGCTAGTCAAAAGAAATGCGGGAAAACTGAAAATCACATTTGTATACATTGGCATAATTACTTACTGATAAATGTTGTTTTTGTTTACTTAAACAATCACTGCCAGGTACTGCCTTACCTCTGATTGTTATCAATCGTGTCCATAAATGAGAGTATGTTTTTTTAATTATTCATTTTTTTGAATTACTTTATTTTGTCTTGATAACAATCAGAAGAGGTTGTTTCCGTTTTCTCTCTTGATCAGCAGGTGTTGCTTTCAGAAAGGGACATACACAGGTTTTTTGATAGTTGAGCAGGACACATACAGAATGTTTTTTTTTAAAGAAAGAAAGAATTATAAGCAATCTTTCAACAACCTTATCCAAAATAAAACCATTATTTAAATCAGGAACTGTCTGGTCAAACATTAGCTAAACAAAATGAGAAGCATTCTAGTCAGTACCAAAATAATATTCAAGTTCTTACCACGTGACAAGTGTCTGATGTTTAATTATTGCCCCCATTGAGCTGCTGTTGTGTTTCCTGTTGTCGCAGTGAGTTCCAGGTGCAGTACTTGCAGTCCGTACTCGTACTGTAAAGGTGAAGGAGACGCCGCCGACTGCGATTGTTTGCCCGGACACAGGAGGATGCTACAGGGAAGATGCGCAAGTAAACACACCATTTTTATTTAAAGCTGTCGTTATTTTGGTCCATAAATCCAATTTCTCGTACTAATATTAGCATGTGTACAGTAAGTGAGAGTTAATTTGAATATTAATATTGAGTATTTAATGTGTGTTTATCTTTGAGAATAGCAAGCTGACTGACTTTTTCACTGAAACCATCCTCAGCACAAATTTTTCCCTATAGTGTTACAGATTTGATAATATTTATCTGTTTATTTGTCATCCATCCAACAATTTATTTTGCTGTTCATTAAACTTCACAGTATCACAGCGATGCTACAGAAGTTACAGACACATTTTAATGTACGGTAGTTAAAATCAGAAAATTCCCCATTTATTTTGGATTCTTTCACAAATGTTTTGTGAATGTTTAAGGTTTGAGAATGATCTGATCTGAGTTCTGATCTTTGTGTCCAGCTATTTGCTCTCTGAGGGACTGTGACGTCAATGCCCAGTGCTCCTCACAGGGGTCAAAGGTCAGCTGCGCCTGTAAGCCGGACTACCTGGGCAATGGCAAGATCTGTGTACCCAGAAACCCTTGCTCCGAGAACAACGGAGGTTGTCCCACCAACTCCACCATCTGTGTCTTCAAAGGACCCAACAAGGTTAGGACGCCTCCAAAGCCAGGACTAGAATCAGAGATTATACCGGTTTCCTCTCCATCACTGGTATCATGTCCAGGCAGGACATTCATTTGTAATACCGTCGTTACAGCGATACACACACACACACACACACACACACACACACACACACACACACACACACACACACACACACACACACACACACACACACACACACACACGTTTTGTTAATCTTTCTTAGAAGCATTACTCGTTAAGCATTACTCGTTGCTGGTTATTCAAAAATAAAATAAAAAACCCAGACCAGGCAGTAACCATGCTCTCTCTTAGTCTGAAATGCAGAAACCTGGTCATAATCAGGCTACCATAGTGAGGCAGGTAGATTTTGTTTGGTTCTAAAACTTTGTGTAAAGTAGTAATCAGATGAAATTAAGGTCCACAAATGCATTTTACGGATAAAAGAAAAAGGACTCACAAATGCTTAATCAATAGTTGTAAATGTTAGAAAGATATTCACTAAATGCTTGTCATGTAATGGTTAATGACTTCAGTGTTTTCACACACATTTTCTTTTTACTTGTGGAATTTGTTATATATTTGCAGATCTTTGCATTTTTTTTGTTTACACACCTTTTTTTTATATTTGTGCAAGGTGATTTACATTTTTCCCACAATTATCTACTCTCTTAAATAATATTCAGTCAAATGTTTCACAGGTGAACAAACTTGAAACAATGAAAAACTAAAAGACTAAAAAATATGTTTCCCCCTTAATTTTTTTTTTCTGCTTGTATTGAGTTTGCTCAGCACTACATTATATCCTACATTCCTGGTCAGCACTGTTGGAAGAAGTGGAACAAATTTAGATACTTGAAATACCGTGAGGATTAGTACAGCAGTATAGTACTGCATAATACTATATTATCATTTCAGCTTACTTACCTAAAATACTAGCCTCTGAAATGTAGCGGAGTAAAAGTATAAATGAGCATTAAACGGAAATATTAAAAAAAGTACAAATGCATTAAAAAGTACAGTACTTGAGTAAATGTACTTAGTTACGTCCCACCACTGCTGGTCAGGTTACTCCTCCCAAAATACATAGGACTAACCTTATTGTCATCCCTTTTTGGAGCCAAAAAACACATGCCTAACATTGCAAAAGGGTTTGTGTTCCCTTTTAATTTTGTAATACCATGATACTATACTGTCACCACAAAAGACAAAATATATAGCGTGAATATTCCCAATCAGTAATGAAACCAGAGCTATATCCTGAAACTCACTCCCTCTGTCTCTCTCTGTCTCTCAGTCCAGCTGTGAGTGTATGTTCGGCATGTCGCCTGTAGGAGGAAACGCTGAGTTTGGTTGTCAGCTGGTCTCTGCCTGCTCAGCCAACACCTGTGACCCCACTGCTGTCTGTCAAACTGAAGTGGATGGACAACCAAAGTAAGACTAAAAACACTTTGTCTGTAGGCCTTTTACTCTGGAGATAGAGCTAGATCAGGGTCCAGACACCACACTAAAATCTCAGCCAGGTTCTTTTCCTGTTTTGGTCCGTCATAATGTTGACATTTGAATTCAAAATCAACATTTGAATGCTGGTTATTATTATTTTTGGCAAGTCTATCAATTCTGTTTCAATTCTGTTGTTTGTAGTTTGAGTTAGAAATTAGGCTTCACCTACATTATTAGTAAACATTTTTTTTGTACAATAGGATTTCGGTTGTTGCTGTGTAGGATTGTTTTTGACTTGTTTAATCTAAACTGTTTTAACTGCTACTGTGTAAAGGGAATACTGCGAGCGTTTGCAAACCAAATGTTATTGCACTTTAGTACTTTTAAAATCAAAGTGCGCAATACACAACTTTTGAATTATTATAACATTAATAACATTATTGTATTTTGCGCATAACAACGCGTTTAAACGCAGAAAATCATGCGATTAATCGCGAGTAAAGATTTTAATCGTTGCCCAGCACTATAAAATACATTTATATAACAACAAGAACAGAAAATCTATTAAGGCTAATAACCCCCTACACTATTACAGTATTTATTATAATTAAGTAAAAGAAAGAAAGATCATATTGTGTTTCTGCATTTACTTGCAGACCATCAAGACGTTTTTACTCCCTCACCAGCAATGACTGTGGGAAGAAGTTGATAAACTGTCAGTTTGGAAGCAACAAAAGTTTATTTAATATCACAAAAAAACCATTAAAATGACGATTCAAATCCAAGATTTTGTAAAAAAAAGAATAAATAAAGACATATTAAAATCTTCATTTGAAACCTCAATTGAATCTCTGAATGTAAAAAAAGCTTGTTGTCAGTTTGTGTGTATTCTTGTGTCATCAATATGTATCCGCCCCATCTTTCCAAGGTGTGTGTGTGATGCGGATCAGATTGGCGACGGAAGGCGTTGCTATGGTAACCTGATGGAGCGACTGATAGAGCTGGACAGGACTGGGAGTCAGAGAGAAAATCTGACCGGAGCTGTCGCCATGTTCGGTAAAGGAAATACAAATTTACTGTAAAAAAAAACATGGCTAACGTCACTAACATAGCTAACGTCGCTAATGTCGCTAATGTAGGTACTTGGATTTCAGACTTATAACAAGTTTGGACTGAGGGCTGGTACTTTGAGAGGTGCCGGTTAAACATGTTTTAGTCGTTCCAATTGTTACTTAAATTGCGTGTGCTTTAATCAGGAGGCTATAATGTGAGACCACAGAATTATATCTTTAACATTATTGCGAAATAATTGCCAGTTTCCCTTCTTGGGTCTACTTGTTGGATTTCTTTCTATGACTATGACCTTTGGTATGTATGTTTGTCTTTTAGAAAAGGGCTGTTCGTCGCAGCTGAGTCACGGTGGACCCTTCACAGCTTTCATCCCACTGCTGAAAACACCTCTGACTGTAGGTCGCCTGTCTCTTTGTCTGTCTTGTCTTTATACCTCTAATTCTAAAAAAATCTAAATCACATAAAATCACCCTTATTTTGCAAGTTTACAATATCTCTTACCAAAACGCAAGGGAATTCAATATGCTCTATATACCAACACAAATAAACAATGAACTTTTCTTTGACCTGTTAAAATCTGTCATTGCTGAACGGCTCATACATCCCCTGTTAGATCGTGTCACAGCTCCATGAGTTGAAACACTCTGTTATCAATGATTTGGTCAAATCCCTCCCACAGTACCTGAAGAAAAAGAAATCAGACACAGGCCTCCTGTTGCCCAAAAAACATGCTGTAGAAGTGACCGAAAAACACACTGAATACAAAGGCTGCAAAGAGAGCCTGCACATGAATCAGAAGGAGTGATTTATAAAGGGGTCTGTCAATTTCTGAGCAACCCATTTCTGATGTTAAAAAACCCACGACTCCCTTTGATGCCGCTTCATGATTTTGTACCTGAGAATCATGGAGGCTTTAGAGGGAAATGCTTTTTGGTTGCATTATTCTAATTTCATTTGGATTGCAGCCTAATTATTACCTCAAACCTTTACACATTGCACATTTGACCGCAATAGCTGGAGAAAAAGATCTACTAATTAATAACAAATGATTGATCTTCGATGTCTCGACAGGGCGTTAACGAGGAGCTGGTGTGTATGAACCACCTGATCCTGGGTCAGCACCTCTACAAGGAGCTGCAGGGATGGGACTTCAACATGTTAAGAGGAGCCAAGCTGAGGAGCAAAGACAACAAGGTAACACTTTCTCATCCAACCGCACACCTGCTATAACAACTTTTCAAACTAAATGTTATTGACAAAACTGCATGTCAATATGGATGGCTGCTTCTGGTTGGTTTGTTGTTGTATGGCATTACTTTAAGGCTATAATGACTTCTAAATTTATTATTTGAACAGATTAAAGGGCCCCTTCTATGCTTTCAGGTTCATATTTGTTTGTTGTGCCTCTATTGACACATGTTTCTGTGCTTTAATGTTGAACAGCTTTTCCTATTTTTGAAAATTAAATTAATAAGCAGGTAATCGTGGTTTGCTTTGAGTCTGTTAACATATAGATTTATATACTGCAAATATCTTTTCATGTTTTCAAATCAAAAATCTTTTTATTGGGTTTCGACAATGCATAGGTGTTATTTAGGAATGGAAAGCACAATATATGCAAATGCAAATGAGTCAGTGGTTTGTGCTGAAACAATAGCCCAAACAAAGGCTTTTCAGCTTCATGTTCATGCCCCCACAACAGTGCATGTACAGTATATATTCTTGTGTAAACATGCCCATTCGTGAAATTGGAGGGTGTCACCCAACGTGTGAATTACATTAAAGACTCATGTTCTTTGGTCCATGGTTTAATAGCCTTTTAATAGTTGCTGGAACTTCAGGAATGTTTTCCGCCTCTCAGTTGTCACCTTTGTTATTCACATATTGTTGACAGCATACGCAGTGATTTTATCCCTGTCTGGTTTATGCAGAAGTTCATCCTGATGGACAACCCCAGCAAACTGTACACCATCATCCAGGAAGACCTGCCAGCAGCCAACGGGATCATACACATCATCGACCAGCCAATCTCTAACACTCTCTCTGACTGGTCCCTTCGTGATGAAAAGGTGAGGTTAAGAATAAAAATAGTCCCTGAAATAAGGAAAAAAAAACACTGAGATTAACCAGAAAATGTTTGAATCAAACAAAGAACAGAAAATTACACAAAAGTAATTTGGGAATTTCTGGCTCTCAGTATTTTTGTTTCATTAAAACGTTATCAATTAACCTGTCCAGTTAATTACAAAGCCGTATATGAAAGTGACTGTCAGTTTTTTGATCTTCCTCTCGTTTCCAGTTTGCTGATAAGACGATCGGAGAGATTTTGACAAAGGATGACAAATACAACCGCTTCCTGTCTCTGGTTGATGTGAGTATTTTGCTCTGGCCAATCACATTACACACATGATTTTATTAAAAACAATCCATCAAACTTTCTAAGTCAGTAGACAAAGTCCTGATTCTCCTTTCCCAAAGAGCGATCGTCCACTTATCTAAAATAACCATAACCTGACAGAGCAGTATTGTAACAAATAAAGATGGTTGTGTGGGATCACTCTGGTAAATCAGCAGTCACTGAGTCATTGGATCAAATGGGATAGGATGTGTTTGTGTTTGTTTTTAGAACTGTGGGTCACCACCACCCTTGCGGGGTCCGGGACCTCTCACCGTGTTCGTCCCTTCAAACGGCGCTGTGGACAAATCCAGAGACGGCAGCATCTTGTACATGCTGAACTCAGTAGGTGTACTTAAGTATTGATTTAGTGTAGTGAAAAACAAACATTGTGCAGACAGAATTCCAATACTTAACTTCCAAAAACCATTGGTGTGATGTAGATCTTAAAGACTGGCTAGGCAATATTTAGTTTAATGTTAAACAGGCTCAGTATTTTCCTAGCATAATGTCAACATCCACCCCAGCTATCAATGGCTCTCCCTTTAGCCATCATTATACTTTATGTGAGGATTATCAGGGAATTTTAATTACATTCTGCTGTTTTTCCAGGCCAAACATAAACTGCAGGAACTTCTCAGGCACCATGTTTTCTCCAGGGCCGGGGTAAGACAAACCCCACCCAACACTTCAGTCCTTTCTGTGTCTGTCCTCCTTTCTGCCTTTCATTTTTGCTTTCCTTTCAAATATGGCCAATAAAGAATGCCTTTTGTTTCAAGGGTTCGGTGTAAAACAAGACATCTTCTTAACAGATCTACACATTTTATTCTTAAAATTAAGAAAAATTGTTCTTTCCTGATAGCAATTCTTAACAGAAAACGAACCCTTTAGATTCAATGTCCACATGATCTCTCCTTTGAACCACCCTCTGGAAAAAAAGCAGCTTCACTCTGCCTAACCCTAACCCTAGGAACAGCTCAATTGTCATTCTTGTTTGTTCTGTCAAGAAAAATAAAATAAATTCAGGTTAAATGATTGTTTTGTCTGTAGCTGACAGTCGACGAGTTGGCTACTCTCCCTCAGATTCAGACGATGGCCAACCAGATTGTCACCATCACTGTGTCGGAAGACGTAAGTTTCTCTGAATGGTTCTAATCAGTCTCTCATAACGTGCATTGATTCCAGACTAATTTCCATTAACACAAGGCCCCCTTTCCCTTTTCCCCCACCAGGGTGCGATCCTTCTGGGTGAGAAGGGCGTCCGTCTAGTGAGCACCAATATCGTGGCGTCCAACGGGATCATCCATTTGATTGACGGGCTTCTCTTCCCTCCCTCCATCCTCCCCATCCTGCCTCACCGCTGTGATGTCACTGAGAACAAGATCACTGTGGTAAGCATCACAACAAAGCAACACTGAGTCTAAAATGTACATTGTATATCCGATGTACGGTGGCCAACAGGTGCAAACGCGCTATACTGGCCCAAACCTTTCCATTAGGAGAAACGCACTGCAGCTCAAGAAACAACACAGAAATGAAAAGAAAACACATGCAAATGAAGAAACCTCTTCACAAACTTAACACATGCACAGTGTTTACTAAAAGACTTGTATCAACTAAACGCTGCAAACACAAAAGGCTGCGAGAAGCTCAAAAACACAACAGAAACGACGACACTAAAAAGTGATGCACATATGCAGCTGGGTCTAATGGGCTTGGGGATTAAAAAGTTGCCCAAGTAACAACAGCTTGTATTTGCAGTGTTTTATTTATGAAGCACTTTCAGTAAACGCTGATTACGTGTTGTCAAGTTGGTGAGAATGTTTCTATATTTGCATGTGTTTTGGCTAATTTTAGTTTTTCATTGTTTGTCAAGCTGCAGCACGTTTCTTCTAATGGAAATGTTTTGGGCTGGTTTGCACCTGTCGGCCATCATAAGTATATGACACTGATCAATGCATCTGTTGGATGGATAAAAAAGAAGAAAGGGACTTTTTTAAATGTGCACAGCTGATTGTAACTCGGTGCGATTACCTTTTCTAGCAGTGAGAAAAGTAAATATGGGCAAAATGACTTGACCAGCATCACCACATTTATAGTGTTCATGCAGAAGGAAAGGCCATGTTGATAGAAAATGAAAGGTGTCAGTAATGCTAACAGTAGAAGCTTTGTATTTATTTTTCTCTGGTTGTGTGTTTCCAGGGTCCATGTGTTCACTGCAGTTACCTCTATGGGACCGACTGTCCAGAAGGCTCTACTGAATTGGTAAAAACACATAATTATTACTCCTCAGAAACCCCTTGTCGCATAATAAAGAGAAAAACTGTTTATGTCAGTTTGTGCAAACTCTTTGTTTAAAAGCATGGTGAGTTTGACAACTATAAGGTGAGAAGTATGGAGGAGCTGTCAGTAAAATTGTGTTGATGTAAACAATTACACTTGTGATGTGACCCTAAACCTTCAGAATGAAAGGGCAGAATGTTAGAAAGTGTTATGCTGATGTTATATGTAATATCTAACCACTGAATGATAGCATTAATTATAATAAGGTCAGAAACGTGTGGACGTGTATGTGTGAGGGTGCTGAGGTGCAAAAAGTAAAGCAACTAAGGTAACGCAGCATACTCAACCAAACCGGGTGCCTGTAGGAAAGAGCAGAAAGAGACAGAGGAGCAGACCCAGGTGCCCTGAATTACTGCTATCAAGGCTGGACACAGCCACACAAATCACTAGAACAGTTCTCTGCAAAACTACCCTTACGCATCAACACAAAATCATCAGGTAATTTAGCTTCTCTAAGCGTGGTGGAAGGCTTCTGCTCGTTTACACAAGTGGCCACACGCTGAGGGATAGCACCTTTAAACTGTTCCAATACAATCAGTTCACAAAGACGTCAAAACTGGCAACCTTTGCTGCCGCGCACCACCACTGAAAATGAGAAGTCAAATCACGGATAAACTCAACATTTGTCTGTTTATCGCCCTTGACCCAACTTCTGACGATATGCTTCAGGAACCAGTTCGTATGATTTTATTCTAGCATAGTCCAAAGCATCTTCGTCACAAATAGCTGAATATGCCCCCTGTGCTCGCCCAGTGAGTACACACTGAAGCAACAGCACTCTGTCTGAATCGGACCAGCTTCTTGCTCAGCTACGCGTTCAAATAGAGTGAAAAATATATCAGGGTCACGCTCATTAAACCTTGCTAATAACCGCAAGTTAGAAATAACATCTCCACTACCTGACGCAGAACCATCAGAACCAGCCCCCACCGTAGAAAGCTGGCCCTCTCCAATCAGCCGTAGTCTAGCTCACCGAGTTCCACCTCCCATTTCATTTTCTCACTGTTATGTCGAATCTTTTCCACCACCACCAAATGCTTCTCTACCTCATGCTGCCAAAACCTCAACTTCTCCTGCTCAAACTGCATGGCCAAAAGCTCTTAAGAAACGTCAAGCCAGCTGTCTGAACCACTACCCGGCATGACCCCTGCTGCACCAGACTCACTCTTCTGCACCCTGCTCAAACAAAGATGACAACTATAATCTCATCTTTCCGCTTGCTCCCTACAACAGCAATATTGTAATACTCAACAAACGCCAACAAGGAAGCCATAATCTATTACCTATAACCCATCAGAAAGCAACGTTTTAAACTGCCAACACGCATGGGCAAAAGACAACCCCAACAGAGTATTTCCCCCTAACTGCCTAACCAAAATCTTACTAATCTCACCCCTAGTTTTCATGTGACTTGCAGCGGTTCATTACACACTGTAACCCAGCAGAGTTGTGGAGCAACCTGCAAGCAGGCAACACCATATCACGAGGACGTGCCCCCGAGACTGCTGTCCGAAAACAGCTGACACTAACTACGCCACAACACTATGAAAACAACAAACAGACGCAACCCAAAGGGGAAACGCCACTTAAGCCTAGTGGGGAAATTCCTGTACAAAAGCGTATTAAATAGCAACACTTCCCTTCTGATTGGCACACAATACCTTACACTGAGGCTTCCTGAAACACCAACAGACATGATGTGTCCCCCAATAGCAGCGCCAAGTCAGCACACAGCCGGGCCACATCAACTAATCAGCTGCTCAACAACACCATGTGCTATGAGGCGCTACACAAACTTTTAACCAGACTTTCCACAAAATAACCCGTAGGACGAGCCCCCATTTGTTATAACAAAGGAGAGACACACCATATCAATGGTTAATAAAGGATGTTTAAGTAACACAAATTAAAGAAGTGCAAAATAACTAAAGCATGAGGTGGACGTCAGTGGTATCAGTAGTGTTAATGCAGGTGAGGGTTGTGTGGGTGTGGATGTGTATGTCTGTGGGTGCTGAGGTGCACAAAGTAAAGCAACTAAGGTAATGCTGCATACTCAACCAATCCGGGTGCCTGTAGGAAAGAGCAGAGAGGCTTTAAGTAGCTGCAGGGCACTGGACCCAGGTGCCCTGAGTTAATGCAATCAAGGCTGGACACAGCACAGCCACACCCTCTCCAGATGAACCCACAGGGGCATCACAGATGTAATACTATAACACCTTTCTCTGAGGAGAGCATACATTAGATAGAAGATAGAATAGATAGAATCGGAGGATGAAACCCTCTCTATTAGTCACATACATGCACACAGCAGAGCACACACAGTGAAATTGGTCCTCTGCATTTAACCCATCCTAGTACTAGGAGCAGTGGGCAGCTATCGTGCAGCGCCCGGGCAGCAATGGGGAGGGGGGGATTGGAGGTGTCCGGTGCCTTGCTCAAGGGCACCACAGCAGGGCCCAGGAGGTGAACTGGGACCTCTCCAAGTAGCAGTCCACTTTCCATATTTCAGAGCAGAGCCATAGCAATACAAAGAGGAAGTAAACCTGTTTGTTTTCAGTGTGTTAAGTACATAACATGGGAATGTAAACTGTTTTCTCACACAATATGTAATTCTGTGCTTTAATTATCCCAACTTTTTATAATTTGATTTACTCGCTTTTGTTCTGATTTCCAGATCCTTATTCCAGAAATGTTACTTAAAATGTCATCAAAATCTTGCCTTTGTTGCAGCAATTTTGCACATATTTATTATAAGAATTCTCAATCTATCGAAACCTGGCTGGTAGAACACCTGGGGGGGATCATAAAACCATCAAATCTGTGTGTCTGTCTCCAGGACTCTCATCAGACCGGCTGTAATTACATCGAGTCTCCCCTCAACCCCAAACTCAATTCAGGATGTGCTAAATACTGCAACGCCACCAAAACGGTCAGTTTTTATTTCCAGCTTTCAATAGCTGATAGATTCAGTAGTTTTGATGAAATGGTGGAATTACCCTTCATCTATGTCTATTGTGTGTGTGTGTGTGTGTGTGTGTGTGTGTGTGTGTGTGTGTGTGTGTGTGTGTGTGTGTGTGTGTGTGTGTGTGTGTGTGTGTGTGTGTGTGTGTGTGTGTGTGTGTGTGTGTGTGTGTGTGTGTGTGTGTGTGTGTGTTTGTTTCATAGGTAGCACAGTGTTGTAAAGGTTTTTATGGCCCGGACTGTAAAGCATGTATTGGAGGATTCGAGCACCCTTGCTATGACAAAGGAACGGTGAGCATTAAACTCTCAGGCAAACTCTGACTCTGGAGCCACGTGTCTCTACTGATGATTCATCATTTTCTTATTTTTTACCACATGCAGTGTTTTGACGGTATCCAAGGCAACGGGTCGTGCAGCTGTCAGTCAGGCTTCAAAGGTGTCGCCTGTCACATCTGTGCAGATCCGTCAAAGCACGGAGATAAATGTGACGAAGGTAACAGCTCCTCCTCACTTTGAGAGAGTTCATATATTCATACACACGTCTATAACTGTAGTTTGCTCATTTTTATCTGCGATATATTATATACTGTATATGTACTGCGAAATGAAGAACATTGAGTACAAATTGTCTCATAATAATTGTATTGCCCTCTAACCCCCTAGCAGGATGATTTTAGGACTTCAGTATTTATTAAATCCTGCAAGGGGCCATGGATGTGGAGTCTTGGTACAAAAATACTTGTTGTATCTTTCAAATGTGGAACATTTCACAGTTGAATTGTTTGCAGAAAGTTCTTGTTTTGTTCTGTTGTGGAATAAGGCCATATAAGGGCACTATTTCATGGAAAAATAAACACCTAGATAACAAGCGGAACAGTAAATATAGTGCACTATTCTATTAATAGGGAGTCTTCAGTTTGGCACTATCTCATTGAAGCCGTTCCTCTTCTGTAACTTTCCAGCTATCCGTCTTCCCTGTGTTTCTCTGCTTAGCATAACCTGAAAGAGAGGCAGGTAGGGGCTATGGATTGCGTAGTAAACTTGCGGGTCTGATTAAAAAATACAAATTCACAATGCAGAAATATGCAGTGGTGTAAAGTAATTAAGTAGATTTACACAAGTACAGTACTTAAGTACACTTTTGAGGGACTTGGTACTCTACAATTTTACCCCTCTACAATTCAGAGGTGAGTGGTGTACGTTTACTCAACTACATTTATTTAATACCGTCAGACTTTTTGCGGAATTGCCTTAATTAATGTGAAATATAAACAACTACTTAAATAAGATTTTGTTTAATTCACAACCCTGCAGTAATTAAAATAAGTTGCACCCTTACCAGCTTTGACCAATCCGCATAATGAGAACTTTTACTTTTGTTACTTTGAGAATATTTTGATGCTAAAACTTCTGTAATTTATCTTGATTAACATTTTGTAAGGCTTGTAACAGTGTATTCCTAAACTGTGGTAGTTCTTCTTTTACCTAAGTACACGATCTGAGTACTTCTTCCACCTCTGAAAATAGGTAGGGAAATATATTCATACCTGCTGGACTGTCTGTGTAAAACACTGTTTAGTGTTTGGTTTCTTAGTTCGTCTTTTGCTGATTGGAATATAACTAGTTTTGCAGATATTGAAATTATAAACCAAAGTATTGTTCAACTAAAATTATGAGCAGGGATGTAGCAGCAGAAGTATCATTTTTTCAGTTGATATGTACCAAAATGAATGGCATTAGATTAATGTTGTGACACATTTCCAGCGGTGGAATGTAACAAAGTACATTGAAGTCTTGTACTTTTTTGACATACTTGCACTTTACCCGAGTATTTCCATTTCGTTCTAAATATAATTTTACTCCACTACATTTTTGAGTTAAATGTTGTAATTTATACTCATTTAACTCAAAGTTACTAGAGCTACTTTTCACATAAATAACACGTGACGTGATGCACGACTGTTATTTATAATATACACAGTATTTAAATAGGTAACACATATCCTCCATTTTTGAACAGCTTTGATGTTAATCTATTGTTTCTAGCGGTGGTGTGTTTTACCTAGAGTGACATCATCCCACTATTAACCCGAAATGATCACACGGTTTGTGTTTTTGCGTGTCCCTAGAGTGTCACTGTGTCCACGGTGCGTGTGATAACCGCCCGGGCAGTGCTGGTGTGTGTCGGAGAGGATCCTGCCTGGAGGGATATTCAGGAGAGAACTGTGACAGGAGGGCCACGCCCTGCAACTCTGACGGCCTGCATGAACACTGCCACATCCACGCATACTGCACACACACGGGACTGCAGACCAAGTGAGATACCAGGGTTCATTTTGGAAACTGATTTTAATTTGTTGTTAAACTCTCAATGAGAAAGTGAGTATCAGTGTGAGTCACATTTAAGTATTTTATTTTTAATCCTCAAAAGGTAAAAATGTTAGTCTCGTCTGTATTTTTGAACCAAAATTGAGATATCTGAACAGCTATAGGCTTGATTGCCATGACATTTTGCAGAGAGAGTCAGCGGAGGCTAGAGGATGAATCCTACTGACCTTTTGTCTAGTGCCACCAAGAGGTTCATATTTTGTTCAACACTTATGTCCTCTAGACGAATATTTAATATAGCGGGAGGGTAAACAAATCTGAGTTCCATTACATTCATCTGTACTTTGTCAAAAAACATTTTACACATCTAGCATTTACATTTTACTGAAAGATGGCAGAAAATCAGATGAATATACTCCTTATATATGCAATATAGTGCAGCTATCAAGCTACAACATGTGGCAGGGGTCAACATCAAACATCATCGAGACAGATATCGCAGTGTGAAGGGCATGCATCATCTCAATGCTTCTCAGTGCAAAGATGCTTGCAGGGAAACGTGTCCATCACAGAGTAAAACAATGGGGTGCTGCTTTCAATTTGAACAGAGAGAGACCTGGGTGTGACTCTGGATGATGAACAGTTGTTCTCACCAATCACGGCAGTAGGAGCTTCCGCAGATTCAGATTTGTATGTGTGTGTGCAACGCCCCACCTGTTGCAGTCATTTGCGATGGGAGTGGGAGATGTGTTTGAGAGGCAAGTTTGCTACATTTCACAAGCTCTCATTACTTTTTCGTCCAATAAATAAAAAAAACGATATCACAAAATGTAAAAAAAAAGGTATATTCTTATACCTATTACTGACCTAAACCAGCTTACATGCCTTGCTAACTCATAGTTAAACACACTTTATTGAAATTGGAAAAAAACTAAATTAAACTCAACAATCATCGACGGTTTGCTCGAAATCTTTTATTTCTCGGAGTTAGATGTAAAATGTGTTGGCCCCACACAGTTTTCACCGCTCTGTCTCACTGTTACTCCTTTGGTGGCAGACTATTAAATGAGCAAATAAAATGACAAATGGAACAAAAGGAACATCTACAGAAACAAACAAGTAGATTCTATAATCAGGCGAACAACCATCGTCCCTCTCCTGTTACTTCAGCAGCTGCTGAGTTTGTCCATCAGTAATCTGTGTGTGTGTGTTGCACCAGGTGTTGGTGTCAGAATGGATATGAGGGTGACGGTCACTCCTGTTCTCCCATCAACCCCTGCCTGCAGAGCACCAGAGGAGGCTGCGACACCAACGTAAGACTTAAGGCCTGTGTGTGTGTGTTGAAATACCTATTTTAACGTCTCTTCTTCTACACCACCGTATCCTAGATAACAAAGTTAGTCTAAAAGAAGTAAAGATGTGTCGCCAGTGCATTTTTTAAATCAAATTAATTGAGCTATTATTTCCACATTCCCTGCGCCAACTTGTACTTTTTGTAGAATAAGGAGTTGAGAGTTCACTGATGAACTCTGGTGAGTGGCCATGAAATATTTGATCATATTTGTAAATGTATAATACAAACACTCCCTCTCCCCATCTCCCTCCTGCTCAACAGGCCGGGTGTGTGTATGCAAGTCCAGGTAATGCATCATGTGTGTGTGCTGAGGGGTGGACGGGTGATGGCAGAGTGTGTGTGGAGATCAACAACTGTCAGCTGGAGAGTCGAGGAGGCTGCAGCCCCAACGCCGACTGCAGCCACATCGGACCTGGACAGGTCAGTTACTAACGGTTACAGACCGATCATAAGCTTCCGGTAATAGGAATTCTTAATTAGAGAGCCTCTTTTTTGTGTGTCTTTGTGGAATTGTTGTGTCTCTTTGAATCATCATTTTAACTGATGCATCAGTGTTTTCTGTAATATCTTAATTTTTTCTCTCACACCTCTACAGACCACTTCAGCCTTATCATTTTCTCCTGTTTTATTATTTATAGACATGTCTTTGAGTTAAATGATTTTATTTTTTTATTTTAATTGTATCCTATAAACTACTGACCATTTTTGGTTGGGAATTTGAAAATTCAACAAACACTGGAATGGCTGCCATACATGGAGAGACAAAGATTTAAGAAAAGTGGTCTCTTAATTTTTCCCGGAGCTGTACTTTATCAAATGTAATGTTCCATGTCATTCATGTATCACTACACTATTGCCCACCTCAAGATTATTATTTTATTGTCACATCGACTATTGTCTGTATGAAGAAGTTAATACAGCTGTTTGACTGTATTTAAGAAGAGTGTCAGGAAGAACTGTCTGTTTTTCTGTCTGCAGAGTGAGTGTGTTTGTAGCACTGGCTACATGGGGAACGGTATCAAGTGTGACCTCATTAACCCGTGCCTCAGGAAAAACGGAGGCTGCCATGACCTGGTAAGGAAGCACACACACACACACACACACACACACACACACACACACACACACACACACACACACACACACACACACACACACACACACACACACACACACACACACACACACGCACACACGCACTGGAATCAGTGTCAGCAGTGAAAAAATAATTGCTTATCCGGTTAGAATTTAAGGAGTAGGTTTTTAAATGTGGGTCATGCGCATTTTTAAAACAAAAATATGAAATCCCAGAAACACGTTAAATCAATATCCCAAATGAAGTGTTATGTGTATTAAATACCTTCAGATTAGCCCTGTAAAAAAAGTTTGTATTTCCTCCTATGCTTCCTCTCGATAACTGGCTCATTTAATTTGTTCACATGTAAACAGCCACCTCGGCCTTTGTGCATCATCCATGTTAACAAAAACAATACCTGTTTATATCTTGCTAAACAAAGCATACACGCCACATATTCATTTGTGCTCATTGTGTTGTTACTGCGGCTTTTCCACTGCACACTGCCAGGCAAAGTGTGAGCTCTCTACAGGGGGAACACACACCTGTACCTGTGTTGATGGATATACTGGAGATGGAACCGTCTGCTACGGGACGATACTGGATGTGAGTATACACACACGTTCCTCTAAATGCTACAAAAAACTCTAAAGGATTTTTATCTGCTGTTTTGTCACTGCTTTTCACTTTTCCATATACACACATACTCATACACTTTTCAAAATCAGATTTCTTTTTTTTTTTTACCTTTAATTATTATTTCATTATTGTCTATTAGTTTTCCATCAGTATTAAATTCATATTATATGTTGTGTATTTGTTTTGCTTTTTTTATACCATTGTAATTTATTTATTTTCACCCACTTTTAAATCTCTCACTATACTAAAGTCACTGGTTGCCCAAAAGAAAGTTTTTAATAAAGAGAAATTTGAAGCCGCTACCGAAATAACTGTGTTTTTGTGTTTGTAGGAGATTGAAATGAACCCAAAGATGTACCGTTTCAACCAACTGATTCAGGTGTGTGCTCTTTAGTTCCTAACTTGTTCAAGTTTTTGTTTTAGAAATTACTACCTTTAACATGCTAAGTATGTATACTATTTTCCCCGTATGGAATTCATAAAGTAATAAAGTGTTGTCTCAATTTAAATGTAGAAACAACCTGCTGACTTGGCAAAGAAATTAACCAAAACCATTAAACCTAGGCAGTATGCTCTTCACCCAATATGCATTTTTGTGTGTGTTATTAGAGATACAGGCACTCCTCTAAGGACCTGAGTGGGAACATCACACTGTTGGTTCCATCCAGGGAAATTTTGGTTAACATGACTTCCGCTCAGACACTTTCCTTGACCAGTCGACACCGCCTGCCTCACTTCATACGGTCAGTTGCTTCACACACTGATCACATACTTGTAACAGATACCCCTTTCCCACCAAAGCGGTTCTAAAACCAATCCGGAGCTAGTAGTCGATTAAGAACCAGTTCTTCCTGTTTCCACTGCAGCGGGGCTGGCTCTCGGTCCTGTGAACCGGTTCGTATTTGGAACCACTGAATTGCTCATCAAGAACCAAGCACCGAATACGCCAGGCTAACGTCGGACCCTGGGGCAATATTAACCTGAGCAATAACAGTTCATGGCGAGTACGGGGAAGAGAATAACGTTGTGACAAGCTGTAGCGCTGAGCAAAGTGACAAGAACGCGACCACACTCTTAAAAACACACATATATGAAGTCAGGCAAAGTGTGATGCTGTTTATTTTTATCCTACTTTTAATGGTCACCTGTTCACTATTACTGACCATTTTCAAGAGCAGCACACTGCTTCAGCGGCAGACCTTTTCCTGTGTGTTTCTTATTACAGCAGCTATCAGGTGGAATCAATGCATGGGCTAAAATCATATCAAAAAATACGATGATTATATGTAACCACGTAGGTGTCAACCACATTAGGTTCACTTTACTGTTTCAATTTCCTGAGTGTGTGGAGGGGCTTATGATGCCTGCCCCTCGGTCTCACTTTTGATAAATAGATCAGAATCGGGAAATGAGCAGAATTCTTGCGATACAATCAAGGTTTGATGTCCAGTAAAAAGACTCAACGGTAGATTGCTGTTGGGGTGTAGAGTTTTTCTCTGATTCCAGTCTTACCTAATAAACGTAACGGCTGTTTAAAAAAGACTCAATCAGCCTGTAGATTGTTTCCCTAAAAGCCTCACTTTACAAAGCATTTCTGTATTCCTTCGGGTCATGATCTCCCTTCACAATAAAAGCCCTAGACATTTACTCTGCATCACTGCTTCCTAGAGCATTTGGCTAAGAGTCACCTCAACCATACAGCGACGTAACACCTTAAAAAAGAGCCTTTGCATATTGCGACGTAGAGAAGCTGTTTCTTCTGAATTGTGATGACCTCCATACTTGATCTGGAACCACCATGAGGAAGAAACTGCGGGTTTTGATCCTGTTCTCAATGTGAATATTTTACCACACTGTATTTTAAGCCACAATCTCCCAGGGGCAGTTCTGTTAATGTTTTATTCTTTTCTCTTTTCTTGATTGCAGGGCCCACATCCTACTTGGGATTTACTCTTTAGAAGATCTGGAAAAACGGGTGGGCAGCAGGCTTCCAACCATGAATCCCCCCACCTTCTGGGAGATCAGCAACAGCAGCGGGGTAAGAATGTGTTTCTGCACGAGCTGAATACAAGCCCCCCAGTACAGCCCCTCGAATGAGACAAAAAGAATGCCCCATATTAAACAGAAATAAATAAAGGGGGAGTGGTTGAAAGGTTGTAGGATGGGAGCGATGAAGGGATGAATATAAGGGACAAGTGGAGGGTGGGTCATGAGATCTGAGACAAACCAAGTCGGATGTGTTGACCAGTATAACTAAGCAGTGATTAGAAGGGTGGTTGAGGTGTGGCCGTTCTCCTGAACCTAAGTTAAGAAATAAACTTAATCAAAAATATAAACAGACATCCAAATATCCTGTTTATTATGTAATGTATAATACACAGAATGATCCACAGTTATCCTCAGTAAATATTTCACATTCTTTGTACTTCTTTATTTAACATGTCAGATAAATGCCTCTTCATAGTTCAGCTTCAATCACACTCGACTCAGCAGATCAGACATTAATTACATACACTTTGAACGTTTCTGGCACTCTGACACATAGCTGAGAGTTAAATAGAAACACATATATTTACACAATATTTGTATGTAACTGTTGCTGTTTTTTCTTCCAGGTGATTACTATTGGAAATGCCTTCATCGTCAAAGCCAACCTGCCTGCAATCAATGGCTACATCCACACCATTAACCAGGTGAGAGTCTTGAGAGCTAGCAGGCCGAGTAGTACATGAGACCAAAACACTTCCATTAGGAGAAACGCGCTGGAGTTAAAAAAAGATGCAAATAAAGCAAACGATAAACGAAATGCTGCAAATTCATAATGCCGCATGAAGCTCAAAACACAACAGAAACAGGGACACAAATGATCATTGTGAAGTACATGCTGATTGCACAATATAGCTATAGAATCAGAATCAAGTTTATTGCCAGGTACGTTTACACATACAAGGAATTTGTCTGGTGTTGGGAACATAAAACATCTTAGAAGCAGGTCTCCTGGGGAGATGAAGGCTTTATCTACAGCTCAAATAATCCCCAGATGACCTCATATGCTTCATTGCGTATTTGCGACTTTATTGCACATGATTTGCTTCCTGGTTGTGTTGGTGGCACCGATAGTAGACTGCCTGCACACGTGGCAAGATGAGAAGGAGGGACCCAGTTTTTGGTGGCAGAATAGCTTTGGGTTATCAGGTTGTATTTGGCACAGTAGCGCCAACAGTAACTCTTAGAAACTCCAGGGGGGAAACGTTTTATAATACCAGTCTCACAGCACCCATCAGGAGGCAAAGGTTGTGTAAGTCAGTAATAAGAAGAAGATCATTTGAGGGTATAATATCCGTGCTTTCATTTCTTAAAAAAATATACAATAAGCAGTTACCTCGTTTTCTTTGTATTTAATTATTTGTTGGATTGTGTTCAGATTCTGGCTCCCAGCCCCTCAGACCTCCCCCCCGAGCCGCCCACCCTGATGGCCTTCCTGAACTCCTCCTCCACTTTCACTCTGTTCAGACAGTATGCTGTGGTAAGGAAAACAAAAACTGTAATTTTTGTTTTTTGTTTTTTAGTGTGTTTTAATATTTGTGTGTGTGTGTGTGTGTGTGTGTGTGTGTGTGTGTGTGTGTGTGTGTGTGTGTGTGTGTTTGTGTGTGTGTGTTTTCTCACAGATGTACAATCTGTCAGAAGAGCTGAGTGAGTTTTCTTTCACCCTCCTGCTGCCCACAGATGATGCCGTCAGGCAGCACCTCAGCGCGACTAACTCCTCGCTCATGGTAGGTCCAGATATTACGAGCCTCCACTATGGTCAAAATAACACAAAAATAGGCGACAGCATAAATATCCTAACATCTATATCTGACCTGTGTCTCCTTTGAGGAAAACTATTTTTTGATTTATGATGGTGAACACTATCTCCTCATCTGAATACATAATGTCAGCAGTTCAACTTGTTTTTTGAGTTGTAGAGTAGCTAGCTGCTAGCTGCAGCCATGTTACCAGAGATATATGAACACTTACATGAATCCTCTTTCTCATATGAAAATCAATATACAGCATTTGTGTTATCACCGTATCTATTGCACAGTTTCTTTGAAAACAAATGCAGTGTTTCTTGTGTTGTTCATAGTTCTGTGATGACAGAAATGGGTCCAACATTAGCACTATAAAAGCACGTAGAAAAACTAATATTTACAATAAGATAAAACTGTGTTAATCCCCGTAGGGAAGTTTAGGTTTCAGAGCAGGAACAGCAATAAATTCACACCAGGAGAATAAGAATAAAATGTAAAAATGTAAGTAACAGATTGGTGGGATCTTCTTTAACTTGTCTTTTCTGTCTCTCTGTTTCTGTATCTCTGTATTTGTCCAGGAATCTGATGTATTTAAGTACCATGTGATTCTCAATGAGCTGCTCTTCCCTGACCATCTGCATGACGGTTTATTAAAAAGTACCCTGATGGGCAGCGACTACCAGGTCCAGTTCCACTTAGACAAGAACAACCAGGTAACAAATGCTTAACGAGAACAAGCATTCATGTGATCAAACTTCCAGAAGCTTTCCTCACACCAGAGGGTCAAAACTAATCTAATAGTATAAAGAACACAGTGCTGCTTTTGCATTCCTGTCAGATTTGAGCTTGGTTTACATCCAAGCAGCGAAATAAATGCTGTTCATTTCTATGAAAATCAAACCATCCATCATACTCAAATGTATTCTCTGCAAATTAATCTCTGCCAGACTGATAGATACCTGGAAAAAATAAAATCAATCTAAAAACTGTGGGATGATAAGTATTTATGATTCATAGTTTATTTCCTAATTAATGCAAACATACATTAGTGTTTTTGTACATCTTAAATCAGCAATCCGACCTTTGTCTTCCAGACGGTTGTGAACGACGTTCCCCTTGATGGAATGTTTAATGAGACGCAGAATGGCATCATCTTCGTCCTCCCTCAGGTCCTCAAAGTCCACCGCAACAGATGCAGCAAGAAGGTCTACCTGCAGAACAACGTAAGACTGAGGGAGTGATGGATGAATGAATTCATGACTGGAAAAGAGAATGGAATGATAGACAGAATGATGGATGTAGGATGAATAAATGAAAGGATGGGTGGGTGGCTGGTTCCATTAAAAAGTGAAAAAAGAGCTGGGTGAAGGTGAATAAAGATCAGAGGCTGAGGTGATAAACCAAAAAGTTGCTCTCATTGCTCTGAAACAGCCAATCACAGTGAAGTAAGGCTCCAAGGCTAACAAAGAATACACTATGAATGAGAGCAACACCAGCCTCGCAAAATTACTTTCCGGTGAAAAAAAGGCGTTAGATTGAAGCGGAAAACAATAGTTTCTTAATGTCTTAAAGCTGCTGAGTCGTTTATTACATCTCCAACAACATATAAATCCTGAGTTACGGTTTCTTTACTTCCTCTAAGAAAAAGAAGAGTAAAAGAAACATCTAATTCAGAAGTCACTCATGTAGCCAAATTCAGGGTTAGCCTGCTGCCTGCCACTCGTCCACTGGCAGCCCCCACCGGACATTTGATCCCCTATTTATTTAAATCAAACCATAAATCTCAATAACATTGTTTAATTGACTGCCTGTCTGAAGGTCTTAATTGGGCTCCTCGTAGATTAAAGAAAAGGGCGTTTTTATGAATAATTTGATGTGATTGCCGAAAACTTCAGAATCTGTACCGCCAGTCAAATAACAGCGAACGTTTTCACCCAAAAGGGGGCGTGGCCTTGCGTAGAGGGAAAGTACCCGGATGCGTTGCTCTCGTTTATCTGCAGGAAATCATAATGTTACAAAAACAGTAGAGCGCTGCAGTTCAAACACTACCACTTCTCTGCAGCCAGAGGGCAGTGTGTGGGACTTTTAGTTGATTTATTAGGAACGATACACAGAAAGAAGCATGGTTAGCCAAGAGGATATTTTTCATCTTTATTCCCTGGGCAGATGTTTCGAGTTATGTTCTGCTGCCTTATAATGGCTGATGGGAAATAATAAGATATATTTAAGTGAAGCTTTGATAATAAAGCAGTTATGGACTACAGATAATGTGCAGTAGTAATCCCCTCTCTCACTTTTTCTTCAGGGAAGATGCACCGACTGTGAAGGACCACCTCGATGCCTCTTCACCTACAAACCAGTAAGAAATACAATACCAATACCATAAACACCTGCAGCTGCAGCTTCATGAAGAAACACAATCAATCTACTTCCTCCAAAAGGCCCTTCCGAGTCTCGTAACGTCATCGCGGGGATGGATTTTCACTACATGATTTTCATGGCAACAATTATTTGGGATAATGATATTACAAAGATATCTTTAGAAAATGAAAAATAGTTATAATAATTTTACTTTCAGTCAGATTATTCTTTAACTTTGTTTATTTAGTGTTTTTATTTTTTTTGTCTTGGCAAATTAATTATACTTAATGTAGAGTAGAGGGTGGTGGAGACACTAATAATAACTGTAAAAAAAGTTTACAAAATCAACAATTAAACAATTGTTAATCGGGAATAGAAATGATCAGCATTCGCTGATTCGCTACTTGGATGTAAATCAAGCTAAAATCTGATAAGAATCCAAAAGCAGCCCTTAATGTAATAGTTTTTATTGTTTGAGGATACCAAGGAAACTATTACCACATTGACAAAACCATGATGAACTAATGCTATTGTGAGTGGATTTTTACTTTTAGTTTTATTTTTTAAATTATTTGTATTAATATAAGTATGCATATTTAATTATTTGTATTATAATAACTTACACCAGTTGCTCTGTGACTTTCAGCTTCTCCCTTCTGGACGGAGGTTTATAGTCCCCAGGTTTTCACCAAAGCCTGATTCCAGCAACTATTTCTTAGATAAACAAGTTTTATCAACATTGCACAGATGCTTAATTGTTTGTCAAGATTATTAATTTATGTACGGTGGCCGACAGGTGTAAACGCACTACAACAGCCTGAAAAACGTATATTATGAGAAACGCCGTGGATGTATTAAGAGAGCTGGATACAGCGTCGGAGGCAGGACCTCGTTCATTCCCAGTTGCTCAGTGGCGCATGAAGACAAAAAGGCCTGTCGCTGTTGAGCGCAAAACTTAACAAAGGACCCGTCATGCCTGCCTGTCCAGAGCAAAAGTACCTGTACGTGCTTTCATAAAGCATGCGCACTGGAGTTTACCTCAAGCTTCCGGACTCCCTCTCTCGGCTCAGTCAGATGAATGGAGAGAAAATAATTCTGGATTCGGTTTTTAGCACATTTTACAACTTTTAGACCCTAAAGATTAAAATAAAGGCTATAATAGTGTTCGTACTGGGTGGTTGATTGAGCTTGAAATTATCTGCTTATTACAGACGTCTCTTTCCCAACGCAAGTCAAAGGGAAAACTTATTTTTTTGGGAACAATGATGTCACGGACTGACACAGAAGTCGTAGTACCACCGTTTTGCCACTACGGAAATCTCAGCACCTACTTCCTGTGGGCTTGAGAAACTTGCTGCAACTTAAAAAACAGTGCAAATATTATAACACAACGGTGCCAAAACAAATGCAAATCAAGAAACATCCTCACCAACTCGACTAAACATGCGCAGCGTTTACTAAAAGCACTGCATAAATGAAACACTGCAAGAAGCTCAAAACACAACGGAAACGGGGATTATAAAAAGGGATGCACTTAGCTGGGACCAGAGTGTTGGTGACGTTCAAGAACTAAAAAGTTGGCGTGTTCCCACCATACTTACAGCAAACCAAGTCTACCCACTGGTACAAAAATAAACCTGAACCTGAAAGCAAGTTTTACATTCTCACATTTACAGAGTGAGGGTTGAGAAGAAATTATGAGGTTTAACCGTGCTGTGTTTTGCAGGTGTAAATGGTATTATTTGCACCACACTGGGGAAGAGAAACATCTGTTTCCTGTGTTTTGTGACAGCTCTCATTTTGTTTTTCAAATTTATTCCACGGCAGATCAAAGAGCAGTTTCCTGTCAACATGCGACCCAACTGTAGATACAGGAAGCGAGTCGGATCCAAGAGGAAGTCGGTGCCAGGCTGTGTCATCAAATGTCTTCGGGCAACCACGGTCTGGTGACACTAGTTTCACAGCTATGACTAATACCAGTATTATTTGCATATTGAGAACTAGCTCTGGTTTTGAAGTCATTGTTATCAACTTCTGCAGACCTCTTATCTGTAGTTCTATTATTGGAACTACATTGTTTTGGTGTGATTTGCCCAGTGGTGGAGATTTCAGCTATAGAGATGTCTGCCTTCTCTTGAAACTATTAGAACTAGATTTTACTCAGCTTGTGATGCATAAAAAAAATCGGAAAAACTCAACAGCAATTTTTCTTTCCAGAAATCATGACCCGGTTACTCCAGATAATCCACATAGCTTATAGTGGGCAGTTTCATGTATAGGAACAACTTTCTATATTCTCAACTACACTTACAGAAAAACAAGAGCCTGTATTTATGATATATTGTTTTACTTTTATATTTTGTTTGGTTATATTTCATTTTAGTTCATTTAAGTTTTTTAGCTTTTACTGACCGCTGCAGATGGTCAAAAGTGTTATTTAACTGAAAATAGACAGCCCTACAGTTGGTTAAATCAAATGTTTAATTTAGTAAGTCTTGAGGGGCAGGGTACTTTTGTAATGCAGTGCTTAAAACTCCTCTTCATTGGTATCATTGTTTTAGAACTTTGTGCTCTTCTCCAGCACTGTTACGGTAAAAAATAAACAACAATAAATAAAATAATAAAATAATATTAATATTGATGGCCTGTCCTGCAGGATCTCTCCTGTTGCCCCGGTTACTACGGCCATGAGTGCTTCAAATGCCCCGGAGGTGTTGGCAGCTGGTGCTCCAATCACGGGGAGTGTCAGGACAGTAACCAGGGCAACGGGGAGTGCCGTTGCTTCGAGGGTTTTCACGGTACCGCGTGCGAGGACTGTGAGCCTGGACGATACGGAGTCAACTGCACCTCCAGTGAGACACACACACACACACACACACACACACACACACACACACACACACACACACACACACACACACACACACACACACACACACACACACACACACAAAACCTAACATAACATGCACCCCTGCAGATAGTCTCGGCATACCTATGATATTGGCACATTTAATATATGCTTAGATTTGACTCTCTGAATTCAAATATAAATAATTTGTGTCAATTTTGTCGAAGCGAATATGGTTGCTGATTTTTTATACATCGTTGACTGATGCCTGTGTGTGTTACAGAATGCATATGTGACCGTGGCAAGTGTGAGGACGGTCTGGCAGGAAGTGGAAGGTGTGTGTGTTATAAAGGTTGGAAAGGTGCTTCCTGCTCTATAGGTAAGACACACAAACCTGCACTCACACACATTTTGAAATTATGATCATAGTCAACATTCTTCCTTACCTGTTATCACCTGAAATCTGTGTGTGTGTGTGTGTGTGTGTGTGTGTGTGTGTGTGTGTGTGTGTGTGTGTGTGTGTGGGTGTGTGTTTGTGTGTGTGTGTCAGAGATCAAGGATGATGCCTGTGGAGGAGTGTGTGACGAGAATGCCAAGTAAGTCCTCTTGTTGGTTTGACTGCAGCTGGTTTGTGTGTGTGTGTGTGTGTGTGTGTGTGTGTGTGTGTGTGTGTGTGTGTGTGTGTGTGTGTGTGTGTGTGTGTGTGTGTGTGTGTGTGTGTGTGTGTGTGTGTGTGTGTGTGTGTGTGTGTGTGTGTGTGTGTGCGTGCGTGTGTGTAATATGTAATATGTATCCAGAACAAATAGGTTTGGAAAGCAGTACATTTATCCAGAATACACCTGGCTGCCTAAGATAATTGACTTTCCACCACATTTTTAGAAAACTCACGCTATAGCTACCACAGAAACTATGCAACATAAAAAGAAGCTCAATCATTGGCTGCTGTGTGATTATTTGACCCTAGTCCACTTTCTTTAAGGCAGGGTAGATAATAAAAAGTAAAAATATAAAAACAAAAACTAGCCAAAACACATTCAAATGAAAAAATGTATTCACCAACTTCACAACTCACGCAAAGCATTTAGAAGACATTCACCAACCTGGCAAAACATGTGCAGGATTTATGAAACAGCATAAATGAAACGCTACAAATAAAAATTGCTGCAAGAAGCTCAAAACTCAACAGAAACGGGGACACTTAAAAGTGTTGCACACAGCTGGGACCGGAGTGCTTGTTGACATTTTGGGATTATAAAATTGGCCATCTGTCGTTGCTGGCAGATTGAGTCTTTTTCATAATTGTAAGCGTTTGGCAGTATATTTGAAAGGACAAGGTTAGCTACATTAGCTAGTTAACAGTAGATCAGTAATCACATCTGATTTGATCTGATCTGAGTTAAGTTAAGTACATTTTAGGTATGTTTCTAGTGACTGTTACAGTTTATAATACAATGCCTTTATAATCCCCAAACGTCAACAAGCACTCCGGGCCCAGCTGTGTGCAACACTTTGTAGTGTCCCTGTTTCTGTTGTGTTTTGAGATCTTGCAGCGATTTTTAATTTGGTCATTGTTTAATTTTGCTTATGCAGTACTTTTAGTAAATGTTGCACATGTTAAGTCAAGTAAGTGAATGTTTTATAAGTGATGCACATGAGGTGTCACGTTGGTGAAGCGTGTTTCTCCAAATGGAAGTGTTTTGGCCCGTTGTAACTACTAATGTCTTTGACTGGAGTCTCAAAGATGGACACACACCCATCATTGACAAAAAAAAACAACAAGCTGTGTGGCATAACTATAATAATAATAATAATAATAAATCTAAAAAAATAATTATTGAACAATGTCCTCTCCTGCAGCTGTATAACAGGTCCACAGGGAACAGCTGCTGCGTGTGTGTGTGTGGCTGGATATGAAGGCAACGGAACTTACTGCAAAGGTAAAGACACACACACACACACACACACACACACACACACACACACACACACACACACACACACACACACACACACACACACACACACACACACAATTTACAAATATCCAATCTAATTACTTTATGTGTGTGTGTGTGTGTGTGTGTGTGTGTGTGTGTGTGTGTGTGTGTGTGTGTGTGTGTGTGTGTGTGTGTGTGTGTGTGTGTGTGTGTGTGTGTGTGTGTGTGTGTGTGTGTGTGTGTCTCAGAGCTGGATTTGTGCAGCAGGTCTAACGGCGGTTGTTCAGAGTTTGCCAGGTGCACGAAGGTCTCCGCAGGAGAGAGGATTTGTTCCTGTAAACAGGGTTACACCGGAGACGGGGTCATCTGCCTGGGTATGTAGTCCTGATGGGTATGTAGGCCTGCACGATTAAGGTCAATAGTGTTGATCATCATAGAGTGGTGCAGTGATGATGATCCTATAAGCAGTGGCATTTCCCCGTTGGATCTCAGAATATTGCAGAAAATAAGCTATGTTGCAAACATACGTTTAAGATATTTACACGTTTCTTCAGCTGGATGATTTCCACATATCAAGACCACTTTGTCATTTTTATCGCAAAAAGCTATCAGCTATAGGCTATGAACAATCTATATCAGGGGTGTCCAAACTACGCCCAGGTGACAAATGCGGCCTGTGGTCCATTTTGAATCGGCCCTCTGAAAGTATAACGGAATATGGCCCGCACATGAAACTTAAATATATATGCAAACAAATATAACACAGCAGTATTCATGTGTTAATGAGCCCACTTTTAAAATAAATTCTATCACTTAAAGTTGAAAAGCTTTTCTTACAAATCTAAATTGAGAAAAAAAAGCCCAATAACTTATTTGCATAACCAGCTTGAAATATACCTTTCATATTTCCCCGTATTATAAGCACTCCGAGGCTTTAGTTTTAAGGCTGCCAACTAAATAAATGAAATGCTATGGAGAGTTCAGATGTAGGGTGTTTTTATTCTTAAAGCATATTCAAGTATAAAGCATAATTTACCTACATTTGATACATTTTGCTAACTTAAAACTTTTTAGATGTATGAGGCAATATTCCTCTGTGAGGGGCCCAGCCCCCCTGTTTTTCTGTATGTGGCCTTCAGTGAAATAAGTTTGGACACCCCTGATCTATATAATAGATTAATGACTGTGTATCAACACCACTAAGCTAAAGGCTGACTAAATGACATTTAGTAGTTTATGTAGTCACTTGTTAGCAAGTAACTGCCATTTTTATGACACATGGAAGCTTTGGACATTCACAGATGGGGTATATCGTAACATATTTTATGTCCAAGAACTAAACATGAAAATCTCTTCAGCTTGTTTTAACCACAGACCTTATTTCAGGCATCTAATGAAAAGTGTGTATGTTGATATCTGAAATAAACAACAGCAATGTTTTCACTTATATGTTGTGCTCCTTTTGTGCAAATGTGGTAATTAGGGCTGCAAGATTTTGGTCAAAAACTGACATTGCACTATAAAAAATGTTGTTACAATAAATTCAAATAAATTAAAAACACCCTGAAATTGGTGGACTCTATTCGTGAATTGAATGTGTCAATTTAATACACTCTAAGAGCAAAATGAAATGGCTAGATACACAACTTTCTCCTTAATATTATTGCCCTAACCTCTGACCCCAGACCCCTCACCTGAATTTCCTGACATCCTAACAAACTGGAAATGGAACTGAAATATTCCCATATATGGAGCCCCCAGAGGGTCACAGTGGGAATTGTTGTTTTTGAACTAATTTTGTATTCCCTCGCAAAAAAAGTTTGATCTGTTTTGTAAATGTCTCCTTAATACTCATTTCCAACGTGGTGTGTGTTCACAGAGATTGACGGCTGTCTGGTCAACAATGGAGGCTGCCACAAGTCAGCAGAGTGCAGCAGAACAGGACCCAACATTGTAAGACAACACTGTACTGCAGGGGGGGGGACAGTCAGACAGTGAATACTTTCCAGCGGCGGCTGCCGTGAGCTAACTGCAGACTAAACGCCGGTGGACGAGCAGCACTGCAGCGGGCGGTAAATGCCGCTGAACCACATAAACAATGAATCACGGCACTCTGGAGAGAAGTATAAAGTTTGAGAAGTAGTTCTTTAATTCAATCTGGCTTCGTATGACAAAAGCAACACGATTATCGACCCGACGCAGTCCCCGACTGTTGTAGTGGAGCACATAAGTGGAACAATCGTTCAAATAGTGATACAAGCACCAAACTTGGTGCAAATACTCCATAGACATTACTCTTTTGAAAAAGTACGCGGGCCACTTGAAATTCAAGATGGCCACCCATTTTCCAAGATGGCCGCCATACAGACATGTAATAGAGCAGCAGATAACTGGAACAATCGTTCAAATAGTGATACAAGCACTAACCTTGTTACACATACTCCTTAGACATTACTCTTTTGAAAAAGTACTTGAAATTCAAGATGGCTGCCCATTTTCCAAGATGGCCACCATGCAGACTTGTAAATTGGGATATTTGACACATAATCTCACCACTTTGATCAACTTGGATGATCTTGGTGTCTAAAAGTATAGGGAATTAGAACTTTTCTTACGATCACACTTGCAGCTACACTTGCAGGTAAGACCATATCGGTAGCATTTGCACCTTCCATGGCATTCTGAATGGCATCCACAGGTGTTGGCAGCTGTTGGCCACTCTCTGCAATAGGTGGAAGTGTTGTCCAGAAGACCTTCCATGTATCTCCACTCTTTGTCCATCCCCAGTCAGCAGGACTCTGTGTCTCTGGTTGGCGCCATATGCAGCCTGCTTGATAGGCAGCATGCTTGACATGCTGAAGTAGTGCTGCACGATTTGGAGGAATGGCTTCATAAGGCCTCTGTTTCCGAGCAAACATTTCCAGTCTGGCATCATCTACACATGCAACTGTACTGGACCTGTCATACATTGTCACCACAAACTTCTCGAGGACCTCCAGATCATCATCACCTACTGTTGGTGGGTACTGTCTTAGCTTGGCAAAGACATCCGATGCCTCAGCACACACATCGCAGGTTTGCCGTGCAGACTTTTTCCCTTTGCTGCGGAAGCCTGAAACAACATCGCAACCAGTGAAGGCATGAAAGAAGAGTATTCCTTTGCTTTTTTCCAGTCCGATAGAGGTGTAAAGGTCATGTATAAGAAACCACCTCAGGTTGCATCCTTGGCCAAAGGACACTCACAACTGCAGCAAACCAATCCGTTGAAGGAGAGGCAGAACACTGATTGCTATGATCAGGACATCCATGTCACTGGCCTTAACCATCAGGACCTCGCTCCCCTCCTCCACTGCATGCCTGGCATGCACAAAGATGCGTGTGTCTGCTTCCTCGTGACTACATGGTGCTATCCCATCCAAGCTGATTGTGTCATTGCAGGCAACATCTTCATCTTTGGTCTCGATGACCAAGTAAGGTGTAAACATATGTGCAATCTTGTCAGCCAGGAACCTGAACAGCTCAGTTTTGTTATCACTGTCTCGTAGGAAGTTCCCCCAGTTTGAAGGGATTTTGCCCTTGCTTGTTACTCTGTGTTTTACCCCACGTCCACGCTTTGACCTGGTTTCAGCCTTGAGACTTGATGACTGGTAGACATCAAACACGATGTCTGCTCTCTTGTACTTGGTGGTGTATGCCTGTACTTTGGGGAGCACATCCAACATTGCATATTCTTCAAAAGTCTTTGAGGTTTGTGGTGGCAGGGTGTTCACCAGTGCTGAACCATCAATGATGATTGCATCAGCCTTTGGTTCCACATCAGGTATTGTAACATGGCTCTCAAGAATAGCTGCAAGCTGGGACTGGCTTCCCACCATTACTCAAGGCAGCAGGGAACTGTTGATTTTCATTGCGAAAGAACTCTTGCAGGTCACTTTCTCTGCTCTGGCATGAGATGAACAGCTTGGAGAAGAGCTGGCAGTCCTCCTTCGGCACTTTATGCTTTGAAGCATCAGCAGAAAGCTGGTTCCTGTCTGAATAAGTGTACCCTGTTTTGTTGATTGGGTCATAGAAGGTGGCCACTTCCTCATTTTGCAGGCCCTCCATGAACTGCTGGAAACAAGTTCTGCCCCTCTCATAATGTGTGCTGAGAAGTGCAGCTCCAGCTCAGGTATTTCAGCCAACAGTATGTCCTTCAGTCTGGTGGCGTTTACATCCGGTGTCTCCATGCCCAGCTGTTCTAGAGGCCTTTTGTACAGGTTGACCATATCTGCAAGTCTGAATATTGCAGGTCTCTCTGAACTTAATTTGGTCTCCACTATGTAGGTTACTAGTTCTGAAAATGCCAGTGGGTGGACATCCCACTGCTGGCTCTCCTCACTCTTTTCAACATTTCTCAGGTAGGCTCTCTCTCTGTACAGGGATGTCAAACATGCAGCATGATACTTGAGCTCCTGTGCTATGACATCTCCACCACTCAGTTCTTTCAGGAGTCTTCCATCATTTAGAGTTTTAGCACAGTCATTGAGCCTTTTGTTAAGCTTCATGGTCATGGCATGTCTCAGTTCTGATGCTGGCCCTTTTTGTTCACAAAAGAAGCACTCAGACCCTCACGGCTGGTTCTTCGAAGTTTGTTTTGCCCTTCTTCTGATTGAGCACTTTGAGGTCAAAGCCTTCTTTCTCTTGCCCTGTCGAGTGTGGTGTTCTTGAAAAGATATCGGCAGCTCTGGTGGTACTGTGTCATGTTCCTCCTCAGTGTTTTTTCTATTCCACCACCCTCATCCAGTCTGGTTGGATCCAGAACAATGGGCATCTCATTGAGGGCATGGAACAGTGGGTTATTGGTCGCAACCATGGTGTAGCCATCTTGTTCAGATGCATTACTTTTAGGTGGGGATTTTAGATCCTCATTATCTTTGTCCTCTTGGCAAATACAACATTTGCCCCAGTCAGTTTTCCATTTAGATGATCCTGGAGCTGAACAACTTGCCATCTTGTTCGGTAATGAATGAATTAATGCAGTAAGGCCGAGGGTTTATCCTTTTACCACCTTTAGAGTCTGAAATACTTAATCACACACGGAGACCCTCACCTGGTTTAACCCGTGAGCCCACATAGTGGATTATATAAGGCCAGAATAAGGCAAAAGATAGCTTTTGAGAGGTTTAAGGGTCCCAGATTTGGATTCTACATGGTAAAAAATGTATATATTGATGTCAGAGTCATCCATATTGGCCAGGTCTGTGCATATTTATTACTGCTTAAGGTGGCCATCTTGAAAATGGGCGGCCATCTTGAATTTCAAGTGGCCCGCGTACTTTTTGAAAACAGTAATGTCTAAGGAGTATCTGTGCCAATTTTGGTGCTTGTATCACCATTTGAACGATTCCTCTGAAAATATGACGTTATCTGCTCCACTATTGTTGTTGTGAGCGGTGTTAGGGAGAAAATCAGTGACGTAAACGGTGATGTCATGACGCAGCACCAGTAATGTAGCTGTCAAAATACAAATGTGTAGGTATAGCCTACATTATGTAAGTGTTGTAAGAGCATTATTACCGGACATTTTGACCTGCAGGTTTTGAATGTACCTGGTACATTTTACCAGCTAAAAAATGGTAATTACCGGCTAACGGAAACACTGGTATACCTATATTTCTAGTCCGATGGGATTTCCCTTACATAAAATGCATCTTGGTAGCTTCTCCTCCTCTTTACTCCATTTCTAGACGTTTTCTTATGTTCCACAAATGACTTTACTTTTAAGAGACTGGTTTGGGACCTTTACATTTTGTAAAGAGCCCAAACCATTGAAGAACCATCTAATATTACGAATAAAATACTTAAGTAGCAAAAGCCAAACACTTAGAGATGAAATGCTTCCTCCTCTATTATTAGATGTGTTGTTGAGCTGACCAACAGATGGTTGAAGTGATTGATTATTTTCATTTACTGATGTTTTTTTCTGTCTTCTTTTTTTCTCCAGACGGCCTGTAACTGCAAGATGGGCTTTCAAGGATCTGGGAGGTTTTGTTACCCTGTCAACCCCTGCAAAACTGTACGTCAGTGTCATGTTGCTGATTCTTCTGCTTTAGTCTGTCCTGTTTAAAGAGGAAATGTTGTGCCTCTACTGTGACCTGTCTCCATGCATTAATGTTCAAAAAGCTCTTTATTTTTCTCATACTCATTCTCATGCTGCAGCACCTTTTTTCCCCCTCTGTCTGAAACCAGAGCCTAGTCTGCTTTGATTGGTTAGCTTGCTGGCTCTGTTGTAATAAGTCGACCTTTTAGAGATCTCCCGCTCATAAGGCAATAACCTACAATGTGTTGGAGAGCTAGCCAATAGAAGCACGAGTGTTACATAGTGAAGTCACCATGTTCAGGAAGTAAACAAAGTATTCCCAATGGAGGCGATTCAGGCAGGGGGGGTAGTGTGTGGAAAAGAAACTCCCTCTGGAGGTAACACAGGGATCTTAGCCTCTGCAGACCAATGACAACGGGAAACCCTAAAAGATGATATGGCGTCTTTAAATCCTGTTTAATTGCATCCAAACAAACCAAACAAAGTGTTGATGGTAAATGTGGTCAATTAACCAGTAAATCAATCAAATTTTATCTATAGCACTTTTCATCCATAAAAGATTGTGCAAGTCAAATGACATCGCTGGGTGCAGGAAGAACAGATTTTGCAGCTGCAAACTTTGCACTCAATTTGACTCGACTGAGGAATAAATTGCTCAAATCAACTAATTTATCATCAACCCTAACTGGATATCGACATACACAGCTGGGTATTTCCATTAATTATTTTAATAATTTATTACTGACAGTGAGTTGCAACCCCTTTAATTATTAAGCAAAATATAAGTGTATTAATGTGTTGTCTACAGACGGTAATAATAGACATGTACAAATTATAATTCCAGATATTATCCCGACTGTTTGAATATAATGGTCTTCATATATAGGTTTGTGCACATCACACATAATTACGGACAGTGCAACTTAAAGGTCTTATCTTGCTTTTGGGTTTTTCCTTCCCTATAGTGTGTTATTTTTGTGCATGTAAATGGTCTGCAAAGGCTAAAATCCCAATGTTCCCTCCAGAGGGAGTTCCTTCCACACAATCCCCCCCTGTCTGAAACGCCTCAGTTGGACTCCTTTGTTTAGTTCTGTTACATAATGACGACATCACGATGTAACATTCATGCTTCTATTGGCTAGCTCTCCAACACATTATACTGTACGTGATACGGGGCGAGACATCTCTAACAGGTTGACCTATCACAACAGAGCCGGCCAGCTAACCAATCAGAGCACACTGGGCTCTGGTTTCAGACAGAGGGTGAAAAGTGGTGCTGCAGCACAGGCAGTATGAGAAAAAATAAAAAGCTTTAGAGCATAAAGTGCAGGTAACAAAGATAGAAACAATACAAGTCCCATATTCCAAACACAATTTAGAAACCAAAAATACATGTATAAACGTGATCTGTGTTCTGCTTTGTCATGGTTAGAGATGGGTCATAAAAGAAAAGCTTGCTCATGCATTAGTTAGCTAAGAGCCAGCAATATGTTAAGATGTTTGCTCCAGATTCAGACAAATCAGAAATATATACAACTCTAGAAAAAAATTAAGAGACATCTTCAGCATTATCAGTTTCTCCGGTTTTATTTTTCATAGGTTCTTTTTTTAGTTAAATGTTGTTTCTTTGTTGTGTTGTATTCTATAAACTGCTGACAA
Source organism: Eleginops maclovinus (assembly GCF_036324505.1). NCBI lineage: Eukaryota > Metazoa > Chordata > Actinopteri > Perciformes > Eleginopidae > Eleginops > Eleginops maclovinus. The sequence continues at coordinate 6,860,174 of NC_086368.1, read as the reverse complement.
CATTTTTCTGTGTTGGAATGCAACAGACACTGGAATGGCTGCCATACTGGTAGAGATCAAGATTTAAGAACAATTTGGACTGGTCTCGTCATTTTTTCTGGGGCTGTATGTTTTTATCTAAAATTGAAATAGTGTCAGGGCAATGAATGTTGGCCTGTATTATCAATTGATGACACATTTTGTGTGTGTGCAGGACAATGGCGGCTGCAGCAGGCATGCTCGCTGTGAGTATTTGGGTCAGGGTCAGAGGAACTGCTCGTGCCTCCGAAGCCACGTGGGTGATGGCTTCGACTGCCGGGGAACCACCAACACTGTGAGTCACATGACCTCTGACTTCCTTCTCACCTCTGACCTACCACCACCTCGCCTTCCCCCTCATATAAATTGTATCTTATCTTTATTGCAGGAGCTGTCCCGACAGTCAGAAAACAACTTCTTCCGCCAAATGTTATTAGTGAGTCATGTTGACATCCACACAGTAAATCAAGCTTTGTCTCCAGCTATTCGTTAGATGCTGTTAACTAAAAACAGATGATTTGTAACATACACTACTGCAGGACACACAGAAGAGGGAACTCCAATAAACTGTATTTTCATGCAGTTAGAGCAACCCTATTTATTAAGACGTGAAAAAGGCTTCTGATTCGTCATCACGTGATTACACTTTGTTTTCTTTTGTCTCTCAGTTATCAGGTGTTCGTGGTCTTTATGGTAATGGCCCATTCACTGTCTTCGTCCCTGCAGAGGAAACCAACAAATACTTCTCTGTGTGTACAACATCTGCTGTTTGCATCTTATCTAATGTTACAACAATAATATTACCAATCTTATTTTTGAGCAATGTTACATTTTTAGCTCCTTTATCCTTCGAAAACAAGTTTATGGAAAATGTATGTTTGTATTTATGTTTTTTATTAAGGTTGCTGCTGCAAGTTATATACGTCATCAATGTGTGTGTGTGTGTGTGTGTGTGTGTGTGTGTGTGTGTGTGTGTGTGTGTGTGTGTGTGTGTGTTTGTGTGCGTGTGTGCGTGTGCGCGTGTGTGCGTGTGCGCACGCGTGTGTATGTGTGTTTGCATGTGTGTAGTTTGAGGAATGGAACCAGTTTGGACGACTCCCTGACCTGGTTCGTTACCACGTCGTTTCCTGTGAGACTTTGACCTTGAGTGACCTGAAAACCAGTAAGCTAGCCGTCTCTACATCGGGACACACACTTTACTTCAGCCTGCAGGAGGTAAAACATACTAACACACACTCACACACTCACACACTCACAAACACATACACACACACACATACTTGACTCTTCTTAGTTTGTACCCGTCTGACTCCTCCGTCTCCACACCTGTCTCTCTCTCCTGCAGGGCTCAGTGATGGTAAACAACAGATCGAGGATCATAAAGAGTGATTACACCACATCGAACGGAGTCATTCACCACATCGACACCGTGTTGACGCCCTACAAGCTGCAGGACAAACCCAGAATCCAGTCTGCTGAGGTGTACTGAGTTTAATTGAAAATAATAAATTATTTATTTATTAGAATCAGGCAGTGACCTCTCTCTTTCTCTCTCTGTTTAGATGAACTTCACCACAGCCGCGGCGTTTTATGGCTACAGACGTTTTTACAAACTTGTGGAGGTGAAAAAAAAGAAAGAATAAAAAACATGCTGCACTCTCTGGTTTGATATCTCCAACACTGCCTCCTCCTCACTCTGAAATCCGCCTCTTAATTTACCCACACGTAACATACACATCTTTATTCTGTTATTAAACTTCTTTACTTCCTTCATCTCTTTCTATCACTACTTATCCTCCTACACAGCATTTCTATCATTATCCCGCCTCGTCAATTCTCAGAATTTCTTTATGACATTTTCCATTTTTTTTCCCAATCTTGCATGGATCAAACCAAATATATTTAAGTCCTTTACTTGGATAGTTTGTGCAAACATATCAACCTATAGCATTGTAATTAATATTTCCAATAGTTTCAATAGAATGCTTAATTAAAAAAAAAATCTTTTTATTGAAAAATCAAGAGTAGTGACAATGACCTATCAGCAAGGTTACATAAGATGTTTCACTCTTTTTTTCTTTTTTAAAACAAACAAAACAAAACACCCCCCTCCCACCCAACCCCGACTGGACCCAAACAACAATAATAATGACAAAAAAAAAGGTTTTAGTAACAGCTATTTATTGATAACTACTCCTAAATAAAGTTAAAATACAAACAAATGAATAGGATCACCATGAGAGAAAGCATGACTTCAGAGCTCTGCATGTCAGGCCAAGTATGTTATAGCGTGGGCCCAAGCCACACGATTCCATTACTGACTACTTATAACTTGGTCAGTCAGTGTGCCGGGGAGTTCTCGAAGATGACAAAAGAGGTTCCCAGACTGACCGAAATTTGTCTGAGCCCCTTATTGCAAATGTTATCTTCAAATGTAAAATAGCATTACATCTTTCAGCCATTGTGCTGCAGTGGGTGGGATATTTGATTTCCAATCAAGTAATATTTGTCTCCGCGTAAGCAAAGAAACGAATGCCGTGATGTAGAGTTGCTTCTTAGTCATGCTTGTGTCTTCATTTGGTACACCAAATAATGCAATCATTGCACAAGGTTGTAAAGTAACTCCAAGGACATTAGACAGTACATCAAATATGGCTGACCAATATCCTGATAGCCTATGGCAAGACCAAAACATATGTGTCAGGTCTGCCACACAGACATGACATCTAGAATGCTTAATTTTTAAGGGTTAGATGGACATCGTAATGAAATCCAACCTACCTCTTAGCATCAAAGTAAAATGTCCTTCATTGGCCCTCACAAACATACTCTTTGTCCCACATGTGGCTTGTTGGCACCTGGTCACCTTAACTCCTCCTTCTAAAACAATTTTTACCTCTACAAACATTTTTCTGCCAGTTTGAGTGCTGATAGTAATCTTTATGGTCCACTCTTTTTGCAGGATGCGGGGTTACTCCCTGTTCTCGAGATGTCCATCCACCAGCCGTACACCATGTTCTGGCCCACAGATGAGGCCCTGAACTCACTGTCAACTGAAAGACAGCACTGGCTCTCCAGCCCCGAACACCAAGAGCAAGTGGCTGCCCTGGTGAAGGCTCACATCATCCGCAACTCCAAGGTAGGAAGAAGGCAGTAGGAGGAAGGCCTTTGCCTGGGGTGTAATAGTGTAGTTGCCTGGGTCTCTAGACCTTTCAAACCATCCACTCTCTCAAGTTGACTGGGAACATATTTAACAAGTCTGTCCAACATAAGGCAAAGGGTGGAGGGAAGCAAATCAAAAACAAAGCATAATTCTTTTTACTGCATATAGCTTTACAGTGTCGTTAGTCCCGCCCTGTGCCTTAAATCATTAAGTCTATAAAATGTCAGGTTTCATTTGAAATCGCATACGTAGTGCATTCCAACAGCACAGCACTGATTTTCAGGTGGAATTTCTGAGCTCTCCACACTCTACAGGCCGACAACACTTTGGCAGCCACGCCCTGAGGCATATGCCACTTCTATTTTACTCAGACCGGGACCATAATTTACAAAGTAAACATCATGCAGAATTATTTAGACAATAAACTCATGTTAGAAATGTATGAGATATTTATTTGAGCGAGAATAGGTCAAATTCTTTCATAGAATTCTATACAACCGGACTTCTTTTTTCAAAGAAGTGAAGTCTTCTCTACTGCTGGATATTGGAGGGAACTCAAATTTCAGGCATGAGCTTCAATTTCCAGACTAGGTAGTTGCCCACTGCTTAAAACATATTTGAAATATTCATCAGATATTAAAATAGTTGAGCTTCTTGAAATGAGAATTGAGGAGCTATGTGACTGTCATTTGGATCTGTACAAACAGATCAATATGAGTTTTCTTTATGTTTGTGTGTGTAGGTGCTGGGTGTCAGTCAGCCGGATACATTCTCTGCATTTCGCACCATGCACGGATCCACAATCAAGTACAACTGTGACAAGTCCCTGGTGGTGAGAAATATTCTATTCTGTTGTTTCTGGCTCTGAGCTGGACTGGTTTTTTTTAAGTTGTTGCTTGTGTGTGTGTGTTCAGGGGGCAGTGTGGATTAATGGGAATGCAGCCAGGGTAGTGGAGCGCTACCTGACCTTCAAAGAGGGCTTGGCCTACGGCATCGACCAGCTACTGGAACCACCGGGTCTGGGAGCGCTCTGCGACAGCATGGAAAACAAAACCACCTATGTTAGTTTCTGATAACCCTTTTAACTAAAATGCTTTTACTGCTTTAAAACTCACAATAAAATTGTTAATTGTGCAGAAATGAAAATGATAACCAATACTAGATCATTTATTTTTAACTTCCCTGAGGAGGTTTTGATTTTCATTGCACTCCTGGGCAATATATCACTATATAAGTGATGACAAAATGTTTTGTTGTTAAACTAAATATAGGCTGGTATATAGTAAAGATGAATTTAGCTGTTCAATAATTCACCCTTATCCACTTATTTGAAATGTCATCACTGATAATTACTTAACCAGAATCCCACTGTGTAAATATTTGGTGAAAACATCAATGGCCGAGCCTACAATATCGTCAAAATATCGATATCAAGCCATTTAGTAAAAATTGTTGTGAATTTTCACACGTTGCCAAGCTTCTAGAGCAGGTACCAAGCCCTAATATGACTGCATAACCATAAGTATTATTACTAGTACTACTGTTTCAAGTATGACTCCTCTAGTGCAGTACTACAATGGTACAAGTTCAAAAGGTTCAAAGGGCTTTATGCACAGCTAAAGTGTAGATATGCAATGAAAAACTGGAGTCACAGGCTCCTCCAACAATGCAACACAAATATATATATATATATATATATATATATATATATATATATATATATATATATATATATATAAGAAATAAAACAAAATAAAAAACTATAATAATTAAAAACAAAAAAGTGCAAGAAAGATGTTGCAAGACAAACATGCAAGTAATGCCAGAGAAGTGAACAACAGGTAGAAGAGAATAAGAGGAGCTAAAAATAGAATGTAAAATGAAATGCTGTACAGTGAAATAAAATACTGCTTATGTAATAATAGATACATATGTGAGATGCAAACAGATGAATGCCTCTGTCCTTGTTTTGGAAGTTGTACTGAACCCTCTTTTGTTTGAAATGTCTCAGGGGCGATGTGGACGCTGCCTCTTCCCTCCAACCTGCCCGTTCAGCCACAAGGAAACAGTAAGACATGCTTGACAATCTGAACCCATAAGCAAGACAAATAAAAAATTGCCTTTCAGTATGTAGCACTTTAAATATCTGGTCTATGGAAAGCGAATGTACTGGGATTCTTGCTGTTTTTATTTTCTATTCAATTTGCAATACCTTAAAGACATGTAATGTAATGTTCTGTTGTACAATACATAAGCTTTGTCGAGATAAATGTTGGTCCTGCCTTCCTCCAGGGAAAAAGGGAACGTTGTACAAACCTGAGAGGTAGCTCAAGGTATGGATACCCACCTTGGTATAACCTGGACAATTCATTCAGTCGCATGGGCTGTAAGAGAGTTTGTGAGGTTTCTTCGTGGGTCCAAAAGTGCTGCAAAAACCACTACAGCCGAGACTGTCAAGGTAGGAAGACTATTTGGGATGATGTTCCTGTAGTGAGACATTTATATTATCCAGCCTTCAGAAGTCTGCAAAAAGTTTTGCGTGCTCTTAAGGCTACAGTATTCACTCTTAGAGGCCATTTGTGGAGCCCCCTTCTAGTTTAGCACTGCAGACATGAAGTCATTCGTAATGTCGTTTTTTATAGCCTAACAAAGGCTTTGTCCTTCACTACATTCATGCTTGGAAATGTGAAGACTCTCCAGCTGAACAATAAGTGTCATAAACGTGTGTTTGCTGCAGAGTTTAATTTCTGCTATAATTAAAAAACCAATTGAACAATCCCAGTGTCTTTATTTTCGAGAATATGCTAACTTCTTGGTCGCCCTACAAAAAAACGTTATCCCCTGCACCACTTTGTTCTGACCTGAAATTGTGATGTGATTGGGTATAGGTCTCAAAATGTCTGCTTTCAGAAACAACACCTCTGGTTGTTGTGGTGTTTTGTTATGAACATCTTCTCTATACATGCAGAATTCCTAATTCTTTAAAGTAACTGTTAAGCAAACATCTCTGATAAAGTGAGGTCTACTATACTTATGCAGAGCACTTTGAATTTAATTATTCAACTAATTAATTATTATTAATTAAATAAACTTACCTGGCCTTACCTTTGTAATATCATGGAATATAAGCAACTTAAGTGAAATGAAAAGACTACCCTGAATTTGAACTTCAGCAAAGTACCAAATTAAAGGAACTAAGTAATTGTCCATCATAGGGTAATCTGGTGTTTGTCAAATCAAAATGTGATCCAAAGGACTTGGCTTTAGGCACATTTTCTATCTGTTGTTTGTCCTCTCTGTGTTTTTTGACTCATTCCCGGTGTGTTTTAGTTTGTCCAGGTGGCCTGGAGGCTCCTTGTGGTAACCATGGTGACTGCGACGATGGTATGCGTGGTTCAGGAAGATGCAAGTGCCATGAAGGTTTTGTTGGAACAGCCTGCGAACTGTGTGTCACCGACCACTATGGCCCCAACTGCACAGGTAGACCAAAAGCAGGAAACAGATTTGATTTAATATTCAAATGTAAGATTAAAATTGTGACTTCTGTTACTTCAGAATAAAGTACAGAAAAGTAAAGAAAAGATATTACATATATTTCATTTTTTAGCATCATGTATTAAAAGGTTGATAAATATATATATATTCTATGAAATTCACAACTTGTCTTTATCCTTTTCCTTTGTGATTAGCAACACCTGAATTTAAATTACTCACATAGACGTTTGTCGTGTTTATTTTCTGTTGTTTTCACCAGTGAAAATGACAAATATAACCAGCTGCAGATTGTATCATCAGTAAACATGTTTTCTATAACTGGAGGATCTTTAAGGCGACTTAAATTTCAACAAGTTTAACAACTGAATATTAGACTACCGCTGTGTATTAGGGGAAACTGCTTTGCAAGATGACCGTTCCTAAAAAGGAGTAAATAACCTTTTCGCTGATCTCTAATTATAGTTCTGGTGGTGTTCTAACGTACCTTCTTTTCCGTCATATCCTGATGGGTAGTTACCCTTTTTGGGAGATGAGTGTTAACTACAATGTAGCTATGGTGTAGCTTTTTTATTAATGCAACACTGTGGAGATCGTATTGAAACGCAGGAGACGTTCATTACAGTTGAGCACACGAATGCGTGTCTCGTTTAATCACACAGTAAAAGTTAACAAAACAAGATGGCGCTGTCCTGTAAACCAACAAGCATGGGGCTCCACGTCATCGTAAACACAGATTAATTAAAGGGACCACGATCCCTTTTTACAGTCGTACTTTCAAGCATAAACCAACGGTCATACTTACAGGCATGAAACAACAGTGTGTAGAACCACCCTTAAGAAGGAGGTGAATTCTGTATATTACATTCACTACACACGTCCCCCCAGAATTCACCATATAAGAAGAAAAACAAAAAAACAGTCATCGGTGAGTGCCGTACAGGAGGCAGAGGAGGCACTACTGCGGCAGGTGTCTCACCATGACACGGGTGTGGGGCATGCAGTGTGGGGGTTTTGGGAGGGAGGGGAGCAGGGGGTGGGGGCAGACCTGGAGGTCGCCCGCGTCTTGGAGGCTTGGCCAATTCAATGGGCCTAGCCACATCCAAATGAGCGGGTTTGAGGCGGTCAACAGAGAGTCGCTCCGGTTTGCCACCCATGTCCACCACAAAATGTTTATCCCCTGTCTCCAACACACGGAATGGACCTTCGTAGGGCGGGCGTAGCGGTCCCCTGTGGGCATCGTGGCGAATGAAAACATAATCAGCCGTCTGAGCACCATGTATGTTGAGTTGTTGGAGGAGCACGCGACATAAGATTTTCATTGCCAACATATACGTTGTATATGCTGTGCATATGACCAATAAAGCCTTGAAACCTTGAAACCTTGAAACCTTGAAGGCCAGCGGGGATGTGTGACTGAGGGAGGCCGTGACGGGAAGTAGGGATAGGAGCGAAAAGCCTCGCATTGTCCAGTAGCGTGGCTCGCTGGAGAGTTGCAGACCAAGGGGCAGTGGTGCTAGGGACAAAACCCCCTGGAACCCGCAGCGGCTGGCCATAAACAAGCTCTGCGGATGAGGACTGTAGGTCCTCCTTTGGTGCAGTTCTGATGCCCAGCATTACCCACGGGAGTTTGTCGACCCAGTTGCAGTCTTTGAGGCTGGCACGAAGAGCAGCCTTCATCGACCTATGAAATCGCTCACAGAGTCCGTTCGCCTGCGGGTGATATGCAGTAGTGCGGTGGAGTTTCACTCCTAGGCTCTGGGCAACAGCGTTCCACAGCTCAGACGTAAACTGCGCGCCCCGGTCAGAGGATATGTCTGATGGAGTGCCGAAACGGGCAACCCAGGTGCCGATAAATGCACGTGTCATCTCAACAGATGCCAGCGATGTCAGTGGCACAGCCTCAGGCCAACGGGTGGTCCTGTCAACCATGGTCAACAGGTAGGTGAAACCCTGAGAGGAGGGCAGAGGGCCGACCAGATCAATGTTAACATGGTCAAACCGTCTCTCTGGCACTGGGAACAACTCTAACGGAGCTTTAGTGTGGCGGTGTACTTTGGCCCGTTGGCACTCAACACAGGTGTTAGCCCAGTCCCGAACGTCCTTCTTGAGGCCGTGCCAAACAAATTTTGCCGCAACCAGCCTCTGTGACGCTTTAGAACCAGGGTGGGAGAGACCATGGACGGCATCAAAAACTTGTCGTCGCCAAGCCATGGGAATGATTGGCCGAGGGGAGCCTGTGGAGACGTCACACAGGAGCGTGGTGCTGGTATCGCCAAAAACCACATCCTCCATCATCAGCCCAGTAGTTGAGCTCTTAAGGTGTTGCACGTCTGGGTCTGTGGTCTGGTCCGCTGCCATTCGGCTGTAATCCAAACCAAGATGGACTGCCCCTGCCACAGCCCGTGACAGGCAGTCAGCCACCTGGTTGTCCTTACCTGCAACGTGCTGTAAATCCGTGGTGAACTCGGAAATGTAGCACAGATGACGTTGCTGGCGGGCGGACCACGGCTCAGCCACCTTGGCCATGGCGAAAGTCAGCGGCTTGTGGTCGACAAAAGCGGTGAAGTGTCGCCCTTCCAGCAGGGAACGAAAGTGTCTGATGGCGAGGTAGAGGCCAAGCAGCTCCCGGTCGAAGGTGCTGTACTTCCGTTCACTGGGGCGCAACTGACGGCTGAAGAAAGCAAGCGGCTGCCAGGCCCCGCCTACCCACTGCTCGTAGACGGCACCGACAGCGTAGTCTGAGGCATCCGAGGTGATGGCGATGGAGGCTGAGGGAGAAGGATGTGCCAGCATGGCGGCGTTCGCCAGGGCTGTCTTTGCGTCAGCAAAAGCTTTGACCCTGCTATCAGTCCAGTCTACACCGTGCTTGGGCTTACCTTTCAAGGCCTCGTGCAAGGGCCGCATGAACTGGGCGGCTCGAGGAATGAACCGGTGGTAAAAATTCACCATGCCCAGGAACTCCTGCAGGGCCTTGACAGTGAGCGGGCGTGGAAACTGTGTCACCGCCTCCACCTTTGATGGGAGAGGGACTGCACCATCCTTGGTGACTCTGTGTCCCAGGAAATCGATGGTGGAGAGACCGAATTGGCACTTGGCGGGGTTAACAATTAGCCCATGTTGGCTGAGGCGCTCAAAACGTGTTCTGAGGTGCGCCAGATGCTGAGCTTTGGATGTGCTTGCTACCAGGATGTCGTCCAAGTACACAAAAAGAAAAGGCAGGTCTCGTAGGACAGAGTCCATGAGGCGTTGAAAAGATTGAGCAGCATTTTTAAGGCCGAACGGCATTCTCAAAAACTCAAACAGGCCAAATGGCGTGATAACTGCTGTTTTGGGAATGTCCAGTGAGTGTACCGGCACCTGATGATAACCCCGGACGAGGTCAACCTTGGAAAAAATCACCATACCAGCCAGGTGTGATGAAAAATCCTGTATGTTCGGGACTGGGTATCGGTCAGGTGTCGTTGCCTCATTAAGCCGCCGGTAGTTGCCACACGGGCGCCAGCCGCCACCGGGTTTGGGGACGATGTGGAGGGGTGACGCCCACGGGCTGTCGGATCGGCGGACTATGCCCAGGCGCTCCATGTTAGCAAACTCAGCCTTTGCAACGGCAAGCTTGGTCGGGTTGAGGCGCCGAGCACGGGCGTAAACGGGTGGACCAGTAGTGGCGAGATGGTGCTCCACACCATGCTTCACGGCAGACGCCGAGAAAGTGGGCTGAGTGAGGACCGGGAAACCAGCCAGTAGACGTTGGAAGTCATCTGAGGATGAGAGCATGCTAGACAGTTGTATGGAGTCAGCCCCGCTGAGCGTGCACGTATATGAACAAAACGTGACAGCGTCAATCAAACGGCGGTTCTTGACATCCACTAACAGTCCGTGTGCACACATAAAATCGGCACCAAGGAGGGGAAAAGCAATGTTGGCTGTAACAAAATCCCAGCCAAACCGATGCCCTCCGAAACACAACTCAACATATCTCTTTCCATATGTGCGGATGGGGGTCCCATTAGCAGCTTCCATAGGGGGGCCATGGCTGTCGGTCGCAATGTCCAAACGGGATGCAGGCAGGACGCTCCTCTGTGCTCCCGTGTTGCATAGGAAACGTCGTCCGGAGATGCTGTCACGGATGAAAAGCAGCCTGCCTACACGGCCAACGCTCATGGCCACTACTGAGCGCCGGCCCTGGCGTTTCCCGACCCGCCGACGAGAAGATGTTGCAGTAATAGGTGCGGAATTCTCCTGTGGCACAGGAACGACGTGCGCAGGAAGGAGCGCCGCCATGACACAGTGCCCTTGACTCGCCAGGAAAAATTCATCAGCCTCTTCAGCCAGTCTCCGACAATCAGTGATTGTGGTGTTTGCTAATGCAGCTCTGACTTGGGAAGGCAGCTGACGCAGAAAAAGTTGCATGAAAAGAAAATCGGGTCTGTGCTCACCTAGGAGATCCAGCATACGGTCCATGAGCTCAGACGGTTTGCTGTCACCCAGTCCCTGAAGGGAGAAAAGCCTGCTGGCTCTCTCAGCATCTGACAGTTCAAAAGTTTTCAACAGGTGGGCTTTAAGTGTTGCATACTTTTCAGCTGCGGGAGGATTTTTAAGGAGGCTCACCACTCTGGATGCTGTTGAATTTCCAAGAGCTGAGACAACGTAGTAGTAACGTGTAGTATCAACGGTGATTTCACGCAACGCGAACTGCGCTTCAGTCTGGGCAAACCATGCTGACGCAGATGATTCCCAGATTTCGGGGAGTTTGAGGGTAACAGCGTTCACCGTCATTTTCGTGTCGTGTCGTTTTGTGTCTCTGGATACGTCCAGCAAACAAACGTCGGGGTCACCAGTGTGGAGATCGTATTGAAACGCAGGAGACGTTCATTACAGTTGAGCACACGAATGCGTGTCTCGTTTAATCACACAGTAAAAGTTATAACAAAACAAGATGGCGCTGTCCTGTAAACCAACAAGCATGGGGCTCCACGTCATCGTAAACACAGATTAATTAAAGGGACCACGATCCCTTTTTACAGTCGTACTTTCAAGCATAAACCAACTGTCATACTTACAGGCATGAAACAACAGTGTGTAGAACCACACTTAAGAAGGAGGTGAATTCTGTATATTACATTCACTACAACACTTTTATTAAGCGCTGCGCATGTTTTGTCAAGTTGGTGCATGTTTTCTAAATGCTGCGCATGAGTGATCAAGTCGACGAAGATATTTCTTCATTTTCATTTTGTAAGATTTGTGTTTTTATATTTAAATGTAATTTATATTTCGTTTTTGAAACTGCAGCGCGTCTCTCCGAATGGTAATATTTTGGGCTGTTGTAGCGCGTTTGCACCTTTCGGCCACTGTACGTAAGCCTTCCATTGAGTTGCATCAGGTCCGTCGTGGGGATGAGCCTGCCTCTCTCTCTGCAACCGGATTTGATTTCACCTCGCTACAAAATCGACTTTTAAAAATATATTTTCCATTTACAATCTGTGAGTAAAATCCAGTGAGGTAGGCAAAGTTGACCTCTGAGTCCTCGACTATAGAGCAAGTTGCCCTCATGGCATGGGTCTAATCAATCAATATCCATGACCTGTCCTTCCCTCGCCCACTGCAGAGGAGATTCGTTATATGCTGGATCAAATAGCTAACCACCTCATGGGAACTTTAACACTCCATTATTAATACAGCTTTAGGACCACAATGAGCAACTTTTCTTTGTCCTCATTTAATGTGTTTTGTTTGCCTCAATCCCTCCCGCCACCCCCCAAAGAAAATTACCTTCCCCCCCATCAGTGCTTCTTCCGTCTATCACCATAGTAACACTCACACAGCTGGAAGTGCTTCCTGCAGCTCGGCTGTTTTCACTCAGCAGGAAACAGATGCGGATCATCTTCTGTTTTAAAGATTTTCTTTTCATGATCTCTTCAATGTTGATCATCACAGGAAAAGAGCCGGTCAGAGCTGTGGTGAACTCAAAGTGCTTCGATGCTGCAAGTGAGGAACTAAACCTGTTGCTGAATTAAACCCAATCTGATCCAGAATGAGAACGCATTTGTACTGCTGAATGTTTCATGAAGTTTAAGCTCATCACAAGGCTAGGTGCACTACATAGGAGTTACAAATCTTAACTAATTTCTAAAAAGTCCACACACACAACAGATTTAACAGCTGTTTTATATTTCAGTCATAAGTACATATAAACAACTACTACATTTAAGAAATACAAAGAAATCATACAATCAAGTGCAATAAAATGAACTATTGTGATCAAAGGTTACTTCAGAAAACATGGAGTCGCACTGTATGGTCAACTGGTTGAACTCGTGTTCTGTGTTTTGCACCTAGGAAAAGAACACCTGTATGGGAGCGCTGTCAGTTTGCTCTCATAGGCTATCAGGGGTTTCTGCCCAGAATTATTCATCGCTGTTTCTTCTCAGTACATCTCAAATGATGCATTCACCATCTGTGAACGTTTGCTAGGTTCTCACAGACTTAAATTTCATAATCAGAGGGCATGGTATATGTGTGGAAAACTGCGTACAGGCAAGTTATGTCACAAGTAGAAGCGAAGCGATGTAATGGGCCAGTGGGGAACGCATCCTCCATGTGGGGAGTATAAACACAAATACTAAGTGTGTTTATACGAGTGGTCCTGACAATATAACCGAGGCGCACAAGATTTATATTGCAGTCTCCCTGATATTTTATCATAAATTGGGTTAGATTTTTTCTATTTTTCTAACCCTTGTATTATGTTGAAAAAAAATTACATTGATTATGTTGCGGGTCATTTTGACCCATACTGTGTAAATGCACTCAAAACAGTGAAGAAAACAGGTTAAACCAATAACAACTTTATTTTAGATTACATAAACATTTAGAAAAGTGACATACAATACATTTTTAATTCCAACACTATATTTAAGAACTATTTAGTCTAATCCTCTTGTCCTCCTCCCGGCTCAAAATGATAATTCTTCCCTCCTTCTTTCCTCCTGCCATGCTCTCTCCTTCCTTCTTCTCATCCTGTTTTCCTTCTCTCTGTTCATCCTCCTCTATTCCCTTCTTTTCTCCCTTCCTTCCTCCCTTCATTCTTTCCTCCTTCCTTCCTTCTTCTCTTCCTTCCTTGCTTTCTCCATTCTTTCCTTCCTACCTTCTTTCCTTCCTCCCTTCCTCCTTCCTTGACCAAAGAAAGCACAAGGGCTACGTTTTTCCCTCTTCATGAACACATTTCTTTTTAACTTTGACTTCAACTTTAACTTCATCCCAGCGAACTTCAACTTTTCAATGTTCTCCACATTTTTCTTCAACATTTTCAATGTTCTCCACATGATGGACAGAATGTTACTGTGTGCTTTCTGCAGATGTAATTCTTGCATTTCACACAAGAGGTACTTGTTTTACTGTCCTCTCGGGAGGGACAGACCTGGCATCTTTTCCTTTTCTTTCCACCTGTGTCCACTGGATGTTGGTTGGGTGAGGTTGGGTTGGGTGAGGCTGCAGGTTGGTCGGGTGACCTGAGCTTGACCTTTTCAATGACAGCTGCAGCTGCTGGGGATCGAGCTGGCCTGGCTCGCGTCTGGATCTTGGGAGTGATAAGTGCTTTGCCGAGTTCTTCCAGGAAAAGCCGACGTCTGTACAATTTGCCGGCATTCCATTTCTGGTTGATTGCAGTCCACAGGACATAGGCATTGTAAGCAGACACGTCCACAATGTTGTAGAAAATCACCAAAGGCCAACGGGCTGTCTTGCGCTGGCAGCTGTATGTTGCTGTGACTTTGTCCAGATTGTCAACTCCTCCTTTGGTGGAGTTATAATCCAGGATCATTTGTGGCTTCATGTCTTCTCTTGTGCTCAGAGATGCATCTGTGTGCATTGTACTCATTACAAGAACATTCTTGTTTCTCTTTGGGCAGTATGAAACAACTGTTGCTTTCTCAGTGAAAGCAAATATTGAGGAATGCAGAGGTCTGCCCTGCATCTTCAGAATTTCAGTGGGAAGTTCTGGCTTATTTCTTCTGACTGTTCCAAACATGGTCAGCTTTCTCTTCTGAAGTTCATCTCCAAGGCGGTAGGATGTAAAGAAGTTGTCACATGTGATGTTATGACCTTGCAGCCCTTCACTCATTTCCAGCACCACACGCATCCCCTGATTCTTCTCAGATGTTCCTCCAGGTAGCTTTCCAGTGTATACTTGCATATTCCATGCATAGCTGGATTTTGCATCACAGGCTGCCCATATTTTGATGCCATACTTGGCGGGCTTGTTGGGCATGTACTGTCGGAAAGGACAGCACCCCCTGAATGGAACAAGGCGCTCATCTACAGTAACATGGGGACCAGGATTGTACAACAAAGGTAAAATTTCAACCCATTTATCCCACACATCTCTGATCGCAGCTAGTTTGTCTCTTTCACGTCGACCAGCTCTGGTGTCGTGGTTGTCAAAGCGGATCACACGAGATATCATGTGGAATGTCTCCAGAGACATTGTTGCACGAAAGATTGGCCTTCCATTCTCTTCATTCCATAGACTTGCAGTTGCTTCTCCCTTTGACCTGTACACTCCAGCTAATAACAGAACTCCAATGTAAGCATGCAAGTCAGTCTGATCCAGTGGCTTCCATTTCTCTTGAAACACACGTCTCCCCTCCAAGTTGGTCATTTCCAGTATAATCCTCTCTATTGAGGATATGAAGAGCTGAAATGCTGATTGAATCTCATCAACTCGTGTGACAGCAAATCTTGTAGGACCGGGAGTCATTTTGATCACATTGGAAGATGACAGTCTGCCTCGGCTTGGGTGTGGTGATGTTGACCATTTTATATTACCGTCCTTAGATGCCCATGTCCCCTCTGTGGATGATGATTGCTGCATTCCTTGGTTTTCATCTGTTGGAGGAACAACGGCAGACTCGTCCTCTGAATCCTCCTCATCGTAGGAAAATTGACAATCTGGATCAGCAATAACATTGTCCTCTGTCTCTGAAAGATCCTCTGGTTCTGAAATATCTTCCTCTACATCACTATCCCAGTTCAAAATCTGTGATAAAGCCTCCTCAGCTGCCGTCCTTCTGGAGCTCATTTTTGGTGAGTTTGTCAAAAAGATGACATGAGAACAGTGACAAGGACAAGTGTGAGAAAGTTCCCTCTCTTCACACACCTGGCTCTGGGTCTCAGAGGCAATCAAAATACAAACAATTGTACATCAAAGTAAAAAGTACATCAAAGAGACATGTTTATTTTGGATCTGAACAGCTATTTACCCACATTAAAGGGTCTGGGTCAAAATGACCCGCAACATCATCTTTGTATACAAACTCTGCACAGACATTCCACTACACATCAGAGTGTCCAGATTTTACACACCAGTTCATGACCCTAGATGATGAAAAGTCACCAAATTTCATCAAGAAAAAGAAAGGATAACCAGTACTTTGGTCAACACAAAAACTGAAATGGGTCAAATTGACCCTTAACATAATACAAGGGCTAATTGGAATGACTGGTTTAGATTACATCTGTAAACCTCTTATTTATAGGACCATTTTAGCAGATCATCTTTTCAAACTAGCCTCAACACAGCACCGCTAATCAGTCCTAAATCTGCCCATGGATCCTCTAGTGTGGGGTTTAGCAGAGAGTTGTCTGAAATGATCAGGCGGGTCGAGTCATGTCTGTCCTCTCTTTCAGCCTGCAGCTGCGGGCTGCAGGGACGGTGTGATGCAGGCATTCAGGGGTCTGGACAGTGCGTCTGTAACCCGGGCTGGAAGGGGGATCACTGCGAGATCAATATTGGTGAGTTTCCTTAAAGAATGTGAGGGCTTTTATGCCATTAAATAAAGGGAGTCCAGGATGTTTAAAGCTAAGTCTTCTGGTTTAAAAAATATTGTCTTACTATCAAAACGACCACGAAAAAAACTAACTAACAGGTCTGTCTCTGAATACTTTAAAAACTTCCCAAGTCTTCAAATGACCCTTTAACTTCTTTAGTAATACAACGTTTTTTGTTTGAAACCCATCCAAAATATTAATTTTAAGACTTTTTTTAAGTTTAGGTGTAGTGCAACTTTTTTTTGACACTCTCTTCAACTTTTAGTTGTGAAATAAACTGCCATCCTTTTTTCAAAATCTGACAGCATCTCGCACACAGGTGACGTCACAGCAACTGGATACCTTCTTTAAGGTTTACCTCCCCCAATTTCATCTTTTATATTTAAGTTTAATCAGCCAACTAGTTTGCGTGTATTGTGATTGAGATATACATGCAAATTTAATATTTTAATATAGGAGTAGGATGTGAATATTTGCACTATCCAGGTGTTGCTTATTATTTAGGTACATTGCTTTTTTTTGTTGCAAATTTCACAATAATTTCAATATTATTGATATAGCCCAATTACCCCAAATTACACATTTGTCTCAAGGGCTTTTCAGTGTGTATAGCATACAGCAGGCTTTTTCATTAACCCTTTGCAGCATACAAGGAAAAACTCCCACATAATTCTTAAAAATGAACGGGGTAAAACGAGTAGAAACATCAGAGAGAACAGAGTTGGATGGACAGATGTGCAATAGATATTGTGTGTTCGGATTAAAAATGAAATACAACAAAGACATTCTAAATGATAAAAGGTTTATGTGAATGTATCTAAAAATGAATATCAAGGAGGAAGCCAATAGTCTTCCAGAATCTGCCATACAAATATTACCATTGGCATCAGGCAGGACTGTGCCGGTATACATTTTAATTTCCTTCTCTGATGAATTTCTGTGTCCAGGCTCCATCCCAGAAGAGTGCCTGCAGTGCCACGCTCAGGCTGACTGTGTGTCAGGTGTTGGTTGTCAGTGTAAATCCGGGTTTCAAGGGAACGGCACCGTCTGCGATCCAGAGCCACGTGAGTGTACTGCAGCTGGACTTTTTTACAGCCAGCTTTTTGTCAGCATGATGAAAGTATTTTTAGTGGCAACAAAATAAGATATATCAATCTATCCAGAGCATGGTGATGGTGTCATACCATACAGATTACAAATCTCTTTGAAGCCTCCAAAGAAACTGAAAACAGAGCTCTGACCTTCAAGACTTGAAAACATTTCTTCATTGTTGGCTGAAGGTTTGCTGCAGGATGTTAGATCACCGTGACCCAGCTGGGACTCAAACAACTTGAGACTTTTTTCTCAATCAGAGGAAAAGTATCTGTCATTATGGAGTTACAGTGATTACTTTCAGCTTTAATTGGAGGGTGTTTACATCCACCTTGTATCAACTGTGTAATTTATCTTTATCATACACAGTACATTTTAGGGGAACAAGAGTGGTGGTCAAGCTTGAAGTGGTAACGGACAAATTTACATCTCCCTGCCCATAACATTTCCAAATTCTATAATTGTTATATGTCGCATAATTGTTAAATCTGCTTCTAGCAACAAATGTGACTGCTTATTCTGACAACCGTCGAAAAAGTGAGAAATACATTCAAAAATATGACATTGGATAAGTGTGTCGCCAGGTCGTTGTGTCCCTGGGCAATACACATCACCCCAAATTGCTCCTGTAGGGATTGTCCACAGTAATGCGTGTCTGTAAGGTGCTTTGGATGAAAGCGTCTAACAAGTAACATGTACATAGTAATTCATTCCTGATGCTACAGTCCACGGCTTATCTGCCAACAGCACAGGGCCTCTTGCTCAGCTACTGGGGATAATAACAGCAAAGAGTGCATAGATACTGTTACTGTCCCGGGTAACTGGGGATAGCAACCGGGGGAAACAAAAGACCCAACCCCTCTTGTTTTTGGTTGCGCAATGGTTGACGCATTTCTTTTGAGCATCGATTGCAGACAAAATTGCAGTATATAATTGTTGCATAAATCCATAGCCATTACATTTTGGAATCAACATTTACTACATGATACGTAGTAAGCAAAAAACTAACTTCTATTTTAAATATATAAATACAATTAACACTTGAAATGATGAAGACACTTGCATATATATGACTAATTCACTCAAACAACTCATGTGTTCATTAATATGTTTATTAGAAGCAGTATATAGATTGAGTTTGGCGTGTAGGCTCGGGCTTCATCACTCCACAGGTTTACATAGAACATTGAGTGATGATTAGATAACTATCCCCCAAGCCTACAGGTGGAAGCTGGGGAAGAAGCTGGGGTGGTGGTGGGGCAGACGAGCATCGTCAAAGTGAACGCAGCAGCTGCAGCAGCAGCAGCTGCAGCAGCGAGGTGAACGCATTAGCAGCGTGGAAACAGCAGCAGCAGCAGCAGCAGCAGCTGCAGCAGCGAGGTGAACGCATTAGCAGCGTGGAAACAGCAGTAGTAGTAGCAGCAGCAGCAGCAGCAGCAGCAGCGAGGTGAACGCATTAGCAGCGTGGAAGCAGCAGCAGCAGCAGCAGCAGCAGCAGCAGCAGCTGCAGCGAGGTGAAGGCATTAGCAGTGTGGAAGCAGCAGCTGCAGCAGCGAGGTGAACGCATTAGCAGTGTGGAAACAGCAGCAGCAGCAGCAGCAGCAGCAGCAGTAGCAGCAGCAGCAGCTGCAGCAGCGAGGTGAAGGCATTAGCAGTGTGGAAGCAGCAGCTGCAGCAGCGAGGTGAACGCATTAGCAGCGTGGAAACAGCAGCAGCAGCGAGGTGAACGCATTAGCAGTGTGGAAGCAGCAGTAGCAGCAGCAGCTGCAGCAGCGAGGTGAACGCATTAGCAGTGTGGAAGCAGCAGTAGCAGCAGCAGTGAGGTGAACGCATTAGCAGCGTGGAAGCAGCAGCAGTAGCAGCAGCAGCTGCATTACTGAGGCAGAGGTAGGCAGATCCAACAGCTTAAATAGAGCGCCAGATTCAGAGACTATGTTTGGTTGGTTGCAAGAGTGACAAGGGGCGTTATGTGCGAATGTATCATTGGTGCTGAAGTTGACTGAACTAGCTCACATGTTTCGTCCCATTTAGTACAACATGTAAACTATGCCGTGCTTTTTTCCCCTTTGCACAACCTTTGCATAATTTCTTTCCTTTTTTTTAACAAAATAACTGACAGACAGGAAGATCGTGGTCGGAAAATGACAAGAATAGATTTAAAACTAAGTGAAAATCCCACCTTTTCATAAAATGTATTCAGCTTTGAATTGAAATCAAACATCAAATCTGATATGAAAATATCTTTAAAAACCTATATACGTCTGTCTCTTTCTTTCATCTATATTGTGCCTCACCTAATTATGAAATGTAAAGAAATACATGGCAAAATATATATCCATTTTAATTGTGTACCTGATGGATGTATGCTCTCATTGTGTGAAGGAGAGAGCTGTGTAAATAACATCCTTTATTCCGACATGGATCCATATTTTTAAAAATCACTCCTCAGCTCCAAACCTCTGTGCTGAGTACAACGGAGGCTGTCACCAGAGCGCCGACTGTAACCAGACAGGGCTGATTGTCAATTGCACCTGCAACAGCGGTTACCAAGGAGACGGCTACTCCTGTGAGCCCATCAACAGGTGGGTGTGGCCCATCATCTCCTCCTAATCAAATGCGTCTTTCTCCTCTTCCTTAGCAAAGGAGACTTTGTATACTGTGACACAGCTAGAGAGGGGACATCATGCAGCGGTCTGTTTGTATTTCAGGTGTATTGAAGAGAACGGAGGCTGCAGTGACTTTGCCTCCTGCAAGTTCACTGGTCCAGTGAGTTCATTTTTCTTTTTTTTTCCCAACACACAAAACTTTATTTATCTTCCTAACCCAACCTACCTTGATCCGAATACTTAAATGGCCATAAGCACTTGGGGTGTCCTGTCATAGTGAATTATTTGACAATTCAATCAAAGGAACAAATATCAGAGTTGAAAAAATGTGGTTCTGAAACAAAGGATCACTTCTAGTTGGCTGAATGGGGGGGAAATTAGTGTCTACCTTTACATAGAATTGCTTGATTTTTCCAAATAACACATAATGTATAGCCTTTTTTGATAAAAACAATAGCCTATTGGTAATACTGTTTTTGAATCCTCTCAGTGTGCCTGATCCAAATGTACGTGTGCAAACTAGTTGGAAATCTTACGAGCACATTTGTTTATTCAACGTGCTGACTCAGTAATCTGGTTCCTTCAGATCGAGCGTCAGTGCGAGTGCCTGCCAGGG
Source organism: Eleginops maclovinus (assembly GCF_036324505.1). Lineage (NCBI taxonomy): Eukaryota > Metazoa > Chordata > Actinopteri > Perciformes > Eleginopidae > Eleginops > Eleginops maclovinus. The sequence continues at coordinate 6,839,356 of NC_086368.1, read as the reverse complement.
TACGTGGGTAATGGAGTCCAGTGTTTAGAGAAGGTGGTGTCCCCTGTTGACCGCTGCCTGGAAGAAAACGGTGACTGCGACCCCGTGGCCACCTGCAAGGACCTGCATTACCATGGTAACACATCTTTACTGAGATTACAGTGATTACTACTGTTATGACACACATTTACTGATTGCTATTAGAATTATTAATGCTAACCGACTATTATCACAATAGTAGCATATCTGTATTAACTTATGTTGTGGCAAAAATGCACTTTTCTTTTTTTTGCAATGGTCCATAATGCTTTTTTATTACTATGGTAACACATCTATAATGGTTATTATTACAATTTATTTATAGGTTTATTCGACACAATGATTATTAAAAATGGTAACACATCTAGGCTTAGTTTTATTATAACTTAACTTATCCGTTATAAATATAGATAATTTACATTTAATAATACAAAAGTAATGTAAGCATTTTGTGAAACCCTGCAAGTTCTTGGTAACATCATTACTGACCTCAGTAACCATAGTTACACATCAGTCACGCTGATTTTGTTACACGTCCATAACACTGTAATACCAAAGTGTTGTGTGACCATGGTAACACGTCTGAAATTAGCCAGTAGCTGTTATAATGCCTTCACTGAGCATCAGCCATGTTGGCCTCACAGTCCTACTCCATTACAGTTGCCATGGTAACTGTTTATTCTGCAGCAGCTGACCTTGAATTAGCTCGTCAATGCTGTGAGCTTGTAAGGGCTTGTTAAGGTCATGAGCTCGTTACAGCGTGCTAAACATAAGCCGTTATTACCCCAGGACAATCCTTCCAGGGTGTGGTTCTGATGCTGCATTCTCAAGTACATACAGTGGTATGCAAAAGTTTGGGCACCCCTCTGAGATTTCATGACAATTTGCTTTTCCTTTATAATAGAAGATCACAGCAACAACATTTGTTTTCCTACAAAGATGTAGACGTTTTAGTGTTTTCCAGACCAAAATTCTTAGGGTAGCATTACATAGTTTTATTATAATAAAATAAAATGCAAAAAATGGGATGTGCAAAAGTTTGGGCACCCTTATAAATAGCATTCATTTCAACACCTGTACGGATTTATAGCTGACAGGTTGCTGCACAAAATTGCTTTGATTAGCTCATTAGACCTTCAATTACAAAGACAGGTGGAACCAATCATGAAAAAGGCTATTTAACATAGGTAATAGCTGGCTGTGCCTGGCCTAGGTTCTTTCTTAGGGAGTGGCAAGATGGGGACCTCAAAACAACTCTCCACTGACCTGAAAGCTAAGATAATCCAACATTATAAATTAGGAGAAGGGTACAAAAAATTATCTGACAGGTTTAAACTGTCTGTCTCCACAGTCAGAAACGTAGTTGTGAAATGGAAGGCCACAGGAACAGTCCGTGTGAAGGAAAGATGTGGTAGGCCGACAAAAATAGGGGAAAGGCACAGGCGAAGGATGGTGAAAATGGTCACAGAGAAGCCACAGACCACCTCCAGAGAACTACAACAACATCTGGCTGCTGATGGTGTAGTTGTTCACCGTTCCACAATCCAGCGTACTTTGCACCAGGAAGAGCTCATTGGAAGGGTGATGTGCAAAAAGCCTTTCCTGAGTGTTAATCACAAGAAGAGTCGCATGAGGTATGCAAAAGCACATCTGGACAAGCCAGAAGCATTTTGGAACAAAATACTGTGGTCAGATGAGACCAAGATTGAGTTATTTGGTCATAACATGAACAGGTATGCATGGCGAAAAAAACACACTGCATTCAATGAAAAGAACTTGTTGCCCACTGTAAAATTTGGTGGAGGATCTATCATGTTATGGGGCTGTGTGGCTAGCACAGGTACTGGAAAACTTGTTAAAGTTGAGGGCCACATGAATTCCTTACAGTACCAGGAGATTCTTGACAAGAATGTTCTAGAGTCAGTCACAAAGTTGAAGCTACGCCGGGGTTGGATTTTTCAGCAGGACAATGATCCTAAGCACCGATCAAAATCCACCAAGGAATTCATGCAGAAGCACAGGTACAATGTTCTGGAATGGCCATCCCAGTCCCCAGACCTTAACATCATTGAAAATGTATGGATTTATTTGAAGAAGGCTGTCCATGCACGGAGGCCAAGAAACCTGACTGAACTGGAGACGTTTTGTGTGGAAGAATGGGCCAAAATACCACCTGCCAGGCTTAAGGGACTTGTCTGTGGCTACAGGAGGCGTCTACAGGCCGTTATTGCAGCAAAAGGAGGCAATACTAAATATTAATGGAATTATTTCTTAGGGGTGCCCAAATTTATGCACATGCCTATTTTTGTTTGAATGCACATAAACATGTTTCTGTTTGACCAATAAAAGTTATTTCACTACTGAGATGTTTCTGTTACCATAAGGTATAACATATGTTAAAATGAAGTTGCTGCTTCAAAAGCTCAGCAAGTGACAAACTGATGCAGTGGTTTTCCTAAGGGGTGCCCAAACTTTTGCATACCACTGTACATATGGCAGTTTGGTGCTAGCTTCTTAACACAAAGCTAACTGACAGCCAATCACAGAGGAGGTTTAACCTTAGCTCTGGATTTCACTACAGACTTTGTAATTGTCTGTAATTTATCTAATTACTAATATTTAAGATCAGTCAGTGCAGAAACGTTTTTATTTACTTTTTAACATTTGACAGAAAATGTGCTTGATTTCCGCCTCGATTGGATGTTCATTTTTCATTAAATATTCACAAGAACAGGCAACACTGTTGTTGTCTGAGGCAAAGGTAAAGGCAGCACGGCTATTGTTTTTCAGCCAACACAGCCGGAGTGTTCCACCTGCGCTCTCCAGACGGGAAGTACAAGATGAACTTCAGTCAGGCCGACGCCGCATGCAGGGCCGAGGCAGCCGTGCTGGCCAGCTTCAAACAGCTGGGAGACGCACAGCAGGTAAACCCACCTACTAAAGGCGTTTCCATGGAGACACCAGGCCCATCAATATACCATGTATAAACATACAGTAGATTTGTAAGGACAATTGTTTCAGATAAGGACCGCTGTGCAGTTTCTCTTTCCTAAATAGCTGTATGAATGCAAATACCATCTTACTAGAAGAAACCTTACTCAATGTTCAGCTGTTTTAAGGACATTTTTGTTAATTGCTGTTGTCCCGATGAACAACAGTTTTATTATTATATTAGCATTAACTGATTTTTGCAGAAGTTTCAATCATATGGATATATTAAAATAACCTCTTCTATTTTTTTCACTGAAACTTAATTCATTTTAGGACTTTTAACCACACAGAATAATAATAATAATAATAACCAATAACTAATCAAATTTTAACAAATGCTCGTAAATGTGAGGACGGAAAAAAGAAGGACATTTTTTTTAAAAACAGATCAATATGAAAAAAGTGTTTGAAAAGCAGCAGCATTCCTGAAAGTTGAATATTTTAATTTGCTAAAGAAATCCATATTTAGATACGTGTTTTTGTTTTTGCAAGACATGTTACAGTCTCCTTCAACCAGAAGGTCGCAGAGGGCATTTGATATTTCTCAAAAAGAAAGTTCAGAGCAATTCATATCCTGGCCTGAGAAGTCGAAACTTAACTAGCATTGACTGCAGAGACAACGGATACTCTGGGTGTATACCTAGTAGCTTTGCTTGGAGAGGAAGTTCTCTACTCCATATTTCTCTTTTTACTGTATATACAGTAGTTACTATTTAAAAGCCTCTTTGATCAGCTGTGAAATGCATGATCACAAGCTGAAAAGAGGGCTGTTTTTTTTAGGAACACTTGACTCTTTAGAGATGCAGTGAGCGGTTCTCACTGGACAGCAACACAAACAAACATACCATATAATAAACACAACACCAATATCCCATTGAAGTGGCATACTAGCCCACCTCCTGTTAGATATGTTATCGTAGATGTTGCTTTAACTTTCAGCAGTGCATGCCGGTACTTGTGATGCACCATTTATCCCGCAGTTGTCGTTCTTCTTCTCTGACAGCTGGGGATGCATCTGTGTGTGGCCGGCTGGATGGAGGGGGCGAAGGTGGGATACCCGACCCGATTCCCCTCGGTCAGGTGTGGAGACAACCACGTGGGCCTGGTTATCTATAAAGAACCTGTGGACCAGTCTAGCATGTACGACGCCTACTGCTATAGGCTCAAAGGTACTGTGGCAGCACAGTCTCTGCGTTCAGAGGCAGATGTTCTTTTAATCACCCCAGATTTCAGCTTCTGAACAGCGTATGCATTTTTAATTTGTTTTTGTTTACTCACAAAACTCCCTGTGGATATTGGTGATGACTCAGACACAAACTTATAATTCAGGAGGAATATTTTCATTATTTATCTTATCTTTATACGACTGATCTTACTCTTTGTCTTTAAGGGTTGTATGTGAAAAGAAAGTAATATTCAGATAAATACATGGTTAGATTTGGTTGATTTACTTTATTTTAATATAATTATAAAATGCAACATCTCTGATATTGCAGGGTCACAGGAATAATATCCATCATTTCATGAAATAAGAACTATAAACTCTAATGTAAGCAGAATTAAATCATGAAACAGAAACAAAATGTGCAAATCGTCACACTGGAGAATTTGGAACCACAAAATGTTTTTGGTTTAGAATTGTTGCTTATTAATAAGTCTCTGTGCCTTAACAAATGGATAGGTTGACTAATAGTTTCAGCACCAATTGCAATCATTTAAAATGTAAGGCTTCCTCTGCTGAAATACAAGTGTGTGTGTGTGTGTGTGTGTGTGTGTGTGTGTGTGTGTGTGTGTGTGTGTGTGTGTGTGTGTGTGTGTGTGTGTGTGTGTGTGTGTGTGTGTGTGTGTGTGTGTGTGTGTGTGTGTGTGTGTGTGTGTGTGTGTGTGTGTGTGTGTGTGTGTGTGTGTGTGTGTGTGTGTGTGTGTGTGTGTGTGTGTGTGTGTGTGTGTGTGTGTGTGTGTGTTTCACCAGATGTTTCGTGTGTGTGTCCCGCCGGCTACATTGGAAACGGAGACTTCTGTAACGGCGTCCTGACCAGCGTGCTGGCCTCCTACAGCAACTTCTCCATCTTTTACAAGGTAAGTGTGAGCGTAAAAAGATAATTCTGCTCTATTTAAACTTCAGTGTTTCAGTGTTATGCTTGCATGATCGGCAGCCTCATTCATATCTCACCATCAGTGATTCATGCGCCAGCTGTTTAGAGCTTTCAAGCTGACTGAAAACATCCCATCATATTCAGGCAGGTGTGTTTTAGTGATGCTACTGTAGCGGCCTCTATGAGCATCATTCACCATGATCTGTGGTCAAAATCCAAACTCTCATCTCTGTGGTCCTTGTTGGTCCAGTAGTGTTGTATGGAGCAAAAACACATTATCATCTAAATGCATACAAGTACAGTTTGACGTGTTTTCACAGTTTGTTCATTTTATGAATGATTGAATGGATTTAAAGTTTTGACAACAAATAACTTCACTTTCCTCTCTTTCTTACTCTCTGTGTAGTTGTTGTTGGACTATAGCGGCTGGTCTACGAAGGGCAAACAGCTCGTTGACTTTATGTCCCACAGGAAGTCGGAGGTCACGCTGTTCGTACCTCATAATGCTGGCTTTGCCCCAAACCAGGTGATGTACCCTTCACTAATTAATTTATATCTAACTGTGTATCAAAATGTAATGATGGATACAAATTAACATTGGATCAAGAGAGCACAGTCGTTTTTAAAAATGTGTTTGTGTATGTGTAGACTCTTTCTGGTAGAGATCTTGAGTATCACATCTCAGCCAATCACAGCAGACGACCATTTAAGGATCTGAAGCCCCAAGAAGTCATTCTGTCCAGGCTTGGGTTCAATCTGAATCTTACCTATGGAAAAAATGAGGTGAGAAACACACACACATGCACACACACACACACACACACACACACACACACACACAACACACACACACACACACAGTCAATGATTATCGATGTCATTTTCTTTTACTTAGTACTGCAGAAATAATTCACATAACAACACAATATGATAATAAGATAATAGAGCTTCACAAAAAATATATATAAGAAGCAAATAACATTGTGATTCATGACAGGTTGAACGTAATACAGTTCAATATTATCCCTCTAAACATTAGAGCACTTTTGATGTTTGTCAATGTTTTTTCCAAAAGAAACTGGCTCCACAATGTATTTTAATAATACATTGTGGAGCCAGTTTCTTTGGTTCTGCTTAGTTTTGGATTGAGCTTTAAATGTATATTGTTCCCAGAGATGTTTTATTAACAGCTGTTTATTCATTTGTCTCTGGTTTTATAATGATTTCCCCTCAGAGCTTTAAGCTGGTGAACAAGCGGCTGCTGTTGGACTGGGACATTCTTGCTGTAAATGGGATAATCCACGTCATCGAGGCCCCATTGACAGCGCCCCCTGCACCTGTAAGTTAAAATGGTTTATCCCAAAGCTGTCAATTCTGCAGCAAGGATTTTTATTGGCGTAGATTCACCAGGGTAAATAATAAAAATGAGTCATAAAACGGACAACAAACAAAGCTTCATTGAAATGTCTCCCCCTGCCAACAAGAAGATAAAATGTTCAAAACTAAAATGAATGAAGTAACTATTTAATAAAATAATAAGAGTTGGAGAAAAAAAGGTGTGAAGAACAGTACGTAAAGTGCTGTAGTGGCCAATTACGCATATACAAATGTTCAAAGGCCCCTTAGTCCGTGGATGAATTAGAGTATTGACTTGCATGCAAGGAAAAAACCCAGATACCTTCATCGCTCCATTTAAGTGCTTTATTCCTTGGTTTTCAATGAATCCTTTTGTCCACCCACTGCCGACTTGGGACTTTTGCACAGCACAAAGAAAATTGATAGAAACTAAAATACAACTGGGGATGCGTGCGGTCAAACACTTTTTCACTTGCACCTTCCAAACTTACATTCATACTTCTTTCCATACTTTTTGATCTGTCACGCTGGCAACGCCATTTATAACTGAGACTGCCGAGCATGCGCACTACGGTCTGCTATGATTAGTTACTATAAATAACAAAAACATAAACTTAGGGCAGTCCATAAACAAAGCAAAACGTTACTAAAACTGTATAATTTAATTAGGTTTATTAAAGTTAACTTAAAGGAATATGCGATGTGTTCATCAAGTCATAAATAATTACAATAAATAAACTGCCCAAATGGTTCGAACAAGAAAATTGTTGTGAGCGTGGCCTCCAGAAGATGCCATGACAACCAACCGTTCCTCATGCTAATAGAATTTTCCGCTTGTTGTTGCTAGGAAACAGCTTACAGCTGTGGGAAGAGAGCAGATGGCTGTGTTTGGTTTTCAGGAAATGAAGATTTGATCACCTGAGTTGCAATTAACACCTCAACTGGGTGGGAATCATCAAGATGATGAAGACTCAATCCCAAAAGGACTGAAGCTATAATCCAAATATTGATGTTGTTCTCCCAAAGTGACTTAATGTTCAGAGCTCATCTCCTTCACACACTTACTTTGACAAGTTCCATAGAGTGGTACATAGATGGTGTACTGTGTTCGGCCAACTGGAAAGTTAGCCACGGCAGGGTTCCCTCCACAAAAATCTATTGGAATTTTTGTATTCCATTTCAGATTAGAGCTGAAATTATCTAATATTACTGACATGTTTAGAATCAGGTTAATCTCCACATATAAACACCACTCAAGCCTAATAGGGCCTCTCTAATGCAGCCAAAATCACAATAAGGTTTCATTCATTCTCTTTCTTCTGTTTCTGTTGTTGGACAGGGAGAAAGTTAGGAATACACTTTTCTTTTGCTACGGCTCATAAATACTATGTGTACAGTCAAATCTGTATTTATACCACAACAGGTTTGTTTCATAAAAACTCAATTGTTGTGTGAACTGCCTGAACTACTAACTTGCAAACTGTCAGACTTTGACTGCGGTTGAATTGTCAGTTTAGCTTAGGAAGGTTTCTAACGGAGTGGAATGAGCCGGAAGTATCCAAGTGGCAGCCATGATAAGAGCTGTTGGAATTCTCTAGATGATAGGAAAGGAGCTGTGAAACGTCCGCTGGTGCCTCATAAAGATCTGGGATAATGTAAGTGCAGAGGAATTCTCAAAGCAACGCAGTCTCTTTTCCTTCGTCCTTTTGAATTCTCGTAACCACTATTCGTTAACCCCGTGATGTTTCAGATGTCAGGGAATAGTGGTGAGGAAAAGACGATAGGAGCTGATTTTTGTACAATTGCGGTCGCAACCTTTGTCTGACATGTGAAGTGTTGGTGGCCATATTTCTTTCATGCACATCCTGTCAACATATTCTTCTTCCTGTGATACAAAAACAAAATGGCGGCCAGGAAAATGTGCATTGTTGAAGAATAAAACTTTATTTAGTAACACTTGTAATGTGTGTGTTTATCACATCTGTCTTCTCCAGATTTCCCCCCGAGGCCACACCCACTCGAGTGGTACTGTGTCGGCCATCTTGGTGTCGTTGTTGCTGATGTGTGTGTTGGCTGGACTCGGTTACTACGTCTTCAAACACAAGACGGACGCTTTCCGCTTCCACTACTTCCGAGTGAGACACACACACACACACACACACACACACACACATTAGTGTTTTAGAATTCTTGACACAATTCTAAGAATATTTTATGTTTTTTTCATGTAAGATCTTTGCATAATTTTTTTCTATTTCTTTTTATTTTGAAGCACATTCACTTTAAGCTTGTGAAATGTGCTATTTCAATAAACCTGATGTACTGTTCAAAGCTTTCAGAAGTTACAGAAAACATCAAATGGTTACGAAAAAATCATTATGAATTGTTAGGATTTTAATCCAAGAATCGTTTCAACGAGAAATATTTTAGAAGGCCATGTGGCACTGATTTTTGTGCAACACACAAACAGGAGAGAATGTTTAAAAATAAGGAACAACACTTCACCACCTTTAACTTGGTTACTGTAAATATGTTTACATATAAATACTGTATGAATGCAGCAGATCAGATTATGATGTTTCAGAACTCCTGCATGGGAAAATATTCTGTAAGTGGACTTCTTGGTATTTTACTTGATTACGCAACTATAGTATATCCTACAAAATTCATGAATGTCATAGCATAGTATGTGATAAAATGCACATTAAGGCATTAAAATGTTTCTAAAAAGTCATAAAAAACATCAAAAGGCCATGGTACATCGAAAAATGTAAAAAGGAAAAAATTCTGTAAACATTAAAATCAATCAGATATTTGCTGCGTAAAGCTGACAGTCGTTTGTTTCCTCTGCGACAGAACGAGGATGAGGACGGTGCTCCAGGCGGCAGGATGAAGCCCACGCTAGTCTCGATCCCGAACCCACTGTACAGCGGCTCCAGAGCTTTCAGCGAGCCGTTCGGGGTGAGTCTACAAAACAGAAACTCAGTAACTTAGTAAGCACTTGGTCATTTGACAGAGGGAGGGGTTCTCCAGGATACAGTACAGCTTTCTCTTTCGTCCTCCCCTGCGACACCTCCTCCCGATTGTCCAGTTTTACTCCAACAACAGAGCTTGCCTTCCTCACAAGCTTCAGCGGCATCCCTTTTGTTGGTTATTCCCCCCCCTGGCCACTACAGACTGGTAGAACATCTGCAGCAGCCTCGTGCACACGTTGAAGGACCTGAGCCTCCACAGCTTGCTCTGTCCCTTCCTGAAGAGAGCATCAGTGTTGTCACTCGAGTCCAGTTTACTGTGGAGGTGCCCTCCCAGGGACTTTCGACTCACGGGCTGCCAGCTAGAGAGCTTTAGAGAGATGAATGCGCTTCAATGGCCTGAAACATTTCCATGCACCTGTTGTCAAGTTGCTGAGGATGTTTATTCTTTTGCGTGTGTTTCGGCACATTTGTGTTTTTATATTTGCATATTTTTTAAACTGCAGCGCGTTTCTCATAATGGAAGTTATTTGGGCCGTTGTAGCGCATTTGCCCCTGTCGACCACCATATCAAACGTGATGAGAATCAATAAATGTAGACCACTTTTCTGACCTCTACTGAATACTCGGCTATAAATATTAACTTAACCACCAGAAACAGGACAGCCCATGATTTTCGTGATGTTTCTGGTTCGATGATTTTCTCTTCCTTCATGCAGGACGCCGGACAGTCGGAGCCAGCAGAACTTGAAGAACCTCCACAGATTTTGGACCTGGACTCATAAAAGTAGAGTTATCTGTTTACAAATCGCACATAACCTGTTGCCTTTATCAAGCTTTTCCTCGAATCATCTGTATCCAAATAAGAAATAAAAGATCTCTGTTTACTTTATCCAGATACTCTTTCTTTTTTTATTAGCAATGGATCGAGTGATTCTCTGTACCGTAAACGTTTTTGGTAAACTGTTCCAAATTCTGCAGTTCAATGGCACGTTTTAGCTCCTTTTAGCTTCAGTTTTATATTTTCTTTAGGGATCAGATAAACCAAATGTGCAGTACCTTTTCAGCACCACACAACAGACAGAAGTTAGAGCAGGGGTCTCCAACCTTTTCCCCTCTGAGAGCTACCTCTAAAGAAAAAAAATTACGGAGAGCTACTTATGTTTTATATCATGTGTAACATTTATTCACATGTATCTAAATCCCTAAATAAGGTTTCGTTTGGCACAAGCATATACGGAACATACATCCAACACTCACTATTTGTGTAAGAACATTAATACTCAAATTAAACTCAAAGTATGCATGTCAAAACATTTCTTTCTCTTTTCAACAACATGTTTTTTTTGCATGAACATTTTCAAAATATTGGCAGCCAATACTCACACTCAAAATACAGAAATGTAACTAAATATGTATCAGTATGCATGTCTATGCATTTCTTTCTTTTCAGCTATCACTGATAAACTCACATTTTTTGCATAACATTTACAAAACACTGACCTCTAATGCTCACACTTTGTGTGAAACATAGCCCAAATTGAACTCATCAGCATATGCATTTCTTTATCTGTGCAAACTATAAAACACATTAAACTCACATTTTTTGCATAACATTTACAAAACACTGACACTTTGTCAAAACATAACTCACACCTTTGAAATCACATAGGCTACTATTGATGTTGAACAATTATAACTTCTTAACTTTGTCCACATCACACTTTCAGTCATTTATTCACTAGCCTACATATTCAGTCAAGCACCTTTAGTAAGTGAGATACCTAACACTGCATGGGGCCAACAAGAGAGCTGTATGCTGGAATATACCCACTTAGGTCCACTCTTATGGGGTCTTTCAAATGTTCATCTGTCAGTCTTGTTCTGAACTTAGATTTGATGACATTCATGTCAGAAAAAGAAGATTCACAGAGGTATGTAGACCCAAACAAAGCAGCTGTCTTCAGAGCTGCTTGACACAGATTCTTATAGTTTTCTGGCTCAACCAAGCTCCAGAAATGTTCAGCATGCTGTTGAGATTTCAGCTGTATGTCGTTTTGGAGGTTTAAAAGTTCCATTTCCATTTCCACAGGATCGATACAGAAAAGGTCTGCCATCTGCCCAGAAATCTGACTAATGTCCACATTCATGAATGGGTTGGCAATTAATGTCACACAGGGCTCAAGTCTCTCAAAGTCTCTGAACCTGTCTGCAAACTCCTGGCCAAGCTTGATCAAGAGGTCACAGTACTTCTCTGTGTTCAAAGCATCAGCTACCCCTGCATGGGTTTCCAAAACCTTTGTGACAGAGGGGAAATGCTGGAATCTTTTGGCCTTCAACTGCTGGATGAAAAAGGCCAGTTTTGCGCTGAACGCGTTAACAGCACTGATCATGTTGCAGACGTCTTTCTCTTTACCTTGCAACTGTACGTTCAAGTTATTCATTTTCTCAGTTACATCTGTCAAAAACGCAAGATCAAGGACCCACACTGCATCAGATAACAAGGTGGTGTCCTCCCCCCTCTCTTCCAAGAAAATCTTGATTTCACCCAGCAAGGAAAAGAAACGTTGCAGTACTTTACCCTTACTGAGCCATCTGATGTCAGTGTGGAGCAGGAGATCTCCATAGGCCACAGTGCATTCCTCCAGGAATTGCTTGAAGGTCCTGTGTTGCTTAGCCTTTGCTCTGATGGAGTTGGGCTCCATGACATGTTCAAATCCCGTGACCTTCGCGCATCAAGCCTGTTGGTGAATTATGCAATGGTAGACCAGAAATGGCGGAAACTCCGGGTCTGCTTTGCATCGGGCAATAAATCCAGAGTGACGACCTGTCATCGCTGGTGCTCCGTCAGTGGTTATTGACACCAGCTTTTCAATAGGGATCTTCTGTTCCGTGAAGTAGTTCTTCACAGCATTGTAAATATCGACTCCCCTTGTTGTAGTTTTCAATGAAAGTAAAGTCAAAAACTCTTCATGCGCAGTGAAATCATCAAAAACCATGCGGATGAAAACAGCCAGCTGGGCTGTATCGCTCGCGTCAACAGATTCATCCAGCTGAATAGAAAACCATTTACACCTGTTAATGTCAGTTTCCAACTGTCTTCCCGCATCCACAGCCAGTGCAGACACTCTCCTTGCCATTGTATTTGCACCAAGTTGTACATCAGCAAAAGCAGACAATATTTCTGTCTTACATTTATGGTCCTTGAATAACGTTTCAGCCACCGCGTTCATGGCCTCCTTTACAACACTGCCCTCAGTGAAGGCCTTTTTGCGTTTTGTCAGGATGTGCGCCACTTTAAACGAAGCCTCCGTACAAGCAGTAGCCTTCTGTGCTGGTCTGGTAAAAACAGACTGCTGTCGTTGTAGCTGTATTTTCAGGTCCTTTATCTTTTCTTTTCGTAGATTGCTACCAGCGGGAAAGTTCCGTGAGAAGGGGCTGTGGACTGTGGTGAAATGGCGCTCCACATTGCATTTTTTACCGACCGCCACGCTTACTCCGCAGATCAAACAAACACACTTGTCCTTTACACTTGTGAAACAAAAGTCTATTTCCCAATTCTCGTGAAAAAAGTATGTTTTCCGCCTCTTGTTGCATTCAGCAGCCATGGTCAAGCTAATGCCGCGTTCGGTGTTTGCCGTGTTTACATCGGAGGTCGGAGGTCTGAGGTCGGAACTGGGAGTGACGTCACATTCGAGGTCGGAAAGTCGGAAAAGATGGACGCGCCTTGTTTACAGATTTAGCAATTACCTCGGGTTAGCACTTGTTAGCAATACCGGTTGATAACAGCGCTCTGTGTCATATTTTGTGAAAACAAATATCGTAGCAACATATCTTCAGATAGAAGATGAGCGGTACTTTATGTACAGGTGACAAATGAAATTGGCATATTATGAAAATGTGTGTTTAAATCTTATATATACAGTCTATGGTTTAAATGTAAACTATTTGGCGAGCTACTTTGAAGGGGGCGGCGAGCGACTGGTAGCTCGCGAGCGACGTGTTGGAGACAGCTGAGTTAGAGGCTACCTGGTGAAAACTCAAGTAGCTTAAAGACGAAGTATAGTATGACAAAAAAATTAATTAAGAGACAGTTTAGTGAATCATAGTATGCCACATAATATACGAAACTATTTTATTTATGCCATACAAAGGTAAAATAAAAAGTCTTATTAAGTGATGTCATTAAAAAAGTGATAAAACAAGTCATGAGGTTTTGGTTTAGTATGACATAATAAAAGCCAATAAATGGCTAACTAACTTGTATTTATACAGCTTTTTTGTAGTCTACTTCAAATCTACATTTGCATGTGCAACATTATTGTTTTTATATATGCATCGTTTTTGAAACTGCAGTGCGTTTCTCTGAATGGAAATGTTTAAGCCATTGTAACGCATTTTCACATTTCAGCCACCAGATTCAGACCACCTTAAAGATTAAAATAAAAATATAAAATAAAAACATTTAAAAAATAACCATGCAGTGACCAGATGTTTTAGTCTTTTTTGTAAAACTTCAATATATTTCATGATCAGTATTTACAGACTTGCATCTTTATTTGTTTCAAAAAACATTTAATTAATCCCTTATCTTTGATCTTGAACAAACACAGTTAAAACTAAAATTGCTTCACCCACACATCACACCTACAGGAGCTTTTATTACATCCCATTCCAAATTCTTAGGCCTTAATATGGACCACCCCAGCCATAACAGCTTCCTCTCAGGCTGGGAAGGATTTCTGCAAGATGTTGAAATGTGTCTGTGGGAGTCTTTGCCAGTTCATCCAGAAGAGCATTTGTTAGGTCAGACCCTGATGTTGGACGAGAGAGCCTGACTCCCACTCTCCGTTGTAGTTTATCACAAATGTGTTCAATGGGGTTAAGGTCAGGACTGGAAAAGTACTACCTAATTCAGCCCATTTACAATTTATCATCTACAGTTTAAATGTTCATGTTCGAATATGCGAGTGCTTCAAGCCCCATCTTTGTTTTAAGAAGAAATAAGTTTAGATCTATTTATTGTTGTCGTTATTTCTTGTGTGTTAAATATTTTGGGAGGATAACGCTTAATGGATTGTCGATTAAAGATTTGTTTTATTGACTCCGCAATTGATACTATCCCTGTGGCAACATGACATGTGAGTGAATGACCATTATGTTTCTAGACTATGGTAGTAACACTTAGTTCTGGTTCCACTGGGGATTGAACCCAGGACCTTCTGCGTATAAAGCAGATGTGATTACTATTACACTATGGAACCACTGTGACATTTCATGTCTAATCTGATCCCGACATATATGTGGTTCATTTGTAAAAAAATATTCAACAGTTTCAGGGTTTGATTACAAAATCCTTTTTATTTAGCAAAAGTTGTTTGCTGCTGCATCAATATTCTCCAATTCGAATTGACTTCAAGGGAGGGACTGGGTAAGGACAAGAACATGGTTTTCCTATGTTTCTGGCACAATCCTGAATTATTTTACAAAAATAAGTCCTCAGCCAGGTAAAAATAATACATGATTTTGTAGTAATATCCCTGAAACTGACTGTGGGGATAACATAGAACTTTGGTTCCACTGGGGATTGAACCCAGGACCTTCTGCGTGTAAAGCAGACGTGATGACTACTACACTATGGAACCTCTGTGGCTCATGTATTTCTAATATACGATGTAGTTCAGGAGATAAAACAGTCCTGCATTTGTTGCTTTCATGGAGTATTGGCTCATGCTTGTTTTTAGAAAGTGTTATGGGTTTCAGCAAAGTTCAGCAAAAGAACACCATCCCAGAAGCAGAACTAGGTTTAAGTTGGTGGAAAGGGGGCAACAGTGAATCAGAAGAAAGCAACAATCAACTCTTTGAGTGTGTGACAGACTGTGAGCAAAGATACAGCGCTATGGAGGAGAAGATAGAAGTTTCAGAGCATCAACACAAGCAGCAGCTTGACAATAAAGTGGCATGGTATGAGGCAGAGAAAGGAAAGCTCTCAGACGAGAGGAATCAGGCGACATCTGACAGCCAGAACACTGATAGTCCCCTGCAGTGTGACGCAGAGCCCACAAAACCGATGATGAGAAAAGGGGAGACCATGAAAGTGCTGATGAGAAAACGGGAAGAACTCCTTCAGTGCGTGACAGTGTTGAAGAATAAAAGCAGTAGAAAATGGAAGCTGCAGAGCGTCAACACAAGCAGCAGATGGACGACACAATGGCACACCAGCAGGAGTTCTCAGACCAGAACAACCAGGCCAACCTGGAGACTTTAAACCTGCTGCAGAGAAGAGAGGAAGAACTCCTGAATCCGAGGATAAGTTCACCAAGAACCTGGCCGAGTAACACCACAGCTGGGAGGCCGAGAAAAAACAGATGGAGACGAAACTGAAAGAGGTGTTTCAGGAAAAGAACGACCTGGCCAAGGAAAACCTGAGCTGGGAGACTGAGTTTAAACAGGTGGAGGCTAATCTAAAAGAGGTGGAGAAGGAAAAAATCACAATGGCTGTGAGACGGATGTCAAGCAGCTGAAAGACCAGCTTGGCTGCCCTCACTAGTAGTATTTTAAGGGTAATCATATAAATTCTACGATGTGTGGGAACTTTGATTAGGAAATGTGTTAATGCAGAGCTTCCATAGTGTAGTGGTTATCACGTCTGCTTTACACGCTGAAGGTCCTGGGTTCAATCCACAGTGGTACCAGAAGTCTGTTTTGTTGTTACCTGGCGGAGGTCTTATCTCAAGTAAAAGGAATCAAGATTGTGAATTAAACCTCAAACTCTTGAATATTTGTACAAAAGAAACTGTGGTCAGAACCAAATGTACTGTATCTTATAACTGAAGAAGTTGTGGTGACCACACAGATGCATGCAGGCTTTACAATTAATAGCTTTTATTGATGCATGTTAATGTTTTTCTTATCAGGTTTATAATTCTGTTCTGGATCTGTTAGGGTTATTGTTAATGATCAAAATAAACTAGGAATAAGAGGCGTGCAATAATGTGAAACCGGACGGTCATGCTGTTGAAACCTCATAATCAGAATCAGAATTGGTTTTATTACCAAGTAGGTTTACACATACAAGGAATTTGCTTGAAATGAGAATACATAGCAAAACAAAATAAAACAAAATAGGACAGTTACGACATCTAATTAAAAAAAACAATTTGAAGACTAATACAACAAATTAACAATATTTACATATGACAAATACTATATACTGTATTTAAAGTGGAGAGCTGTGACGATTTAAAAGAGGTAGTGTGGAGAAGAAATGTGCAACGTGAGGTGTGAGATAGGAGCTGTTTGAAAGTGTCATGGGGGTTGGTGTCAGTACTGTCCTCCTGGTCTTCAAAGCGACAGTAATACAGATTCAGCCGGTCAGCCATGCGTCGGTCGGTCATGGAGTGTGAGTTTATGATTTGTATAGTTAGTGACCTTTCTCACTTACAGTCGTTTAACATCTCTTACCGCCTTGCTAACCTGTACTTGGACTCTAACGTTAGAAGTATACCCCACTGAATAAAATATTTCAGAGTGTTTCCTCCCAGCCTCTTCCCTCCACGTGGTGTATTTGAACGATCCTCCATGATGATGATCTCTGGGTCACACGAGGACAGGAGAAAGCATCAAAAAATAGACTGAAGAATAGTTTTTACCCTCTATCTCACACACAGACACACACACAGACACACACACACACACACACACACACACACACACACACACACACACACACACACACACACACACACACACACACACACACACACACACACACACACACACACACACACACACACACACACTCAGCTGTATATCATACCACCCACTTCCCACCTGCTGCTAACTTGCTGTTTTTATGTATCTTTTATTATCTTTTTCTCTTGCGGCTGGTCACTGAAACGTAAATGTGTGTTTTAAGCCAGACATTTATTTAGTTTACAGTTGTTTAGAACATATCTTATCACTACACAATGGAGAGGTATTACAAAGTGATAACTTAACATCCAAGCCAATAACACTTGTTCGATCCAAAAGTCTATCACGTCAGAATGTCCTTAGGCAAGACACTTGGGTTCCATCGCTCCTTTGAAATGTAGGGTATTAAAGTGTATGTAAGTCGCTTTGGAAAAAATCGTCAGATAAATAAGATGTAATGTAATGGTAATACATAAGTATACATTACATAGAATTAATTGTTTATTGTTTAGTTTTTCACAGCGTAATAACATTCATAGAATTTCCCTGGCAATGCTTTCGAAGACTTACTCCGATCAGCCACAACATTATTCCCAGTGAAGAACATTGATTATCTCATTACAATGGCACCTGTCAGTGGGTGGGATATGTTAGGCAGCAAGTGAACACTTTGTCCTCAAAGTTGATGTGTTGGAAGCTGGAAAAATGGGCAAGCGTAAGGATGTGAGTGACTTTGACAAGGGCCAAATTGTGATGTCTAGACGACTCAGTCAGAGCATCTCCAAAACTGCAGCTCTTGTGGGGTGTCCCCGGTCTGCAGAGTTCAGTACCTACCAAAAGTGGTCCAAAGAAGAAAAACTGGTGAACCGGTGACCGGGTAATGGGTAACCAAGGCTCACTGACGCGCATGGGGAGGGAAGGCTGGTCCGTGTTGTCAGATCCAACAGAAAAGCTACTGTAGCTCAACATTTTTAAAACAGTTAATGCTGGTCCTGCCAGAAAGGTGTCAGAACACACAGAGCATCGCAGTTTGTTGCGTATGGGTCTGCATAGCCGCAGACCGGTCAGGGTGCCCATGCTGACCCCTTCATGGAGACGGTATTCCCTAATGGCAGTGGCCTCTTTCAGCCCTGCCACACTGCAGAAATGGTTCAGGAATGGTTTGAGCAACACAAGTTCAAGGTGCTGCTATGGCCAGACACCACAGCACACCTTCAGAGGTCTAGTGGAGTCCATGCCTCGCCGGGGAAGGGCGTTTTTGGCAGCAAAAGAGGGACCTACACAATATTAGGCAGGTGGTCATAATGTTATGGCTGATCGGTGTATTCTTAGTTTTGACATCCCTATTTTACAATAGAAAACTATACCAAAGCTCATGGTAACTGTTGTTGCAACACTTTGCTACGTAAAGATCAACCGCAGCGTGGCACAAAAGAAGGTTACAATATTTCATGAAAATACATCAAACAGCTGTACCGTAAGACTCTACAGAGGGGGGTGAAAACTGCACAGCACATCACCAGGGCGGAGCTGCCATCCGGAGGACCTCTACTCCCAGCTGCTCGGAAGAAAGCCCACAGGATTATACAAGACCCACATCCCCCCAGCAACAAACTCTTTTGTCTGCTGCCGTCTGACAGGCGGTACTGCAGCATCAGGTCTAAAACCACCAGACTCAGGGACAGTTTCATTCCATAGGCCATAAGATTATTAAACACCTGAGCTCTGTAAAGTGCCTCCATAAAGCATTCATCTGTATCTTGCAATTTATTCATCTATCACCATAATAAACAGTGTTTGATTTCATTTTACTGTACAATATTACATTTTAAATTCTGTTCTTGTATATATCACATTCCATTTACGAGAATACAGACTCTTCTCGAACTATTTTTATTTCTATTTGATCTGTATTTACAACATTGTTTTGCAATTTCTTTATTTCTATTCTGTTATATCTTTCACTATTTTATGGTTTCATTTGCTTTATGTTGTATATATATTAATGTTGCATTATTGGAGGAGCCTGGGACTGCAGTTTTTCATTGCCATATCTACACTGGAGCTACTGTGTACATGACAATAAAGCCATGAATAGCTGGTTAGATATTGTAGCCTAAAACAATGTGATGGACCCACTGACACTGAAATCCCTGGAGTTGTGGCTAGAGAGAGATTAATCATCATAATCTTGATTTTTGTTTCCTGTTTTATTTTTTTGAGTCTTGTCTGGGGACACTTAACTGTCTTTGTGTTGTGGTTGTTTGCCCCACCTTGATTCTTCCATCTGCGAGTAATCACCCCAACGACTTTGTGTTTCTACATGCCCTCTCGATTTTTCCTCGTTGTGAAATTCTGGTTTGTTCCTCGTTTAATTCAATTGTTTTATATTAACATGACTGCTCCCCTAAGTTTTGCGTTTGTATGATCTTTACTATAATAAAGCTCAAATGTTTACCATTGTACTGCTTTTGGGTTCTTTACCCCCGACCCTTGACCTTAATTTATTGTCAAAGTAATCATTGGTTTTAGTCCTATGGTCAGGAGCTCGATGGTTGTTAATGATGCTCATCATGGCAGGAAAAGGACAAACTGTTCTCAGGCTAACAGATTATCTGAGACATCTATTCAGACAGCTGTTAAAGGCAAAAACAAATTATAATCTGATCCTGCTGCCACCTCAATAAAACATAACATTGTGTCATGCTTTGTAGGCTTTTCCTTCACGTCGTTGCAGAACAGATTTTTTTGCTTCAATTTTCACTCTGACAGTATTTGATGTGTCATTGTCTCCGCATCTGTTCTTTGCAGCCAGTTGATTATTAAAACACTGATTTCTGTGAAAGCAGCCATGTTGTTTTATGACGGAAGGAGCCAGTTTGTTTGTTCCCCTTCCTTCTCCTGTTTGAATCTCCAGACACAAAGAGATTGTTTTTATTCTGCCGCTGCATCTGCCGCTGGCTCAAAATGAAAAACCCTGAACACTTCCTCTCTCTGTAGACCTTTTCTGCTGCCGACATTTAAGACACTCAAAGACAGCCCTGACCTCCTCCCTCTGCTCTCAGTCACTTTATTGGTTTAGCTCTTCAGCAGAATGCCAGAGCTCACGAGGAACATGAAGCAGTGTGATTATACATTCAAACCATATTGAGATTTTAGCGATGAGGTAACCTTTTCCAAAATGGAGAGCGAGTTGTGGAGGTTGCTCTTCCGGCTGTTTCTCTGCAGAGCTCCCTTCCCTCCCCCAAACACACAAAGAGCTGAGCGGCTGCAGAGCGGAGCAGCTTGGAAATGTTTTCCACAAGAAGCGTCACTGTGGGGGACAAAGGGGGGAGTGTGTGGGGGGAATTGGAGACTCTCCACTCAACTGCTGCTTACCTCAATAAAAAACGATTTGTTGGTTCACCTCCGACATCCTGTCTGATGAAACATCCCCATCAGAACGGATGAAACCCCTAAGAGAAAAAGCACCAGGCTCTAACACCAATAGGTTGTAGTGGCCAAACAGTGGAATTACATTCCATTACTTTACATTTAGCTAACACCTTCACCCAAGCGACTTACATCAACATATACTCAAACAGCATTGGGGTCCATCGGGAGCATTTTGGGGTTCAGTATCTTGCCAAAGGACACTTCGAGGTATTGACAGCAGGGCCTGGACATCGGACCACAGATTATCCGATAGCCATTGCGCCCAAAAGACTTTCATTGGGAAAGCAGGGTTGGTAAATCCGGGGATGATTATTTTTGAAGTAAATCAACTTTCCAGAGCAAGCACTTGAATAGCCCTTGTATTAATCATAAGGTCCCAGAAGTTTTAAGATGCACCAATGGTCAAATTCAGAGTTGTTTCCTCCTTTGTTTATTTGACTTGAGTGTGTGGGAAAGAATCTCCCTCTGGAGGCAACACAGGAATTTAAGCCTTTGAGAACTATTTACATGCACAAAACCCTAGATAACACAAAACAGGAAAGGAAAACCCCCAAAAAGTATAATAGGGCCTCTTTAAAGAATGATAGCTAGTTTCTGTGGAGAGAAAGCGAAATACCCAGTTTACAGTACACCTGGTTTTAAAACAAGCATCTTGGCCAATCGCATGACAAGTTATAATTTTATCACTCAGACCACTTGCCAAGATGGTATATGACTCATTGACCAAACTTAGACCAAAAATGTTTCATCGTGTAAATTCTAATACATCCCGATTGGATTGAGATCTTAAATTCTCAACAAGGCCATAGGGATAAATTATGAGAATTATGATATACATTACATTGCATTTATATCATATTATGAGAGCTCCAAACATCTTTGGTTTGTCTTGAACACACAATGACTTAGGCTCATTCTGTATTGGTTTGGTTTCTTCTTGTCTTTACCAGTATGTTGTAAAACTGCGCCTCTGTTTCACAAAGGAATCAAAAACCAGCAGCATGGTCACAAGGTTGTCTCTTCCCCCTGAGAGAACATTTGCATTAATGGCAAGGTTAAGAAATGTTCCATTTTATGCAAATGCCTGCAAACAGAAAGCACAAAGCATTAACTCTTTGGAGGCACATAGGTAAGCAGCGGTCTTAGTGGAGCCGCATCTTATTTTCTAAACCTCTCCAGGAATGCATTCTGCTAACTCCACTGAAAATTACTCTAACACATATTTCCCTGGTGTGAACTGCCCTGAGGGAACCCATGTATTGATGAACTTACAGTTTGCAGTGCAAACTGTAATAAAAAGTATTTATTGAATACATACTGCATAAGCACAAATAGTCCAAGAAACTTGAGTCAGGAATAAATACCTTGCTTGCAAGGAATTAAAACCTCTTTTAGTATCTTCACTTACATTTTTCACTAGAGGAACCAGGGACTACATTTAGTTCCTTTGCCATTGTTCCTGATTCCTGATGGTTCAGGAACAAACATCCCTTATTAGTCACACACAGACTTTAACAGCTGCTTAAACATGGTACTCATAAGTCTAGGCAATACGATGATATTTAACACCATAACATTACATTTAAAGGTCACCTATTGTGCAAAATCCACTTTTTCATGTGTTTTATACATGCATATGTGTCCCCTCTGACACAAGAGATTTGGAAAGTGTCAGGAAAAACATTCTCTCTCCATTTGTCCTGATCCCTCTAGCTGATTGGATTTAGTTTTGTGATCTCACAATGTTTTTTTGGGTCGTGAAACCATTAGCCAATAACCAACAAAGGTAACACCCGCCCACCTTATCACCTGAGTCTCCTTCTAGAGCGGCATCGTGTTTTTTTAAACCACACATTTGGCGGAGGGGCGTGGACAGCAGCAGCTCATTAGCATTGACACAGAATCAGCACTTTTGTTACAGGGCTGAAACAATCAAAGTCAAAGTCAGCTTTATTGTCAATCCTTCCGTTTGTTTGTACAGACAGAGAGATCGAAATATTGTTGCCCACAATCCTGAGGATTTAAAAATACAAATATATAGTAAATCCGTTTTGTCTCTTTAAAACGGATGTGGATGAATATATTACAGTAAAACATTTGGATTAGTGCAAAAACTGTCCATAGCAGCGTAGAAAGTGTCTGGTGCTGGATGTTTGTGTGTTTTTTAGTCAGGTGGAGCTCGACCACAGGCTGTGGAACTTTCTCCCTGAAGGCAGGAGGATGAAGAGGCAGTTGAAGCGATGGGAGAGGTCACCCACAATGCTGAGTGCTCTGACCAACCACGGTTGAGTTATCTGCAAACTTGACCAGGTGGTTGTAGCTGTAGGTAGGTGTGAAGTTGTGGGTCAGCAGGGTAAAGAGCAGGGGGCTGACTACGCATCCTTGGCCCATACTCAGCATGATTGTGTCCGATGAGGAGTTTATGGCATGCTATAATGCATGATCTGTTTGGTATTTCAGCCAAACACTTCACAGACATGTTTTCTATACATCTGAGACCTATAATATATTGTTGAAAAAGAGTATAATAGGGAACCTTTAAAGGTTTAAAAGCAACGTAAT
The DNA here is from genome assembly GCF_036324505.1 of Eleginops maclovinus. Taxonomy (NCBI): domain Eukaryota; kingdom Metazoa; phylum Chordata; class Actinopteri; order Perciformes; family Eleginopidae; genus Eleginops; species Eleginops maclovinus. Next base: position 6,816,231 of record NC_086368.1, on the reverse strand, counting down.
GTCTTTTTTCTGCATCACGACAGAAACTACAGTGGAAATAAAATATGTTCACATCTCTGGGAATTGATTAACCAGCTACAAACAGGCCACAGCATGCGTATAATGAGTGCCATCTGTTGCCAACACCAAGAGAAAGCCGAGGCTCTACCTGAAGCCTGCTCGGTTTGATTCGTCTCCTGACGTGTCACTTCCTTCAGTGGGTTGGAAGGAACCATTCTTTTAAGGATATTGATGAAAAATATGGATCCAGATGAGCAATTTTCCTGTCGTCAAACAAACACAAACTTCACCTTTTTAAGTAGAACTTTAGAGCGTTGAGGAGGGAATAGACTTTGACATGGGCTTTTAGTCTATTATTAGCCCACCGGGCTAATGTATGTCACAGACATTATGCTTGCAACAGACACGCATAAATCAGTGCAGACAATTGGCTCAGTGTCAGAGAAAAATAAAATGTCTTAGTAAATTTAATCTTAAAATAAATGAAAACGAGCTAATAGTGCTCCAGATATTATAACATACCCAGGAAAAAGTGGGTACAAGTTGTACAACTGGTATATAAACTCCTTCGAGGTTACTCTTTCCACTCAAAAATCCAAGATGACAGCAACTTTTCCAGATGGCCCCAATGATAGCTTGTTAATGTCCTGTTTTCAATATAAACACTTTCTCTTGACCTGTATAAATGATCTAGACATTATTAAATTAGACATTTAGATTCAATCACACAAGTAGAAACGGAATTCTGACATCAGGAATTAGATGCTTCTTTTTACCATATCTATTCCATACGATCGAAATAATCTGCCAATGGAAAACTGGGTATCCTAACATGCATGGTAGTGAAGTTGGTGGCGGTACAGAATTCTGGTGTGTAGTGCAGAGGTAGTACTGGTGACATCTTGGTGTTCAGTGTCGGGTAACTCATTTTGCTAATATAGAAGACAATTTTAATTTAAGTGTGATTACGTATGCCAAATGATTTCTAATAGGACCTACATTTTAACATGTGCTTAAAACTACACAAAAATGCTTTAAAGAAGTTACTGAATTGTACATTTTACTTTCCCATAGTGAAAAAACATGTAATTCAATTCCAAAGTCACTAAATTGATCCAGTGTTTGAAATGATGTAGTAAAATTCAGTTTATTCATCTTGAAATGGCAGCCATCCTGGAAAACGGTTGCCATTTTGAAAATTCCAGTGGCCAATGGTTTTTTTTAAACAAATGGCCCCAGAGGGGTGGACATCGAAAGTTTGGAGCTTGTATACACATTTGAGAGATTATTCCAGCTATCTGCAGCCCTATAAAGCTCATGTTAGATAGCAGGACATTTAGCTGAGCAGATGATTTGTTTATTTTGATTTGTTGTGCAGAATCTACGTGACATCATGGACATTTTGACATATCTTCTTATAGTGTCTCTGTCTCGTTAAAAAAACTATAACAGCACTGAATCAAAGGTTGAAATCAGGCAGCTGAACATCTTGATTGGCGTAACATGCTGCTCCCCATCCACACTGAAATGTCACTTATTTCCTCTTTGGCTTTGATATCTCGTTCTACACCTGCTCCACCTCCCACAGCAGACAGATGATGCCAGAAGGCTGAGCCCGGAGCACGGCTCTGACACCACAGCAGCTTTTATTACTATTTCAAATTAATATTACAGGGTCACACAATCCACTAAAGAGAAGTGTGTACTTCTTGTCTAGCGTTGTCATACATTACTTATGAATGAGGAGTCACTTGGTCCAACAACAACTCCTCATTAATTTAGTCACATCAATTTAGACTCCTCATTAAGAGTTGGTCACGTGAAAAATATAAGGCTTTTCAATTAAATATACACATTTTTGTCATTACATTCAGATAAAAAAAATGAAAACAAATCCACTAAAACCTTATTCAAAGAAGTGTGTCTTACTTGTACAATGTAGTAATGCAATGCTGCACTGATTTGGAGTCAATGGGTCACATTACATGGAAAATCTAGTGTGATTCAAATCTTCATTCTGAAAAAAATATACTATCAAAGAGATATGAGACTTTTAAACAATGATACGGAATCCATAAAAAAAACCTGAATCTTCAATAAAAAAAGCTGAGTATTCCATAAATCAGATAAAACCCACTAAAATCCAATTGAAAAGAGGTGTCTTACTCCTACAGTGTAGTTATATAATTCATTAAGTTGAAGATATTGAGTCACATAACATGGAAGCAGTTTAAAATAATTTTGCTTTTCAATGGAAAATAAACTTAATTTTAAGATGAGATAGTCTTGATAAAGCCCTAAAATTCAATTAAAATATATTTGTTTAATTTTGTTTTTATACCTGGTATGCATTGGGAGTCAATGTGTCAAAGGTCTTTAAGCTATCAAAAAGAAATCAAATGATTTTAGTAAATCAATCCCTGACCTTTCAAAAATGTTGTGCTACATAAGACACATTTATCATGTTTTAGCATGATTTTCCCTTAAATGGACAAGTTAACAAGGAGGTATTCAAAAGAAATTGTTAAGGAACATAAACAATCTGACTACACGCTGATAAGAAAAGTAATTACATTTATTCAATTAAATAACTCAGAAACTGAAAGATAGGCACGGTATGAACAATGTTGTAGTTGGGGGGAAAGAAAACACATTTATTTTCAGATCAGTTTTATTGAATAAAAACAGTTTTCAAAGAGCATGTAAGAAATACATTATGATACAAGTGTTGCACAAACAAGACTAACAGAAAGAAGGGAATTGTCAGTGGGAATGAACAAGACTCGTACGGACATATCGGTGGGGGGAGATGAGAGACTCTTCCAGAACATAATATTTACCAGAAGAGCAGATTGTTAATTTGTGAATAATGCATGAACTTCAAACCAGCAAACTCAGATTTCCAATTTAAACCTGATTGCAACAGTCCACGTGTTCTGACCTGGTACATGTACTTTTGGTGGTTTAAGAATTCAATATTTTATATTTCATCTTCTTTTTTTTAAAGAAATAGGAATTGACATTACAAATCCTAAATCAATGTCTCCTGGCTGGCTTCTTCCAGAACTTTAATTCATAGTAAATGAATGGTCTTAAGATAAAGGCTAGTGATTGGAGTAAGATTACAGTTGTCTGTATGGTAACGTTCCCAATTCTCATGGTGTGTGGTAAAGTCCAAGCATTGGAAAGACATATTTTTAGGAGACTTCACAGGAGTTTTTCACAAATGTTTACATGAAAATGGATGGTTTGGCATGCTTGTCCCAACCTGCAGGGGGCAGCAGTGCCATCAGCTCCTTAATGAATACTTCACAGGAAGTCACTGCTCCTAATTGCTCCAATTATAACCACAAAAACAGAAACATGAGGACATTCTTGTGCCTGTCATTTAACTCAGCACCAATGTTGCGAAGTTAGCACCTGTAGAGAAAACCAGTGTGGGTGTTCTCGCCATCGACTCACACGGATGAGTTATGATGAGTTTTGAAAACCAAAGTGCAGCTCAAGTTGACAGATATCACCACACTCATATTTTATTGGGCAAAACAAATGTCTTTCATCAGGGCTCCAAAATGTGTTGCCTTTGAAATAAAGACATTTATTCAGATAATGCAATCAAACTTATGGAGGGGGGCTTGGCCACACCATGGAATGTTGGAGGGAAAAAGCTAAGTAAATATTATTTGTACTTTTTTTTTAATAAAACATGGAATTCAGAGGTCCAGCCCAATAAAGAGAACACTTTTGCAATTAAAGAATCATTAAACAGAATAGCTTTAAATGTTTTGGTAATTCAAATATTTAACGAGGCCAATGTCCTTTTCCATGTTCCTGTAATCAAATCACCAAACAGTTTAAAATACTTAACCAAAAAGGAACACTTTGTGAAGGACTGAAGTTCAAACAAATCATTCAGCTATCAATCTCTGTATGGGTCGCAGGTTTGATTCCCTGCTGTACTCGCTCTCAGAGCCTCCTGATTTCCAGTGGAGACAACAAAAATACAAAAAAGGAAGACAAACTAAACGGTTTTTCCCCTCCTTTAGTTCAGTTGTTTTGCTGTGACCAACCAACCACCACGTCTGCTCATCTGAAGACTTTTGAGTCCCGCCCTGCTCATACACCAGTTCATCCTGGCGTCCAATAAAATTTAGACAGCACTGTTTTAGGTGCTACAAGTAAAAAATACTTCCCAACAAACGGCACTATACATGAAACAGTTATAAATACTCTTCAAAACAACTTCTAGCACCCAATGCCCTTTTAAAGGGCGGAAAATTCACTTTTGACCTTATAGTCACAGTGGATGCTGCATCCCAAAAATAACATCGACAACATTGGAGCGCAGGTGGTCAACTCAAAGCAGAGTGATGGTTGGTTGAAATAGGTTAGCGTAAACTAAAGTAGACCATAAATATGTACCAGCATTCGGTCAACAGTAACTTCCCAGCATGCTGAGAAATCATTACCTAACTTCAAATGCTTTGTAATCCCAAGTGTCACTGTCAGGAACCAGGGTTTCAACAGACAGACTGATTTCTCTACCTCCAAAAACTCAGCAGAGACAACAAAAACGCATGTAAGACGTCTGCTATGAACACTGAGGCTCAGCCAGGTACAGGCTAATGCTGTAATACACTAACATCTGCTAAAGAAAACAATGTTTGTTGATTTGGGGTGAATTGTCATTTATTCTGGTATCTGAAGTCTCTTAGCACATGGTTGAGTGGTTGGATTTGAATCACAGGAGATAAGTTGACCTGTAGGAGCTTCTGTGCTTTTCTGCGGGCATCAGCCACAGAGCGAGATTCATCCACCTTTATCACTTTCCACCTCAAACTGTTTTTGTTCTTCCAACCGTTTCTCTGACGGGTCGGATGGTTTAGTTCCTTGGGGCCACGACCATCTTGATGGAAGCCATTGCTCCTCCATCCATTGCTGGTCATCGCTGTGTGAGTCTCTGGGAATGCCCGTCCGTTTGTGTAGAAGACCGGTGCAGAATCTCCAATAAGGGCACCATCCAATCGGATTGGGCAGGACAGGCTCTTCTGGCTGAACAAGGCCACAGCTTTGGTGGGAGCCCCACCACCATTCTGTGAAGGCTGCAAAGGTATTCCTGAAAGCGCTGGAAGGGACTGTTGCTGTAAAAAAGCAACAGAGGGTGCCTCAGAGGATGAGTCCCAGGAAGTGTGTATCTGGAGTCTCGCTGTATGAAAGTGAGACAGGCCCTCAATGTTGGTCAATCTCAGACAGGGTCGCATCTGCAGCTCCTGCGATATCTCTACAGTCCGACTGGATGTCCTGCTACAGATGATGGCCCGATGGTCCACTCGCAGATCTGGAGGACGAACCCCTTGAATCTTGGGGTTGTCAGAGATGTTCCATGAAGGGTGCACCTCTCTCTTCTTGGCAACAGGCTTTTTTCCTCGTCTCTTGGCGGTGGGTCTGATATTTCGGTTGGATGTTTTTAACATTTCTTGAGTCAGGGGTTGGTTTGTGCTGGAGCGGTAGCCGTATACGTCCTTGCTACGAAGCACAGTGGGCTTATGGCCCTCCTCAGCAAGCTCCTGCAGGAAGGTTACCAGCTCCTCACTGCTTGAGAGGTCACGGGACATCGGACTGAGGATCTTCAGAGCATCCAATAGGACATTGTGCCCAGCTGAAGAGATTCTGGTCCAGGAATGAACCGCCCTCCGTTCTTCATTGGCAAATGCCAATGGCCTGCCAACGGCGGGACCTCGGGCCGCGTCAGCCATGTGTCTATTCCTGCCAGAAGTACAATAAGAATTTGGTTAAACGGACTCAAAAAAAGGAAAAGCAAGAAGGTCTTGGTGTTTTCTACAGTATGGAAAAGGCTTCCAACCCTACATTCTCCCAGGTTTGGCTAGCCGGGGGGAAAGGTCTGAACTGATTCTACCTATGACAGAGATATAAATTGGTGCCTTAACAAATAAGCCACCTCAGCATCCCAGGAGCACTTTTCTGAATGAAGTGAATCAAGGGCAGAAACACGGTCCATGAAAGTTCACTTTAAACTATCCAGGATAAATTCTACATGTTGTTAGGTTTTTTAAATTGTGTCAAATGATAATTGTAAGGCACATGAGACATAGTTGGAGTTTTGCCATTGCTGCGCTTTAACATTCAGAAATAGAACGTTGACTTTTGCTTGGGTTACCTTAAACTCAGAACAACCATAGCTGCCCAGTTTGACAAAGCTCTTGCTAACAAGCCGGTATGCATTCTTTTGCATTTAAGAAACTTCAACGCCTCTCTGTTCAGACACATCCTATTCAATTTTCTTTTTGTCTTCCTTTCTAAAAAAAAAAAGGGCTACACGGTCCTCCAGAGACAACATGTACGAGCAACAGAAAACATTTACTAATCCGGTTGTTGTTTGCATGTATTCTGAGAGCCTTATCTTCATATCCAAACTATTTATGGTTCGACTGCTGTGACCTTCTAACCTCTGACTAAGCACTTGATACATTTGGTCAAGAAACTGAAGTGGGTTCTGCCGCTAAGTTCACCGCAAGATGTTAATGATACGCGTCACATGATTTTTTTTATTCAACATGAACGTATACTGTGGGCGTGAACCAAAAGGCTAGGGATTTTGTTGTTGTTGCTCGATTAGTGCTCGGGTGGAAGCTGCGTTAAGGAGACACATTACAAAGCCAGCAAATATAAAGAAAAAGCAACGGTCCAAATCTTCTGAGAGAACGACCCCGGCTGGCTTGTTACCAGTGGGACCATCTCCCACTTCATACACTTTATCTAAACAAGCCTCGTTAGCAACCATGGCAAACAGTACCTCTGGGACAGGACAAATAACACCCTAAGATCCTATTTGGAAATGAAAAAGAGGAAGAAATCCTTAACATGGTAGTTGAACGAGTCTCTAGGCATAGAAAATTGCCAAATATTATTTTAAAAAATGTGAAGCACCAAAATAACACAATAGACTAGGGGTGTATTGATTCTGAACAAGGCTGAAATTGTCCCCAAAAAAATCCGGTCAAGTGTTCTGTGCGGTCCCAAATGACCAAATATTCCACACAAAAAAACTGCGGCAAAAGTCAGCCAAAGTCCAAGACAAAAAACACTATATACTAGGGGTGTAACGGGATACGTATTCGTACCTAAAATATTCGGTATGGGCCCTTTGGTTAGGTACACGCGTGTACCGAAGTGTACCGAACGAATAATGGCCCGCTCAATCGAAATCAGTCGGAAGTCGCAACGGCTCATTTCCAGATAGACGTCGATTTGTGAAAAAAACTTGGGTTCAGGTGTTTTTTCTGATTTCAAATAAACAAAATCTTGGCTTTCAGAATATGAAACTTTTATTGCCAAATTCCCACAATAAATACATTTTTGAAGCTTGAAAGGGAAGATGACAAGCACCTTTCAACTAGCACTCTGCTGCTACTAAGTGCCGCTATAACTTGCTGCTACACCCCGTTACCAAGCAACACTTATTGTTTAAGTGATCAGGATCAGCTGCTGCTGACGGAGAACACGCAGCTGTGCCCGATCAGCTCCGCCGCTGTACGGACCGGTGAGGGTAGCAAAACACACACTTCAAGTTAGACCATATGTAGCTATTTTATCTACCTGTCCAACAAAATGAACTAGTTATGAATTTATTCTCTGTTGTCTGTCGGGTCACTCATTACTGGATTAGTGAGCTGCATGACCGAGAGTTATTTAACAGTAACGGTGCACTACATTACACCCGACTGCCACTGGAACATGCAAAGCCACGTGCTGCAAACTCCCCCCATTTACGAACAGCACCCAAGCATACAACTGGCAGAGGTACTGAAGGAGGTAGTGTTAACTTTTCAAAAAACAAATATGAAAATACAATGAATGTACAAGCTTACAAGCAAGTCCTAATGTCAAGCTGCTTATGTGAATAGCACAGTACAGTTCATTTTTGAAATGCTGCACCTTAATTTTACTATATTTTGTATTTATTTGAGAGAATTTTCAGTTTAATAATAAAATAAAATTGAAACCCAAAAAAGTATGTGTGTATCATTTTTTCTGCTGTACCGAAAACGTACCGAACCGTGACCGAAAAACCGAGGTACGTACCGAACCGAAATGTTTGTGAACTGTTACACCTCTACTATATACACTCCTCTTATTCTTATTTCTGGACAACCAGTACCTTTATTGGAGTGACAGCTATCAAATGGGGAGATAAGGGGGAGGACACGCAGCGAATGGTCCGAGGCTGATCCGAACCTGGGTCCTCCGCTTGGGGACCTAGACCAGTACACACAGCTCTACCAACTGAGCTATACGGTGGCCCAATATGTACTCCTCTTTTGAGTAATATTTTCCAATAACTGCAATGCTCAAATGTTTCAGGGAAGTTAGTGAGCCATGTATACTTACAGGTCAAACAAACTAGTCCCTTGTCGTGTGGATAAATACCAGAAAGCCATCAACATATTTGTAAAAGAGACCTACAATCTATCTTGATTCTCCCATTAATTAACAAGTGAGCCCAGGGGAGCTAATTAGCTTCCTGTTAGAAAAAGACAAACGGTTTCACAATTTTGGTACTTCTGCAGTTTGCAAATATTATTTTGCATAAGTACGTTAATTTTTTTACACTGTGAGGTTTGGCATAGATCCTTGCGGTGAAAAGAGCTAGTTGGATGACGTTGTCTATGGTTACCCCCCGTGCTAGCTTGCATCACTTCATACAGCTGTCATCAGTTAAACAAGGTCAAAGTTCAAATCATTTTGAGATTGACAGTTTGAGCAGTGTGTGATGCTAAGCAAAGCTCTTTCCATAGAAACACAACGGCAGCGTAACCCTCAAAGATCCACATCTTGGCTACATGGCAGAATGGGAAGAACCTGGAGATGTTGCCCTGGTGAACACCACAATATAAAAATGTAAATCAACTACAATCTCACTGTTGTGGAAGACATTAATGATGAGGGACAGCTAGCTAACAAACATATTTTTCCCAAAAGCATAGTTCGATTTGCGACATATGTCAAAAATGTAAGCACTAGTTACATGAGTAAGTACATACTGTATGAAGTGTACAAAAATTGAAATCTAGACACGCAAGAGTCTGCAGCTACATGGCCACAGCATTGGTCTGCAGCTGTCTGTAATAGCTGTTTTTATAATTTTCCAACACACACACATGATATAATAACATAAGTTGTGTTCTGTTTACCTTTAATTAAAACTGCAGAGAAGGAATGAGATCGTATCCCATCAGGTAAAAAACAGCTCAGTGGAACCCCCAAAAACATCAAAGTATTTGTTTATTAATTTTATAGATCAAATAGCGCATAAGACAGCATGGCCCGCATAAAGAACGCAGGCCAAGGAGATCTATGGCGAGTCTGCAGTTGAAAATGCCCAATAACAGCCCATGAATCAGAGGCAGCAACGCACAAAGTATCTTTGCTTCTGCTACAGATACAGACAGACTGCTTATCTGCAGACAGACGAGGGATAACACTGTTTTGTAATGATACATTTCAAGGACATTCTAGCAAATTATTTGAAAACTATGGCCTAAGAATGGACATAGATAATCTAATATATTAGTCTAGCCCAGCTCAGTACTGTACAAAGAATCTCACCGCTAATGGGCTTTCACGAGACGTTATTTCTCCCGAGATGAAATATTTCTCCTGTAAATTGAAAGATATCAAATAATTCTGTGTCACTCGATATTCATGTCTTTAGATTGACTTTACCTGTAAAAGTGATGCGCGATAATTTCGCTTTGCGTCCAGTGTGAACACATTTTTATAAATTGATAGTAGAATTTTAAGTTCAGGTACCACCCAGGAGTAAGGGAAGACAATTCTGTCAAGGTTAAACTTCTCTGCATACTACCAAACTCAAGACTTTTTCCATTACCTTCTTTCTTAATCATTAAATTGTACAAAATTAAAGTTGAACTTGATTATTAAAAATAAATAGAATCACAGTTTTAACTGTTTACAGGGGTAGGGTTGGATGGATATGCGGGATACGGAGCTAGCCATGTCGCATTTCACTTATTTTTTCAGCCACTACTACACCTGTTTGTGCTGTGTATACTGCGTTGGTTTTTAGTGCTTTCCGTTTCATCTTTCCCTCAATGATATAGTGGGCTGTCACTGTTAGATAATGGTGTGGGGATAAACTGAAAAATGTTTGGTTTAGGGCATTGGTTATCCCCCTGCAAATAAAGATTTGACATAATAACAGTGACAGTAACTGTATGTAACCTCATCAAATATGTTTTACTTTGTCAAACTGTTTTTGTACAATGCATACCTAAATGAAGGGGATTCAAGAGCTGACCAATGCTGTTACCGCTTTGTGACATTCCTCACTTTTGTCTTTGTTCAGATTCCCCTTCATTGCCAAGGAGAACGGTGTGTCGCAAGCCTCACGGCTAGGTTTACCTGCTTTTTCTAGCGGTTGTAGCGGGGGGCTACCGGTGCTGCTGCTGACACTAGGGCTCGGAAAGCTCAAGATGTCAAACACTTTACAGTCATTCAGATCGATGCTGTGTTGCCTTAAATATTTGCTAAGATCGGATGCGCAACCACCCGTGCAGTAAATTAGCTTTATACATTTATTGCATTTTGCGTTGTCGCCATTCTCTTTACTGATGTGTAGCCATACTTCGATCTTTGACTAAGCTCCATTTTTCAAGCTGACATAGCATGCACTGTCACTATCTCGCACCTAAACAACTGGACACCCTATTACATTGATGCCTGCACTAAAGGACCTTTCACATGAGCAGCTGCTTACAGGCACTGTTAGGGCAACTTGGATGGTTGCCTTCAGAGAGGGAAACATGTCTGAATCAAGAAGGTTGTGCACAGACAATATATCTTCAGGTGAATATCCAGCCTCTGTTTACCGGGTAAGAAAGTTTCTGGCCACAAGAACCTCCTCTGTTTTCAGGTCAATGCTGTAGTGTTTTGCAAGTTCATTCAAGTGTGATTCACACAAGAAGGTCTCACATTTAGGACTGCATGCCTGGATGCCTTTTAGAAGCCCTGCATCTACACTGCAAAATCTTTGCTCAAGCTCGCCAACCATCCTATCCACACACGGAAAAGTAACTCTCTTTTCAATGTGTCTGAGTTGTTCAGTTCAGTGCGTGAACCTGCAGTTGCCTCCAGCACAAAATCCTCCATTCTCCTGTTTATGCCTTGTCTTAGCACCTGGTTCTGGGATACTGTGGGTGTGACACAGGGCTTTGGTTCTCTCATATAGCTCTGTGGCAAATGCATCTGTGCGTTTGCCCTTAAGTGTGTCACACACTGCTTGTTTGCAGATCAAAGCTTCTGCCAGGTCTAAAGTCCCTTTCTGAAGGAGCTTGTGAAGTCATTCGGTTACAGACAGTGTGACCGAAACATCAGTAGTGCGTAGACTGCTGAGAACTTATAGAGCTTTGCTCTGAGACCAACAGCGATGGGGGATCGAATGGCAGAAAGGCACTCCAAAATGGCAGGCAATGTCTCAGATCAAGAACTGCATTGATCGATCGCAACTGACATGCCCAGCGAGTGTTTGAAAGTTGCACAAGCTCAGTTGTTGTCAACCCAAGCCTTGTCAGAGCCTCCATGAGCGTATGATGATTCACTAGGGAGGTGCTGAAGAAAGAGTACACACACTCCAACAAGCCGAAAAGCTCCGCAGCCTCTGGGATGTCCTTGCAAGTATGGCACAACACCAGGTTAAGTTCATGAGCGTAACAATGCACATAAATAGCTTCAGGATGGAGCCTTCTAAAATGTGCTTGTACACCTCCAGTGGACCCACTCATGACGGCTGCACCATCATATGTTTGTGCTACACACTTAAGCTCTGCAAGACCATTGTTTTGGATCTGCTGCTGCAGCTCCTTTGCAATGGACTGGGCATCAAATGATTTTATGTCTGCAAGTGCTAGGAAACGTTCTTTCACTGCCCCGCCGTCTGACACATACCTGACACAAACAGCTAACTGCTCTGATTTTTCATCCCTTGCCTCATCTGCCATGATGGCATAGATTTTGGACTTTGTCGTTTCAGACACAATGACACTAGTAACTTCCTGGGCACAACAATCAATCATCTCATTCTGGGAGGTTGCTGAGGTTGCTGAGGTATACTGAGCATTTGATGGGGGATTATGTTTTTGAAGAAAAGGATCAAATTCCTTCAAAAGCTCCATGCACGCAAGAAAATTCCCTCGGTTTGTGCTGTCTTTTCCTTCATCATGGCCACGAAATGCGAGTCCCTGTCTCCCTAACTTAGAAGTGACTGCAACAATTTACTTGAGATACTATCTCACTCACATTTGCAGATGCTATCATCTGTGCAACGTTCCATGCAACAACACTGTCCTTATGTGTTTGTGCCATTTCATGCTTGCCAAAGATGACTAAAACGTTCTTCCAGTTCTTCCACTACTGACCAAACTATCATGTTTGATGTTTTTGCCAAACACTCTACATGGGAAGCAGAGAGCGGTATTCTGGTTGACTAAATATTCTAACCAGTTGTGCTTTTCAAACCAGCTGTGGTGAAATGCTCGCTTCTGCGTACCAAAACGATCTTGTGGGTAGCTCTTCAGCTTTACCTGTCTGGGCCCTGTGTCTTTGTCAGCTAAATCAAACCCTGTAGTGGAGTGAGTTGCTGCAGCTGCTTCATCATCTTCTCTCTCTTGATCTGGTTGCTCTCCTCTTCTCTCTGTAGTAACCTGATCTTCCTCTGCCTCTGGATCCCGTTGCTCTCGCTGACTTGACCTTGCCTGTTGATCATTTTCTCCCTCAGCATCTCCTTCTGCCTGAACCTTCAAGATACACAATGAATTTAATTAATAACAAGGGTTGGTTCGGTTGGTTTTATCCGATACTGGTGCCTACTCGGCATTTTTGAAATGGTTCCGGTGCCGAAACGGTTCTCGAACCGGTACTTGAAAAAACAAAAACGCACACATGTTGTCAAAAAACAATACCCTTTTATTTCCAGGGCCAAATTGAACACAGCATTAACTTAAATCTTTAACAATATAAATACAAGTAACATATAGTAATAAATAAACCAATATAGAGAGTAGGGATGGGCATTCGATTAATTTGTCTTAATCGATCGTCGGGAGAATTAACGATCGATTTTCGATTAATCATTCATATTTTTATATTAAAATTCACTATTTATAGGCTATATTAAAAATGCAGTGAACACACCAAAAACACAGCGTGTTTTCCTCATTGATAGATGTATTACAAGATGGACAACTCTTGTCGCAGTTCAACCGGATCCGTTCAATGGTTGAACTTGAAAATATGCGCTGCTGTGCTCTTGAGCAGCGGAGCTTGCAGCTAGAAGCCGGTGCTCATTAACACAACTGACCCTTGTTTTCCCCAAAAATAATAATATAAAAACCCAATCATGTTAAACAATAACTTAACCAAAAATATATTATACTTTTAGTCTGACAGGTTTTGCAAAATTGTAACTCAAAACTATCCAAAAACTGTGTTGAGAAAGAGGGTGAGAGAGAGATTAGCCAACCTAACAATGAATTAGGCTAATTAACAAAGCTTCATAAAAATAACCAGTAACTCACATACAACTTCAGCACCAGTCTACTGATTTTTGTTGAGCCGACCTGGCAGGCTTTCTGTGAGCAGGACCGAGTTCATTTGCCAGTCATCACTGATGTAGTGGCAGGTGATCGTGATGTAGCACTCAGCTGTTAAAGTGGTCCAGCAGTCTGTGGTTAGAGCAACTCTTTCAGCTGTGCTCAGTTCTTCTAACAGCTCCTGCTTCCGTTCTTCGTGGTGAGTTTCTATCAGTCTGGTGATGGTACGTCGTGACGGAATGTGATATGCTGGTTCTAATAAGTTTATCAGTTTTCGAAAACCTTCGCCCTCAACAATACTTAAGTGCAGCATATCCATCTCAATGAACTTGCAGATCCCTTGGGTAATTTTCTCTGCTCGTTGTGCATCGCAGCTCCTCCGTGCTAACATGGAGTTGATGCTAGGTTGAGACCGAGAGCAGGATGCACCGCCACTAACCAGGGTCGGATGCGCGTTTTTCAAGTGGTACATCATTTGAGTCGTGGACGAGTTGTTCTTATACACAGCTTCGCAGTGTTGGCTGTGAGTCATTTTTTAAATCAAAATGGTCCCACGCCACACTTCGCCGTGACCTCTCCATGATTACTGTCAGTGCCCGATCCGTTCTCCTCCGACTGCACATGCGCGTAATGACGTACGCGGAAACTCAACGTTTTCCTGCCCGATTTGTACCACGCATGTCTACATTTTACGGTACGTGACGGCAGCCAGTTAGTTTACCTAACTGGAAATAGCTGGTAGTTTACAGAAACTGTCTGTAGAGTTTATTGCTTGATATTGGCGATCGGAAACAGTTTGTTATTTTCGCGCATGTGCAGCCGGGGGGAACAGATCGGGCACTGACAATTACTTTTGAAATACACGGAAACTCGCAGGTATCTGAGGAGGCCTGTGGCGTTTTTTTTCAAACATTGCCCTCGTGTGGTAAACGTTTGATTGCTGCCACATAGCGAATTCATTGCATTCCTTCAAGACTCACACTATGCAACAGAACCTGCATTAATTTTATCGACAACAAATGAATGCCATCGACAAAATTCTTAATGATCAATTAATCGATCGTCGATTAATCATGCCCATCTCTAATAGAGAGTCCCAGCCTGGGACTCTCTATTTGTCCGACACTGGCTGCTGCCGTTGAAGTGCTTGGCCTTTCGTCACGTAATTTATCAAACACGGTGCATTGATCGGCTTTTAAATAAACTCCATGCACCGTCAGATGTTTCATTACATTAGAAGTGATACCTCCCTTGCATGCTATTGCTTTAAAACATGTGTTGCATGTCGCAGAATCTGCATCCTTGGATGTGAAATGAAGCCAAACCTTGGAGCGTTTTACTTTCGGCATCTTTATTGATCCTCTCACTCAGTTCTGATCAACAAGTGTGCTGAGTAGCGGCACTGACGTCAGGTTCAACAACCTCAAGTTGACGCCGGAACACCAGGGGGCAGTATAAAAAAGAAGTCTGGCACCGAAATGTTCGGTCTTATTCGGTCTCGTTACTACCATTTATGTCGGAACCGGTGCCCTATTGGCACCGCGTTTCGGTGCCCAACCCTATTAATAACTGATCACCATAGAGGCTAATGCCATGACTTTCACTCAGAACAGAATAATAGTTTGCTCCCAAATATTTTGAAGTCGCATAGATTACGTTTTGGGCACATATGTGATATATATAATTGTGTGTCTGTGTGTATATAACTTAGCTTTCTCCACTTTCTAATCATTACTCTCAAATAAAAGCTCAAGTTAAATCAGTCTTATATGGTGTACCTTGACGGAAATATTTCATATTCAAATTGAGTTCCATAAAATTCCAAGACTGTCTGCATCACAATGACTATTCTGTGAAATCCTTTAAGACTCTGTAGTTTGTAAGCCAGGTTTTTATTTGTCAAGTTTGGAGCATTTCATTAATTATGTGGGACTTTCTGCTGTTAGCTGGGGGCTGGAGCTAACTATTTGTTACTACCAGCAGTGATGAATACTTACTTTCCTGAAAAACGTTATGTCCATTCTTCAGCCATCCATTCATGCTATTCTCCTAGCTGTGTTCTATTCGGCTCTGTGTGCAAGTTAATGGCTGCTGCTGGTACGAGCGCAAGCAAGGTCGCAGGGAAAACGTGGACTGGATTTTCAGTAATGTGGCCGTTCTGAACAAGTGGAATGGATTGGATAACAGCGCACGAAAGGGGCTCTCTACTGTAGACTACGAAGTGAAGGGAAACTGAAAGATTTATGATCACATTTAAGTCCTTAGTGAGAGGTTATATGATTATGTATTTAAACTGATATGCTGGCCGCTTTATATTGAATTTGTCAGCATTTTTTTTATAATTCAACACCAAACTATTTAGGGGGGGCTCAAGAATATTTTAGGGGGGCTTCAGCCCCCCTAAAACAGGCCTAACGACGCCACTGATATATCATATGAATAATCATTATATATCATAAACGTGCAGCGATTAGTCGGCTAGTCGCCTGAATTGATGACTAATAGTCGACTACAAAAATCTTTAATGGAGGGCAGCCATGGTAAATAATAAAGCAATCAATACAATCTGGATTATTTGTAAACTGCCTCCTTTTGATCCCATTGTAGTAGCCAACATCGGATGAATTCAGACCCATGAAGTAACGCAAATAAAACACAAGTCATCCCACGGTCAAGCCCGGGTAATAAAGGCCCAAATTCATTTAGCGGTTGGCATGGCTAGCCAGGAAGACACAAAACGTATTTCACAGTTTAATGTACTGAACCAATGTTATACCTAAGACTAGCTAGCTAGCCAACTGACCAAGATGACATCCGCTGCTTTATTTTACCCTGGCTCTTTGTTTACTCAATAAGATCTTTGAAATTACAGGTCAATAAAGCTAACCTACACACAAACCCCTATATTTTACTGTCACTACATTTTGAAAAATATATATAAAAACTGCTAAATAGTAACAGACTAGCCAATAATAGGGCTAGCTGGAATAATTGCGTTAACCTACGTAGTTAGCTCTTGAGCTCCCCCTACACGCGCCAATAACACTCAAGTTGAATACACACCAGAACACTTGAAATGGAAGACGCTCTTTTGCAACTTCAGTGGTTTGATAAAAGACGTCGCCATTTTTCACAAGGACTTGTGAACTGGAAGCGACAACCCTTGCTCAATAAACACTCTCCCTGTAATCTTTCCTGTGTCTAGGCAGCTAGTTGTGGAGGCTCTCTCTCACCCCTCTGGCCACTGCCCCTCAACTCGCAGGATATTATCCGTCTCATATACGGGAACGGAAACATGAAGGATACCTATGTTCATGAAAGTAATGAATAAAATAGCGGAATTACCTTTTAACTGCGCTTTTTCGGCATCCTCCTGTCTCTGCTGTGCCGTCTCTCCACGGTAAAATGGCTGCAACAACAGCGGTGTGGATGTTAGACCAGGGAAGAGAGGCGGAGGCAGCCGGGGAGAGAGGCGAGGGGGGCGGGCTCTGTTAACCCCCTCGAGGAAATGGACACAAGTGACTGAACATTTTCTTTTTTCTTTAACTGAGAATAAATTATATCTGAGACAAAATCCACAGAAAAATCCAATACAAGTGTGAACATTCGTTTTTTCCATATCAAAGTGTTCTTGAAAGTACCCATTGGGTCCTAGAAAACCTAACGTAATACGTGACGTCATCTATTCGCATCTGCAACAAACCTAGCAACCCAGTTTCCTTTATTATTACCAGTAATGGAATGTAAATACGTACATTAGTAATTAAATACATTTGTATGTAGAATTTTGTATGCCTCTTTATACCTTTACTCCACACTTTTTACTCCTTTTATTTAAAAATATTCATTACCAAGTGTACTTAGGTTACTTTGTTGATTGAAATTATTAATACGCAATATAAATCAACTAAAGGGAATTTGCATATGAAATTATGCAGCATAAAGTCTACTCAACAACAGCGTTGCAATATTATTTGGGCTACAGAGATACAGTATTTGCACATCATGAGGCATACTTTGAAATTATTTTTTTATTTAGTTTTAGTGCATTGCAGTTTTGTTTTATGGGTGTGAAAAAGCACTTCGTGTTTAACTAGCAAATGCAGCATATTACTTAACTACAACGCTACAAAATTCGACACCCTTACGTCTGTGTTGGGATCCCTACTGGAAAATTGGGTGTCACTTTGTCACCTTGTTAGAAAGCCATTTTAATGCATTTTTATTAGTATAACTAAAGATGCTCTTTAGCTAAATGTGTCGCATTTCAAGTGATGTCAATGGTGTGATATGGTAGACACTTCCTGTTTCCAAAGTAGGCTTGGTCTAATGTAATTTTACATCTTATTAATTTTGCTAACATTTGATATTTACACAGTTAAGAAAAATACTAAATTTCAGGGAAACCTGTTATATACAGTGGTATGCAAAAGTTTGGGCACCCCTCTGAGATTTCATGACAATTTGCTTTTCCTTTAGAAGATCACAGCAACAACATTTGTTTTCCTACAAAGATGTAGACGTTTTAGTGTTTTCCAGACCAAAATTCTTAGGGTAGCATTACATAGTTTTATTATAATAAAATAAAATGCAAAAAATGGGATGTGCCAAAGTTTGGGCACCCTTATAAATAGCATTCATTTCAACACCTGTACGGATTTATAGCTGACAGGTTGCTGCACAAAATTGCTTTGATTAGCTCATTAGACCTTCAATTACAAAGACAGGTGGAACCAATCATGAAAAAGGCTATTTAACATAGGTAATAGCTGGCTGTGCCTGGCCTAGGTTCTTTCTTAGGGAGTGGCAAGATGGGAACCTCAAAACAACTCTCCACTGACCTGAAAGCTAAGATAATCCAACATTATAAATTAGGAGAAGGGTACAAAAAATTATCTGACAGGTTTAAACTGTCTGTCTCCACAGTCAGAAACGTAGTTGTGAAATGGAAGGCCACAGGAACAGTCCGTGTGAAGGAAAGATGTGGTAGGCCGACAAAAATAGGGGAAAGGCACAGGCGAAGGATGGTGAAAATGGTCACAGAGAAGCCACAGACCACCTCCAGAGAACTACAACAACATCTGGCTGCTGATGGTGTAGTTGTTCACCGTTCCACAATCCAGCGTACTTTGCACCAGGAAGAGCTCATTGGAAGGGTGATGTGCAAAAAGCCTTTCCTGAGTGTTAATCACAAGAAGAGTCGCATGAGGTATGCAAAAGCACATCTGGACAAGCCAGAAGCATTTTGGAACAAAATACTGTGGTCAGATGAGACCAAGATTGAGTTATTTGGTCATAACATGAACAGGTATGCATGGCGAAAAAAACACACTGCATTCAATGAAAAGAACTTGTTGCCCACTGTAAAATTTGGTGGAGGATCTATCATGTTATGGGGCTGTGTGGCTAGCACAGGTACTGGAAAACTTGTTAAAGTTGAGGGCCACATGAATTCCTTACAGTACCAGGAGATTCTTGACAAGAATGTTCTAGAGTCAGTCACAAAGTTGAAGCTACGCCGGGGTTGGATTTTTCAGCAGGACAATGATCCTAAGCACCGATCAAAATCCACCAAGGAATTCATGCAGAAGCACAGGTACAATGTTCTGGAATGGCCATCCCAGTCCCCAGACCTTAACATCATTGAAAATGTATGGATTTATTTGAAGAAGGCTGTCCATGCACGGAGGCCAAGAAACCTGACTGAACTGGAGACGTTTTGTGTGGAAGAATGGGCCAAAATACCACCTGCCAGGCTTAAGGGACTTGTCTGTGGCTACAGGAGGCGTCTACAGGCCGTTATTGCAGCAAAAGGAGGCAATACTAAATATTAATGGAATTATTTCTTAGGGGTGCCCAAATTTATGCACATGCCTATTTTTGTTTGAATGCACATAAACATGTTTCTGTTTGACCAATAAAAGTTATTTCACTACTGAGATGTTTCTGTTACCATAAGGTATAACATATGTTAAAATGAAGTTGCTGCTTCAAAAGCTCAGCAAGTGACAAACTGATGCAGTGGTTTTCCTAAGGGGTGCCCAAACTTTTGCATACCACTGTATGGCAATCACAAAATGACTAATGACTTTAATTCATTTAGAGGTCATATTTAGCCATTTGTTAGCGACCATCTTTTTAAGTAACATAAAGAATTCAGAAGTTCCTAAAGGGGTACTGATGTGTTTTATGTGGTTTCATGTTTTTATACCAAAAATTGAAATCTCTTAAGCTTGAGAGAGACAATAAAAGAAAATCAACCTCTTCTTTATTTTGGTTTAAAATTGGACCATTTCACAAAAGGAGAACTGAGGATGTGTAAATAACATTAAAAAAATTCCATATATCTTTTTTTTTTTTTGTAGTTGCAATTAATATGAATTCATTGTAATGGAGGTACAAACGATTTGTGATAATGCTAACTTGCCAGATATATGTTGGCAAAAGTATGTATACGTGATTGAACCTCAAAATCGCAGGTATTACGCGGCTTAGTTGAATACTCAGATCTGATTGGTCAAAAGTCAGTTTAAGGACTTGTTAATGGAAAAGAAACTGTGAACAGACTTCGATAGTTACACTAAACATTGGTGAGTGCAGCCGTTCATTTTAAATTAAGTTGTTGTTTCTGCAGTTCCAGCCGTTGGTACTCCGTGTAATAAAATCATTTCAATTAATATCGGGAGTCAAGTCATCAGTTTGTGTAGTATGTGGCCTTGTAATAAGCTGGATAATGTGCAGCGAGGCGGTCACCCCAACAGGGTGATCACGGAGCCCGACGCAAAGCTTAACAATCAAAAAATGATAATGTACCACATCGGATTTCTTTGATTGACTTTTCTTAACTGACTTCACTTTCCATAGAATGTATGCATTATGATAAAAAAACACATCATAAATAAGATTAATACATAACAACAAAGCCAACACAGACTTTCTTTCTTCATTTTCCTCCAGTCATTGAGTACATCCATCAGTCCATTTGTCAGTATTCGCCTTTGCGAGCTCGTCTGCAGAACGTCCAGTGATGTTCTACTGTGTTCTCATTAGCCCGTTCACTCATGTGATGAACACGTGTGTTGCGTATTGTGAAACCCTGGAAAATATTAAGGCAGGCAAACTGAGTCATATCACTGCAATTATCAATTAGTCATTATTTAAGAAAATACTATGGTTTAAACCTTCTTGTTTTTCATAAACAAACTATAATCTTGGCCACTAAACTTAAAAAAAACTTGATCCAATTTATCGGTGTCAATGTCAGTAGTTAATGTGGACCTGACTTTTCTAGCAGGCAGACGCATGACACATGAAAGAAAATATATAAGCCTCTTACAGCTTTGGAGATGAAGTCGAGCAGGTGGACACGCAGGCTGACTTCCTGTTGGTGGTCACATGGTCCGAAGGTGAAGGACACTTGGTAGTCTCTGGTATCCATCATGTGTTTGTTCCACTTTGTGAAACTGCATGAGATAGACTCTAACATTGCATGGACCTAATAATAAAAGAGGGACATACTTTAAATTCTTTTATATATACTTATCATTATATTGAAACCCTAATTAATTCAATTTGAATATGTTGAAATACATATTTATTTTCTTTGAAGTATTGTTGTGCAGTATTTTTTAACCATGTCAATTAGGCAGTGAAATATCAGAACTCATTACCATAGGATTTGCCAAAAATGGCAATAATAAGTATTTGCATACCACTTTAAGAACATTCAATAATAACGGAAACTAAACAAAACATCATTTTAGTTTCTCATTAAGCAAAACCATGCCAAAATACTGTACTTCACTTTTTATACAGTGAGATACAAATCAACTAGTTTAGAAAATATTATTTTGTTTCACAATATAAATACATTTTCGCAGTACATACTGTATTTTGGGGAACAAAATCAAGTATCAATCAAATCAAGTATCTACTGCCAAAATAAAAATTACAGGAAGTACTACAGTAGGTAACATTTGAGTGAAACATTGTCAATAGAAACATTTGAACAGAGGGCAAGAGATGTACATTTTCACTAACCCCCCCTGTTTCCACTGACCTTGGTGGTGGTGGTGAGCTGCGTGATGATGACTGCGACCGGGTTGGAATACTTGGACAGCTTTTTGGTGCTGGAAAGCTCCACAACCTCCTCGAAGGTGTCTGTGGGGTAGGGAAGCAGGGGTTTGGGGTCTCCCACGCATTGGATCAGGGGCTCGATCTGATAGAAGTCAGCCTCCTTCCTGAGCAGATCGGTCTCCTTGAAGTCGCACGGCAGCGTCAGCTCTGACGTCCGCAGGAAGT
Organism: Eleginops maclovinus; assembly: GCF_036324505.1. Lineage (NCBI taxonomy): Eukaryota > Metazoa > Chordata > Actinopteri > Perciformes > Eleginopidae > Eleginops > Eleginops maclovinus. The sequence goes on along the minus strand of NC_086368.1, from coordinate 6,794,302 downwards.
TGAGGATATAGCTGAAGCAGCAGAAACATACGGATATGTGTACAATGCTGAGCTGGAGGGAGAGCTGCTGTACGCCCCAAGAGCAAGGGGAAACCTCCTGGAAATGACTTAGCATTTTACCACTTCAGGTCCCCTCGAATCGAAGTCAATGTTTTTTTGTTATCTGTTAGTGTGTTAGAAGCCTAGAATAAAGCTTAACAGCTGCGCACCCCCCCCCCCCCCCCTTTACATCACTGCTAATAAGTGACTAAATAAACGACTAAACATTCATCATAACATGCATTTTTACTAATGGCCAGCAGGGGGCAACTCCATTGGTTCCAAAAAAGATTCTGGTTGCATAGAAGTCTGAGAAAATGAACCTACTTCTTACTTTATTGAATACCTAATTAAACATTTTCAAAGCAAGATTATCGTTGCAGTCACTAGTTTAACGTGTTTTTCAATACAGCGTGATGTTTATTTCGTAAAATATGGTCCAATTCAGAGTAGTGATGAGACTATTTTATTACTGGACTCTAGTTTAGCGTAGGATTAAGATGTGTTCCCCAGGAGTATTAGATGTATGTTTATATAGCAAATGCCTGATTTAAGGTTAAAGGAGAAATTAATAGAGGATTACTCAATTCTGAGTGAATTCCTTAACAACTGATTGATGATTGATGGCTCGTTACCACGATCATAACATAGTTTGTCTAATACATAACACGTTTGCATTATTACTGCAAGTGAAAATGTGATTCATTTCATGAGCTATCTGCAGATTTTACTGTTCAAAAAATAAAATTCCACCCCAAACATGTTAATTAACACAAACTCACACTCACCGAAACAGCGGGCCGTCACGGTCGATGAAGTAGTTTCCCCGTACATCCCTTACCGTGGGGAGGTCTCCTCCGAACATGGCTCCCAGCGTGGAGTCTGGGTAGCGCTGTAGCGTTGACAGTGACGTGCTGTACAAGCAACCGCCCACATTCAGAGTCACTGGCTCCCCCATCTGGACAAAGCAGGGACAGCAGTCACTGACAATGTTTGAAGATACACCAAGAACATATTTGTGCTGTAGGGAGTTTAAACTTGGCTAAACGGAGCCTCAGCCCCTGTGAGAGGAAGGACTCGGGAGAAAATTCCCCAAAATATTGCATTGAGCCCATCTCAATGCTGGGCGTTTGTTCAAGTGGGTGAACCTTTTTTTTATTTGTATCATTTTTGAAACTGCAGCCTGTGTTTTTGACCATTACAACACTTGCACCTGGCTGCCACTGTACTGACGGCTACCTTAACAATTAACATTAACAAAATCAGAGCCGTTAAAACAGAAAAATCCAATAACAAATCACTAAATGGGTATTTTGAATTAGAGTTAAGTGGCCTGCTGTTAACACATCTTTACCCAATATCAGCACATTATATGGTTGGTATGGATACAGAAATTGTTATCTGCACATCCCTAATTTCAAATAAATCTAAACCCAATTTTTACTTTAAAATCAAGTTTAAACTATTTGAAGGTCCATTGCTTAACTGGTCGCAAGCACGTGCGTGCACACACACACACACACACACACACACACACACACACACACACACACACACACACACACACACACACACACACACACACACACACACACACACACACACACACACACACACACACACACACACAATGTGACCCAGGTCTCCATTCTCCATCTGCAGCCCTGTGCTGGCTGACTGTTGTTTTTCTTCCAGGTCAGAATTTTGATAAGATCAGTTCCAGCAACACCTGTAACAAAGAGGACCACAACATCGTTGCCATGGAGATATACGATCAGCTGATTCTGTGTTGCCACAGTCCAAACCTCATCTGAATGCGTCTGGTGTTTCCAGAAACCCCTCAGTGAGGTAGGAGCTCTGGACTGTGCTTCTTAATTCAAACCCAGATGTATAAACAGTTGATTTAAGGTTTCCCTTTTCCTGTAGTGTGTTGTATAGGTTTTGTGCATGTTAATGGTCTGCAAAGACTGAACTCCCAAAGTTCCCTCCAGAAGGAGTTTCTCTCCCATACATATACTATATATATATAAATATTTATTATTATTGAAAGTAAATATAATTGTGTATGGATCTTTGAAAAAGCGGGGCAGAATAGCATTGCAATTAACCGACATTGGAATGCATTACTGGCAGGGGATTGTATGAGATAGTATAAACAATGCACCTGTGTTAAAGTGCTGTAGTTAATACATTTTGAGGAACTTGTACTCTATTAATATTTCCATTTCATGCTATATTTGACTTTTACTTATTTATATGATAATGTTTTATTTTATCATCTCTATCTTCACTTTTGCTGTAAAAATGTAAATTTCCCCTCTGTGGGACGAATTAAGGTATTCTGATACTGATTAAGATAAGGATAAGATAAGATAAACTTAATTGATCCGAAATTGAGAAATGTATTTGTTATAGCAGCACAGAAAACAAGGCATTGCACATAATTAGAAATGAAAAAGAGTAGAAAATAAATAATTATAAAATATTAACATCTGAAAATGGAAATAAAACAGAACTAAAAAGTAGAAAATATTTAAGTTGATCGTGAAGATAAAAACCTGTAAACTATCTGACAAGTTAAACACTATTGAAGGGCCCATGTGCAGCTAAGATGATATAAAAGAGCATTATTTACATGAAGTGTGCAAAGAATTACTTATATATTAATTATAAACGTACAATGTACAGTGTGAAGTTATCCAAGTCCAGGTAACAAAAGGAAACTATGGAGCTGTTAAGCTGTGGGTGGAGCCGGACATATAATATTAATAAAAGCTCTTCCTTTACCAGCTTTACCAGAGGTGTTGGGGCCTTTTGCAGGATTCTGGCCCGTTCATGATCCGCCCATGCTCATCAGTACCACAATATTATGTTTTCAATGTGTTCAGTTTCCAGGAAGTAACGTTGGTTTGGTGCTGCTGCGTACTGCATCATACTGTAAATCTCACTACTTTCCCACACATTAAGTAAAAACATAAAGGAGCATATTAAAAACATTTTAAAGTGTTGATTTCCTGCTGTGTGTTATTATTATCCTAACACTCTCTCTCCGTTTGATTGAAGCTGCCGTTACCGTTAAATACCGTTAGCTCGCTTGCTAATTAGCTTCATTTGTATATATAAAAAAATTACATTGTGGTCTTACCGATAACTGCGCCATCTCTGCTTTAATGCGACACACAGTTAGAGGTAAAATCCCTCATCCATCAGTCACCCACGAGCTACAGGTTTGTCCAGTTAGACACCGAAAGTGTGAGTTCTTCCGGTAAGATCTATCAAAATAAGACCTTGGAAAATAAGAGTCATTACTAAACACATTTTCGTATTTACAAAGCCATACTTCATAAACAACTATTGTATTTACCATCGTTTTTAAGAACAAGGATTATACTGTAGGCTAGGTAGAAAAATGGTAGCCTATACATAATATGTCAATCCATATGCAGGTGGAATAAGCTACAGCACTGCATTCAACTAGACAGATTTTTAAAGCATTATTGAATATGTAGGCTAACTTTAGGGCACCATGATGAGAAAGCTTGAATCTCAATACGTTTCCCTGATTAAATAAAAGGTTATCTGTCATGTCTATCTATAAAGATCGTAATAGGCCCATACTAGCCCCCTGATACTTTATTCTCTACTATAGTTTTTTCAACATATATTGTACACTGAGAAATCAATACTTTTGTTAATAATTTAGTTAAAGTTTGCATGCAATGATTTAACTTGCAAAAGAGTATTTTAATGTCTATTGCTGCTTTTGGTCAGTGCATATATTGAAAGATTTAGAAAGGATTTTATGAGATCAAGTCTGTCCATCTATGACGCTATCACTTGTAGTAAATACCTCCCACCACACGAGGTCACAATCGGTGTGTCGGTCAACAGAAACACGGAAACTAGTTCAATGTTTATCAACGGCTACATCCTGTTGGCCATAGCTTGTTTTCCATCTGATCTGCAGCTGTTCATGGTTTAAAACGATCTTTATTTTATCCCCACAGTTTTGTAGATTTACTCTCATTTTGCTGTACATGTCGCCCTGACAGTTCGGGAGAGTTTTACTCTGAAACATCTGTGGGTTGTTCTGGCGGGCTCCAGAGTTAGACAGTAACCGTTGGCCTGCTGCGAACAGCGATGACCGCAGACAGAGTTTCTCTTCCTGCGTGTTTCCACAGTTGACTCAAACCGGAGTGTGTGTTTTCAGAATGGCGAGTGAAACCAACGAAACCAACGCAGTGAATGGAGAGGAGACTGTTCCCTCTTCCGAGACAAACGAGCATGACTATGCTCACGACTCTGCTGACGGTAACCTAACTTCGACGGAGGCGCCCTCCTCAGGTGCACCAGCGGGTAACGAGGGAGTAAGTGCAGAGGAGAGCTTCACGACAGCAGCCGAACCCGAGTCTAGCTCCCTTGGGCAACATACTCTGCCGATGGAGCTCCCCGAACCGGCTGTTGGTGCGGAGGTTGACTGCCCCGGTGGAAATGTTGTGGAGGCGTTTCCTCCAGCGAACACCGAAGAGGTGCCCCATAAGACAGACCCATGTCTACTGGCTTCTACCGCACCCCCCTCTATTCGAGTCGGCCGCAGGAGACCAAAGAGGCCGGAGGACAAGGACTGCTCCGCCTGCCATTCTGAGTTCGAGCGGCAGGGCCGCAGCTTCAACCGAAGGGCGGTGTACACCTTCTCCACCCCGGAGACTGTGCAGTGGGCATTTCCGGGTGCCTCTGTGCACGAAAAGTCCTTCGTGTGTGAGACCTGCGCCCAGGTCATCAGGAGCAGTTGTAAACGCAGGCAGAGTGGGAAGCGGACTCTGTGGGTGAAGCCGCCTCAGACAAAACAGGTATGGTTCTAATAATATCTGGTCATACTGATAACAGCGGTATCTCCCATCATACATTCTGCAATGCATTGAGACGAAGCCCCTCCCACTTCGGAAGTCCACCTTTAAATGTATATGGCAGTCAACAGTAAATAATGTTCTTGTGTGAATTATGCCATTAATACCACATTTGCAGTTTAACATTCAAAAGCCAATTTTGTAAGTCTAGAATGTTGCAGTTTGTCGTTGGCCCCATACGTGTGTGAGAAACAACTTGTAAACCATTGATGAGGTCTTGTCCATACATATGAGGACATGAGTATGAATTTTTGATGTTTGGTGTTTTCTTTTTTGCTCCTTGGTGTTGGTCACTGCAGTCAGAGGTGAGGGACAAGAAGAAGAAAGGCCGCAGGATGGGTAAGAAGAGCAAAGCGGCGCTACTGGTGAGCAAGTCCTGCTACAAGGCTGCCTTCAAAATGCTCTGGTCTGCCAAAGGTGCCCGGAAGCCAATGATGGATTTCTGGAGCAAACAGCTGAAAGACGAGGTGAGGAGTGGGACTACTAAAACCGTCCATTAGAACAAACATATTCTGCTTTAGCTCTCCAGAAGAAAAATACATAATCATGTCATGATGTGTTTCCTGGTGGCGGTGCAGATGAAGGCGCTGACACGGCAGACGGATAATCCTTTCCATCAAAAAGTGACGAGCAGGAAGCCACTGTCATCCTTCCCTTGGCGGCGTTGTCTGAACTGGGCCCAGGAAAAGGCTCCCCTCGTCACCTCCTGCCTGACCTCACTGTTTCCGGACATCAACAGCCTCTCCAAGAGCAGCAAGTAAGTCTAAGAAGTGACACGCTGATTCATAACAGTACAAATATATGTATTAAAATCTCATTGTTTGGACAGCGATCTAATGAACACTTGTTCTGTTTGTTTGTCTGACAGCCAGATGTCGGAGGAACAGGCCCAGACACTGCTGGAGCGACGGACTGTGGTGGCACTCTCCCTCCCACTCTTCACCAGGAACATCTGGAAGAACAACTACATGCAGGCGGCTCTGGGGGCCGAGCTCCGCCTGCAGGGCTGCTCCGGCTCCGCTCTTGATGCCCTGAACATGATGGGACTATGTCAGAACAAAGACACCGTCAGGTTACTGCTGCACCGGCTCCGAAACGGCAAGAAATCGGTGAGTGTTATGGTGATTGTTGCACAAACTCTTATTCCATGTCACAATCAATTAAATAAATAAATAAATAAATAAGGGAGCAACAAGAAACCCACGTGTCTCATGTTAAAGGGGCCCTATTTTGCTTTTGGGGGTTTTCCCTTTCCTCTTGTGTGTCATATAGGTTTTTATGCATGTAAACGGTCTGCAAAGGCTAAAAACCCAAAGTTCCCTTCCGAAGGAGTTACAACCGATTGTACGTGATAGGCTAAGGGGCGGGACAGACCAATAATCATATCTCTGTTAGGCTGAAAGGCAATACATGACCCATCCATTGCAAAAATGAGATTTCAGACGGGTTCTATTTATAGGTCAGTGTCCGAGTGAATTGTAATATATTTTAAAAGATGTGTATATTATTTATTTTTAAAATCTTTTTGCAATCAATTACTTCTGGTAAAAAATGTAAATAAAAGCTTGCATTAAGATTATTTTTTGTTGGGAAGTACTGGAGTTATTTTTTTAACTTTGTGCTGTGTTCCTGTCAGCCAACACAGAACGGACGACAGAGGATAAAGACGAAACTAGAGCAGATAAAGGGAGAACATATGATGGATGAGGAGGAGGAAGATGACATTGAGGAGGAGGAGGAGGAAGAAGAAGAGGAGGAGAATGAGGAAGAAGAAGAAGACGACGAGGAAGATGATGATGATGATGATGACGAGGAGGAGGAGGAACAAGAGGAAGAAATAGAGATGGCGGTTCAGGAAGTGGAAGTTGAAGAAGTGCAAGTGGGAGTCCAAGAGGATGAAGAAGAGGAGGAGCAAGCAGTGGAGGAAAAGGTAGAGTTGGAAAAGAAGCGGAGGAAGAAGAAGGCGAAGAAGCAGAGAAAGGAGGAGAAGAGGAAGGAGAGGGGGAAACGTAGGGGGAAAGACAGGGAAATGGAGGAAGAGTCGGATGATGAAGAGTCGGAGCAGAAGAAGAGGAGGGTGGTGGTGGTGAGGCTCGGTTTGCTGAAGGGACACTCAGAAGTCGGACGATCCGACCTATCAGCTCCCTGAGACTCTGCAGGCTGCGCCCAATAACTAAAAAGGCTCCACCTCTAAGCAGAGAGCAGGACAGAAAAGTCCCTCCCTCTCCTCTGGGGGGGTTTTGAAAGGAATTATAGGAGGGCCGAAACTATGGAGAGAAACGAGTGAGAGCTTTACTTTATATTGTTATTTTGATGTTAAATCAATTTAAAGCATAAAGGAGTTCATTTGATCTCAGAAAAGCCCCTGAAAAAAAAAAACTGCTCCACTGAAAATAAGCAGAGCCCCAGCTGATTGATCGCAAGATAATCTGCTGCTGGTTTAATGTCTCGGGTTAGCTGGATCTGAAAATCAACAGACTTTCTAATTATCATGGTAGCGAAACTCCAAAACACAATTCCTCGTTAACATTTTGCGCTCCTGGTCTCCTAATTTACTAGAAAATAAATGTTTCATTTTTCATTTTCAAATCTTGGAAAGGTTTCTGGACAGAGCTACACAATTTGGCACTAAATGTTGGGACATATGACGAATTACTAGGTCCACTGGGTAACAACTGGAAAAACTTACAAGAAGATTTCATAATTTCAGAAGAAACAGCCTCATAAAATGAAACCACAATTCAAAACAATAATAGGGCTGCAACTAACAATTATTTTTCTAGACCAATCATTATCCTAAACTTAAATGTCTTGTCCTGCCCTGAATCCAAAGATATTTACTTTGAAATGAAATAAAATAAGGAAGAATATCCATATTTGAGATGCTGAAAAAAGCATGTTTGCCTTGTTTGAAGCACGCTCAGGCTCATGTTCATTAGATCTCACAATCAAAGATAGTTGTATGATTACAGAGGCTGCCACGAAAGATTACTTTTTATTACACATTTATTCTGCTGGTGGTTTTCTAGATTAATAATTTTTTGAAGTCCAAGGTTGTTGGATGTCTTGTTTTGTGATTTCAAAACCCAATTTACTTTAATATGACATAAAACAGCAACAGGAAATCTGACATATTTCCTGGAAAATGTGCTCAATTGCTGATCAGAAGAAGGTGGCTATTATGTTTCTGTTATATTACCATAAAAACAGCGCTGGCTAACAAATGGTGTCCGGTTAATAGATGAGCACAGAACGACTTAAAAATGATGTTAATAAAAAACAAAGGGTTAGGGTTAGACATTTGTCAGGAATTAAATAACTAACATTTTCCTTTTACACTTCATATTATAGCCTTTAATTTTCGCATAATTGTAAAGAAAGGACTGTAATTAGGTTATAGTTAAATTAAAAACTGGGGAATTTCAAATTAATTTCCAGGGAATCGTAATGAATTAAGGGACCCGTAAAGTTAAATATATGGTTTTCTGCAGAGTTCCCTGAATAATTCCACCTTTAATGAAAAAGGCGCAGCTGGACTTTTTTCTCCTGGTTAAAATCTGATTGAATTAAAGTTTCTGTAACTCGAGACACTGTTTTATAGTTTGATTTTAAACAAAGGGGTTTGGTTTTTGAGTTTCTTAGAGCTTCTAAAAAACATGTATTGTTTATGTTTGAGTTGAAGAGGACTGATGAATGTGTTTTCTGACTGTTCAGTGAGTCTGATGGAGGACTTCTTGTAAGTTTGTTAATAAAAAATGATAAAGGCTTCGCTTGTCTTGTCCCTCTGAATTGTTGCTGCATTTTCGCTGCTTTCATTAAAAAGATATTATTTTATTTATTTTATTATTTAATTAGTATTATTTGTGTGTGTGTGTGTGTGTGTGTGTGTGTGTGTGTGTGTGTGTGTGTGTGTGTGTGTGTGTGTGTGTGTGTGTGTGTGTGTGTGTGTGTGTGTGTGTGTGTGTGTGTGTGTGTCGGTAACATTGCTTGGAGAAAACATGGTTATAATGTATATTATTACTGTTTATTTTTATTTATAATTTAAAAAATCCCAATTTGGGATCAATAAGTTATATCTGATCTAAACTTATCTAATCCAATAATTATTTATATAAATAGGAGAAGCACTGATTTGGAGTCATCAAAACGAAAGTCTGAATGAGTTCATTCCACTTTTGAGTCTTATTTTCTGTATTTTTTATCATGTCAGTTATAACAAATGTGTGCATAGTAAATGCATGACATCTGTGAACAATGTGACGTTGCTAAAAATAAACTCTATCGAAAATGCTTTGTTAGCTTAAAGATGAATGCATTAAAAACAGAAAGAGTGAAGCAGCATGAGGGGTTCAAAGGTTTTTAATTCTGTAACAGATTTACAGCAACAAAAACATCCAGCTGCTTCAGCTACAATAAATATTCCTCCTCCAGCACTGAGGCTGGCTCATTCCTCACTTGTATTTTTTAGAGACAAACTTGAGTCAGTGTGAAGAAGTTCACTTAATAGACTGACTGTGACAGGTTCTGGTGGTTAGAACTATAATGGAGTTTAATAACAACAGAACTACAAGTGAAGAACGTTTTCATCAGTCTGCAAGTCTACATTTTGAAAGCTTGCAGGATCAAATTCAGCAGTTTTGTTGTTACAAAACTTCCTCTGAAACACAGAAAACCCTTACAGGATATAGCAACTTTTATTCTGAAGGAGAGGAAGTGGAGAGAGCAGCCAGAGCCACACAGAGGTCAGTCAAATGGTCGTCTGTTAGTCGCTCACTAATTTGACTGACTTCTGTGTGTCCGCTGCAGGTGCAGATAGAGAATTGTGCGCTTCATTGACCAACATCTGGCGAAAAAAAAACAAACAATCTGGAGCATTTTTAAAAGGGGACCGTTTGGTTGTATTTACACATGGTTCAAACGATTTACCAGGGGATGTTCCCATCGCCTGTGTGAACAAGACAAAGAGGGTTCAGGTGGGTTTGTCTTCTGTGTGTGCTTCAGACATTGAGGGTCTTTTTGACAGAGAAGATGATGTCTTTGATCTGCGGCAGGCTGTTGTCCTCCAGGATCTTGGCGTACGGCATGGGGATGTCAACGCCCGTCACCCTGGTGGCTGGAGAGTCCAGGAAGTTGAAGGCGGGACCTAAAACACACATAGGAGGTTAAAATATTTATTTTATCCTATGCCCTTAAATGTTCTCCATTCTCACTGTTGATGTTTCACATCATCAGGGGAGGGCGCTGTAGGATTAAAAAAATGTGTGTCCTCAGCATCATTTGAAAAAGGACTTGCTGCCACATTTTAACAGCTCACACTATGCTGTGTTGTTACCTTAACAATTAAGAAGACAAAAAAACAGATGGGGAATCGCAAATCCTGCTTTGGATCTCAATCTTTTTTCAATTTAGTATTAAATTATGAGACATCTAACATACTTAAAATATTTAAAGGGCTAGGATAAATACATTTCATCTATCCATCTGTTACCTTCCATGATCCTGGCGCAGATCTCAGCCCCGACCCCGAACTGAGGCCAGCCTCCCTCCACCGTCACTAGGTGGTTAGTCTTCATCACGCTGGTCTCGATACACTCCACATCCAGAGGGCGGATTGACCGCAGGTTGATCACCTGACACAAAGACAGACAGGAAATAGTTATCAGGCCACTGCGCAAAGCTCACCTGTGTCAGATAACAGATGTGTTTCCTTCTTTTACCTCACACTCGATTCCCTCCTTGGCGAGGACGGCAGCAGCATCCAGGCAGTGACTGACATACCGAGAGTGAGTGACCAGAGTGATACTAGTGCCTGGAACACAGAAAGAACGAGAACAAGAGTGAGGATTTAGAAACACAGCCGTGACAGATCTCTCACGACCAGCTCACATCTAACTTACTTATAAATGTGTTTTATAAATCAGTATCTTTACATTTTTAAGCAACCATCATATGATATTGATGATGAAGTCTTCAGGCAAAGAAAAGAAGGCTCATGCCAATTGTCGTTAAAAAGAGAACACTAAAGATTGGGTCAACATTTTCAAACCTTGAAGTGACCATAGAGTAGTATAGTATTTAAACATGTTGTGAACAATCTAAAACAAATGTATTCAACATTTGGAATAAAAAAACTATTTTAGGGAAATGTGAAAGTGCAGGGTAGATAAACAAAAAAAAGGACATTTAGGCAAGGATTAATGTTTATCAAGAACTTAAACTTTGGTATAGAGAACTTTAACATAATCAAATTAGCTATTGTGGAATTATCATTGATTTATAACTTTGCATTAGTTTGAAGGATTAACTTTGTTACCAACACTGAATGCTAATCCATGATCTGAGAGTGTTTATGTTACCAAAGTGTGTTTTACTATGTGTGTCGTCCCAAGGAACAACACCTCATGCTAAAGCTAATGGTGATCCTAATAAAGAGACATTGATTCTGATCTACGAGCTGGAGATATTTGTTATATGTGCAGTGAATGCATCGAGCTTCCTGTCTTCACAGTGAGGTTGCCAGGTTTGGTTTACCACCGTGTGTGCACCGAGTCTCACCCTGTCTCTCAACCTTCGCTTTGCCGATAGGAATGGTGAAATCTTTGGACTGCGACTCCTCTGACATCTCGAAGGGAACGCCGTACATCAGCTCATTCTCCAAGAACACAACTGCACCACACACACACACACACACATTGAGTTCAGTAAAAAATGAACCCCCGTTACATACTTCAAATCAGTGGCTCTGTTTTCTCACCAGGGTTGTCGTCTCTGATGGCAGACTTCAGGAGGCCTTTGGCATCTTCTGCGCTCCAGGGACTCACCACCTTCAGACCTGGACAGTGGCCATACCTGCAGGACGATAAAAACAACCACACTGACTACTAGTTCGAAGATGAATTCCTAATCTACACATTTGAATGCTAAATACAAATTTGAACGCTCCCTGCCTTTTTTCAAATTCCCACGTCAATTAATTCAGTTTGAAGCTGGTATTTCTGGACGGTTGCAGTAAAGGATCTGGCTTCAACATCAATATTAGTATTAATTACGCTATATTTGAACAATATATTATAGGGCCATATCTATACTTAGGAACAATACTTAAGTAAATGTACTTTGTTATATTTCAGTACTGGGTGTAAGTGAACGCACCATGCAGCAAAGCACTGCGAGTGCTGTGCAGCAACGCCGGCTGACGCTCCGTTGGGTCCTCTGAAGACAATGGGCACCGACTGCAGGCCGGCTGACATGTAGTACGTCTTGGCCGCGGAGTTGATGACCTGGTCGATGGCTTGCATCGAGAAGTTGAAGGTCATGAACTCACAGATTGGTCTCAGGCCAGCCTGCAGGGAGGTTAAATATCAGTAAAGAAAACAAAAAGTAGAAATAGTTAAATAACAAGGTGTGTCATTTCAAGAGTTCCTGAAGATAATCAGGCATGTTGTTGTTGGTTACCTTTTATTAAAATGTACACTATTTCAAATGTAATCATTTATCATATTTTGCATTTCATTGGTTTTATGAAGTATTTATCTCTTGCTGTGATCATAAAATTATCTACTACAGGTTCACTCCTGAACTGTAAGCAAGCTGATATATATATCTTTTTTAGGCAACTTAAATTTATTTTGCTGCTGTCCTCATTCGCAGCAGTAACATTACTTCACTTTTGTGCTCAGAAAATTCAAGGTCAAAATCTGACCTCTGACTTTGACTATAGATTAGAAGCCCACACATCCCCACTTCCTCTTCCACACTTCTGCTATCACCATTATCTATTTAACAAGGGCAAGTTCACTACGTTCTGCGCATCACAAGACGGTTGTGTTTAGAGTAAAGAAATACAAACCAGCCTGAGAGTTTTATTCCCTACACCAAAATGATAATATGAGGAGCCGGAGCTCTAGTGCTGACACAGCACTGTGGTAGTAGGTGTTCTTTTCCAGACTAAATAGGTAATAACAAGATTTTGGCGTAATGTATTCACAAAACAAGACGTAAAGTAACATTTTGCAGTTGTGAGGTACCATTAAAAGGGTAAGTTAAGTTCTAATTGTTGTAAATACACCTTGTGTTATAATGCTATTGTACTGTCAGGGAGTTGTGTGTGTTAAGTGAAGTGTTTCCATGAATAAAAAACAAAAGGAAACTCACAAAAGCAGCTCCTACTGCGATTCCGGCAAACCCCATCTGCGAGATCGAGAGAGAGAGAGAGGTTAGCCAGCTGAGAAATGTCTCTATGAAAGACTGTTTAATTTACTCCAAAAGCTGAATCAATTTAGTGCCCAACGGAGAACATTTGTGAAGGGTGAATGTTAAAGAGTCTCACCTCTGTGATCGGAGTGTCGATGATACGTTTGTCTCCGTACTTCTTCCACAAACCCCTGCTCACCTACACACACAAACATAGTATTTGCCTTAATCAAAATGATGAACATAAATACAGCAGCAAGATCATAGTTGAAATAAAGATTCATTGTCTGTTAAAGAAAGTCATCTGATATGTCCAAAACATAGTAAAAAATACAAGTTTAAATTAACTTTATTATTAACCTTCAAAACTTTCAAGAGACCTTCTTTATAAAGCTTGTCCGCTTATGATTACTACTGTGCATCCGCTTACCTTGTAGGCTCCGTCATACTGCGCCACCTCCTCACCCAACAGGAACACTCGCTCGTCCCTCTCCAGCTCCTCGTCCATCGCCTGGTTCAGCGCATCACGGACCATCATCTGAAATCAAATAAACAACAACAGCGCCATCAGCCAGAGGACTGCGTTTATTCTTGTGTTTCTCAAATGCCAAGACATCCTGTAAGTGAGACCTGTGCTGTTTTTCAAATATGCAATATTTATTTACACATTTCTACAAGATGCATTTAATCCCTCTGAAAAGAAAATTATTTAGAAATGCAAGAAAAGTAGTAGATGCTACCTCCAATTTTGTCTTTTAAACCACTACTGCAACACTTGTTGTTTTTATATTACATTTTAAGTGTATAGTTTTTATAAAGAAAATTGATAAGAGCTTAACAACTTGCCTCAGACAGAAATAGTATTATTTTTATTATAAAGCTACACAAATGTGAGGAATTGCAGGTATTTTTCATTTTCATATCACTGTGAGCTGCACATACAGTGGGGCAAAAAAGTATTTAGTCAGCCACCAATTGTGCAAGTTCTCCCATTTAAAAAGATGAGAGAGGCCTGTAATTTTTATCTTAGGTATACCTCAACTATGAGAGACAAAATGAGAAAAGAAAATCCAGGAAATCACATTGTAGGATTTTTAATGAATTAATTGGTAAATTCCTCGGTAAAATAAGTATTTGGTCACCTACAAACAAGCAAGATTTCTGGCTCTCACTGACCTGTAACTTCTTCTTTAAGAGGCTCCTCTGTCCTCCACTCGTTACCTGTATTAATGGCACCTTTTTGAACTCGTTATCAGTATAAAAGACACCTGTCCACAACCTCAAACAGTCATACTCCAAACTCCACTATGGCCAAGACCAAAGAGCTGCCAAAGGAGACCAGAGACAAAATTGTAGACCTGCACCAGGCTGGGAAAACTGAATCTGCAATAGGTAAGCAGCTTGGTGTGAAGAAATCAACTGTGGGAGCAATTATTAGAAAATGGAAGACATACAAGACCACTGCTAATCTCTCTCGATCTGGGGCTCCACGCAAGATCTCACCCCGTGGGGTCAAAATGATCACAAGAACGGTGAGCAAAAATCCCAGAACCACACGGGGGGACCTAGTGAATGACCTGCAGAGAGCTGGGACCAAAGTAACAGAGGCTACCATCAGTAACACACTACGCCGCCAGGGACTTAAATCCTGCAGTTCCAGACGTGTCCCCCTGCTTAAGCCAGTACATGTCCAGGCCCGTCTGAAGTTTGCTAGAGGGCATTTGATGATCCAGAAGAGGATTGGGAGAATGTCATATGGTCAGATGAAACCAAAATAGAACTTTTTGGTAAAAACTCAACTCGTCGTGTTTGGAGGAGAAAGAATGCAGAGTTGCATCCAAAGAACACCATACCTACTGTGAAGCATGGGGGTGGAAACATCATGCTTTGGGGCTGTTTTTCTGCAAAGGGACCAGGACGACTGATCCGTGTAAAGGAAAGAATGAATGGGGCCATGTATCGTGAGATTTTGAGTGAAAACCTCCTTCCATCAGCAAGGGCACTGAAGATGAAGCGTGGCTGGGTCTTTCAGCATGACAATGATCCCAAACACACCGCCAGGGCAACGAAGGAGTGGCTTCGTAAGAAGCATTTCAAGGTCCTGGAGTGGTCTAGTCAGCCTCCAGATCTCAACCCCATAGAAAATCTTTGGAGGGAGTTGAAAGTCCGTGTTGCCCAGCGACAGCCCCAAAACATCACTGCTTTAGAGGAGATCTGCATGGAGGAATGGGCCAAAATACCAGCAACAGTGTGTGAAAACCTTGTGAAGACTTACAGAAAACGTTTGAACTCTGTCATTGCCAACAAAGGGTATATAACAAAGTATTGAGATGAACTTTTGTTATTGACCAAATACTTATTTTCCACAATAATGTGAAATTAATTCATTAAAAATCCTACAATGTGACTTTCTGGATTTTTTTTCTCCTTTTGTCTCTCATAGTTGAGGTATACCTATGATGAAAATTACAGGCCTCTCTCATCTTTTTAAATGGGAGAACTAGCACAATTGGTGGCTGACTGATAAGGAATATTTATTCTTTTGTAGTGTGTACCCTCATGTTGAAACCAAATTTAACACATTACAATTACAACATAAATTAAAACCATCAAAAAGACTCTAAAGTTTATGATTTCCAGAGTTACTTAAGATAAAACTTTATTGATCACCATAAGACAAACATATTTGTTGCCGCAGCAGCACAATGACACATTTAAAGATGAACAGGGAGAGTAAAAGAAAGAAATAAGGAGAGAATTAAATTAGTATAAGAATGTTGTAAAAAAATATATTATATTAAAAGAGCCTATGGATAAAAAATTGCAAGGTCAAAGTCTGTAAACTAGATTTATATTTAATTTATGATACTTCATGTTTTTCTGTATTTAGATAGATGTAAGATATCTAGAATAGGGTGCAAAGTCAGAACCTATTTACATATTATAAAACTGTGAATGATTCTAGTTTTGGATATGATGTGCTGTATAGATTAAGGTGAGAAGTAGCGATATAATATAAGATATAGCATATTACAGCAATATGACATAAGATAGGAAATACAAAAGTTTAAAATAGGAAAACAACATTATATGGGTAAACTATAGTCAAATGTAGTATAAAACAATATAGTTTTGATGGGTATATTTTATATCAAATATTTTAAAATTATATTGCGTATAGATGATGAATTCATGTTGAAAGCTACATTTTAACCTTACTGTTAACATTTATCTTTTAATAAACTGATGGAAACATGTTTGACATGATGTGACATCTCAGCTCAGTGACCGGACAACGGCAGAAACCATTAACATTGATGGAGAGGTGGAACATGGTCCGACTTTGTTACCACTGACAATGACAACAGTCAGCTGTGATTTGTCATTAAGATTCTGCCTTTAAAACAAATGAAAACTGACAACAGCTGGGGTATTAGCTGTAGCTACAGTTAGCATGCTAGCTGCTAACACTGACCTGTACAGCGGCCGGGGCGCTTTTGTGGAACCCCCGCTGCCCCAGAGCCAAAACTGCATTCTGGAGAAGAGAAAACAAAGAGATGCCATTACTTACACAAACTAATAACATACGCAGAACAGTATTTGCGTAGTTATTTCATACCTTTCCTGAGCGGAGAAAGCACCTCACTGAAGCCGCCATGTTGAACCTGTCCTCTGTCGGAGACAAGGCGGGGACTCTACGTAGGTCAGGAGGTTTTGGCCAATCAGAACTGCAGGTTACGTGTTGGGAGGGATTTGCAATAACAAGAATCCAATCACAGCGGGTAAGCAGAGAAGGAGGCGGGGGAATCTTCGAGAGTCGAAAAAAAAACAAAAAACATCCAAGGACACGGTGCTGTCATGATGTATGGAAGACCAATCGTGATACAATAATAATTTAAAAAAAGATATTCAGCTTTGGAAAAAATTGAACGACCAATGCAGAACTGGCACATGCACAGTCCCTAGTGTGTTTTTTTTTTACAGATAAATACATTTATGTTTGCACACAATATTGATATATTGAGAATCAAAATATTAGGTCAGAGATTGAGGCCTCCGGCAAGGCCCTGTACGATTATCCTCCCTCTCACCTGGTTATTTGCTGCAGCGGAAACATCTAAAGCCTTGGAGAAAGAACATACAATTGCACACATACAGAGTTATGAGCTATTTTCAGGCATAAAGACATTAGATAGACTCAGGGCCGGCCTGTGTCATAGGCAGTATAGGGTAAGTGCACATTCATCCATGGTGGGCGCACCAAAAAAGGGGGAAGAAAACTTTATTAAAAATAACTGTTTATTATTTTTACATAAATGTTTTTACTAGTACTATTAATAATAATTAGATAACAACAACAGCACTAGGCATACAGTACATTGCATACAGTGCCCCCCCCCCTTTGCTTTTTCTGTGAGTGTGTGTGTTCCTGTGAGTGTGTGTGTGTGTGTGTGTGTGTGTGTGTGTGTGTGTGTGTGTGTGTGTGTGTGTGTGTGTGTGTGTGTGTGTGTCAAGAGCGCATTTTGTGTGAGTGGTCGAGAGGAAGGTGGAGAAAGAGTTCTCCCCTGTCAGACTGAGAGGCTCTGACAACCAGTAGCGTGTTGTGGGGAACATTTTTGAGCATAACCAGCCGCTTAATGCACAGTGCAGATTCGGTAATGAATAAAAAATAAGTATTCATTCACAAACTAAATCAGGAGACCTATAAAGTTTTACGTTCACCTCAAAGTATCCGTAGGCTATGTGTATGAAACACATGACTTCAAAAACAGTGATGTGCAGAGACATTGCATGCGATAGTCCACCTTCTCTTCCCTTCCCGTCCCTCTCTACACACACGGCAAGTGCAGCTGCAGTCCTCATCTCTGTAAATAGCTCAGTCAATAGTCCAAAAGTAAAAAAGTATTGAAAAAAGATAAACAATCTCATCTATTCAGGTGTTCGGGCCCTATATGGTTGCTATCTGCGGTGCTGATTTTCTGTGTGTAAACAACTGCAATAAAACCACTACTTCAGACTGACGAAAACCTGTAGCTAAATCCAGGCAAGCAATGCACAATAACCAACAGAACCATATCAAAAATTTCACACATAGCTACACGGGCAGGTCAGGCAACAGTTATGCCACAGAGAGAGAAGGGGGAGAGCATTTCACTCACCCTGATTGAAGAGGAAGGCCATTCTCATGTCTTTCATGGTGGCGAGGTAGTCAATAATAATGTAAGAACTTCCCAGCGGCCTTTAGGTCCTCCACAACAACAGAGACAATTGATATGTTGGCTAGGTTGACAAATCTTTCCTGTCCACACTGTTAGGGAATATTTTGTGTGAGCTTGTAACTTTTTGCTCAGGCCTGTGACCTCTTCACACACGTGACCATTGGTCTCCTCACAGCTGCTTGTTTACTGCTTGTTTTCAAGTTAGCCAGTTGTGTCCTTCCTCTCTGTCCTGCTCTTCTTAGATTGGTTTATTGTTTGGAGCTGTGCCCAGATGCTTCATTAGACACCTTATGTGTGACCGGGATGTCAGGTTAAGTTTTGACGTATTGTCCTAGATTGTTTAGTCTGCTGCTCTGAGAATATTTATTACCCATTTGGAACTAGTTAAAACCCTCTTCCTATCCCTGAGACCTTCAGAATTGGTTTGGGAACCGCTGTGGCAACTTGTGTCTACAGTAAATGTCTTGTCAATTCTCCGGCCGCAACTCTGAATAAATCCAACAGTGTTTTGCCATCAAGTTCCTGCTCTCCCGCATCTCTCTGAGTTTCGTCTCCATTGCTTCAGAAGTTTCCACCACAAATTGGCATTGTCGGCAGGATACCAACACATCATCAGAGCTGGTAAGTGTGATTTCAAACTCTTGCTTTTGAATATTGCCTTGCCAGTATCTGTGATTGACGGTATCCTAAAATTACCTGTATAGAATTGCTTTGTTTGATTTTGGCTACTAGACATTTGAGGCTTTCTAACGCCTAGGAGGTCGGTGTTTGGGGACTCTGTCCTGGCCGAGTTCCTCTGGGTGTGCTGCGGGGGGCACACGTGCCTTTCACACACAAACAGCTCCTGTTCAAATAAACCTTAATAAACAGAATAAGATTAAGAGAAACTTCTGGTTGCAAAGACAGTTTATTAAATTAATGTTTATAAATCCCAAATGATCATGGTTTCAGCGGTCAGCACAAACAGTTTATGAGAAACAGCTTGAGATATCCACATATATCGCCTCGCTAGACACTGCTCCAACTTTCAATTACGGAGGTGTGGGCAGACACTGTACCGACTCTGAAATACCTGGAAAGTGTCAATGCGAGGGAGTGCACAGCCTGGGCCCAAACTCTTACTCACTCCACCACCCCTGTGGCAGAGGGGTCTAAAGGCACAGCCTGACTGTTTCCCGGCTCCTACTTGCTGGAGGGTCAGGCAGCTTGGGAGTGCAGCAATAAAATTATAGGGTAATTGGTTATTGGTGTGAGGTGGCATGCAAGTTTCTGAAATCAGGTGTGCTTCATCGTTGATTATGAACTTGATCACTATTGGATAGAGCTGGTCCGAGGAACAATATTACTAACTGTGTGGTGCTGGATAGAAAGAGGACTGTGGGGTGGTAAAAGTCTGCCTCTCCTGATCAGGGGGATATAGCACTCATTGGCGTGTAGGTTAATATGGGTCGCAAGAGGATAAGCTAGTTATTGCTCTTGGACGCTCTTCTGGGACCGATCTTACTTGTATACAAGGAGTGTGAACAATTGGTGGTTTCGCACTTGGAGACCATCCCTGCCCCCTCTGAAACCCCTTACATTTGAAATTGAGCTGAGTGAACTTGCTGACGCTCTGTGGTTTATTGAGAGTTCATGTTGTTTGTCTGATTGTTTGTATTGGGGGTCTATGTTGGTTTGTCTAACCGCCGTCTCGTGCATGACTTTTAACCATTAATAATAAATCACTCCAGATGTAAGAAGAAAATAAGATTATATTGCTCTTAGAATCAGTTTTAAGATGTTAGGGTTGACTTTAAGGCCTTGTGAGGCCTCATCCTAAGTTGTGTTTGTGACCTTTTGTAAAGCCCTATGCCCCGTCCTGCACCCTGAGGACCTCAGAGACATCAGTGCTGGTTGTGGTACGACCTGCCTGAGGAGACCAGGGTTGCAAAATCTGTCATATGTCCTAGATCAATTTTATATTGTTTTATTTTTCATTTGTTCTTAGTCTATATATTGTATGGTAATAATGATAGACTTTATGTATTGAACACATTCCAAATCAAAGCTGATAAGACAGAACTAGATTCTTTCAGAATAGGAATCAGTGTAGAAACATTTTGTCCTGTTGCTGCAAAATGAAAACTTTGTTGATTATCTGTTCCAACTGGCCACTGGAATCAGATAATTAATATTAGTTAAAGTTCAATTAGTTTAATTTTTAGTTGCTGCTGTATCGAAATTTTAGTAAAATGATGTGTTACTAAATACTACTGCACTTGCTAATGTTGCTACTTGCTAACGGCGGTGATGACTGTACGAAGTTGATGCGATTTGATTGGTGTGAAGCCAAAGGGCTGGTGGCTTCCCTTGGCATGGCCCAGAGCTATATAGATACTAAGACAGGGCTATTCAACTTCATTAGCAAGTGGGCCAAATAGGAAAATCACAGGGGGTTTGTGGGCCACACAATACTTTGTCAAGTAACTCTTGCTTACAGTAGTGTTAATAGATACTAATACATTAAATTTACTACAACACGTGCATCCCTTTTTTTCACTTTAATTGTATCACCATAAATCATTGCAGAAAGCAACCAGTCTATAAAAAAGAAGTAGGAAAGCTATGGTTACAAGGCTCAACACAAAAGTGCACAATGTTGCATCTTTACAACTAAGGAGACATGAGGTTCCATGTCCACTAATGCAGTGTTTCCCAACCACTGTGCCGCGGCACACTAGTGTGCCGTGACAAATCATCAGGTGTGCCGTGGAAAATTATCCAATTTCACCTGATTGGTTCTAAGTGAGCGGCATGTAGTGACAGCAAAACAATTCGATGCTCTTCCAATAGAGGGCAGTGTATCAGAGCGATATGTCGTGACGGTAATGCTAGTTGTTGCTGGTTTGGTTGCCAACGGTCTTAAAAAATACAAAGAAGAAGAGTGATATGTCCCGCAGCAGCCGGAAGTTCATAGCCATGCTTCGAGTGAGACAGTGCAGGTGATAACTATGGATAAATATTTGAAAAGAAAAAGTACTCAATCTGACCTGGGTCCTGAAGAAAATTCCGACCCAGATGAAAGCCCTAGCACGAATACTGGTCAGAAGAAAACAAAAAAGGTGAGCCCAAGACAGTACAGTGAAAGTTATCTTGCCTTTGGATTTACCTTTACCGGGGAACCAAGTGCTCCAACTCTGCTATGCCTGGTGTGCGGGGAAAAGTTGTCCAACAG
The DNA here is from genome assembly GCF_036324505.1 of Eleginops maclovinus. NCBI lineage: Eukaryota > Metazoa > Chordata > Actinopteri > Perciformes > Eleginopidae > Eleginops > Eleginops maclovinus. The sequence continues at coordinate 6,772,730 of NC_086368.1, read as the reverse complement.
TGCCATGGTTCCAAGTAAACTCAAACGCCATTTAGAGACAAAACACCCGTCACTTCAAAACAAGAATACAGACTATTTTGTTAAACTGCGTGAACAGACTGGGAAACAGGCAGCGTTATTGAGGAAAACCACCAAGACGGGTGAAAAAGCTCTTAAAGCTAGCTACCAAGTTGCTGAACTCATCGCCAAATCAAAACAACCACACACCGTGGCAGAGACATTAATAATGCCTGCATGCAAAATTATCTTGCAAGAGATGCTCGGCCCTGGCGCCGTTAAAGAATTAGCCCAAGTCCCTCTTTCAAATAATACAATTTCCAGACGTATTCAAGACATGTCTGCAGACATTGAAAAGATAGTTTTGGAAAAGTTGCGCATCAGTGCTAAATTTGCATTACAACTTGATGAATCTACGGATATCAGTGGACATGCGCAACTTATGGCAAATGTGCGCTTTGTAGACGGAGACACCATCAGAGAACAGTTTCTGTTTTGCAAGGAATTGCCAGAAAGAACAACAGGAGAAGAAATTTTTCGAGTTGTGTCAGAGTACATTGAACAAGGAGGACTGAAGTGGCAAGACTGCGTAAGTGTGTGCACCGATGGAGCAGCTGCCATGGTCGGGCGCACCAAAGGATTTGTTAACAGGGTGAAAGAACAACATCCAGATGTCATCGCGACGCATTGTTTTCTGCACCGGGAAGCACTCGTTGCCAAAACATTGCCAGAAGACCTAGTTCCTGTACTGGGAGATGTTGTGCGCATGATAAATTTTGTGAAAATGAGACCTGTGAAAAGCCGCATGTTCGCATCATTGTGTGAGGAAATGGGAGCGGAGCATAAAGTGTTATTGCTGCACACGGAGGTCCGGTGGCTGTCCCGTGGCAAAATTTTAGCTCGTGTGTATGAGCTGCGGGAGGAACTTAAAGTGTTTTTGACAAATGAGAAGTATGATGACGCTAAGTTGCTCTCAAGTGATGAGTGGTGTGCAAGACTAGCATATCTGGCAGATATATTTCAACATCTGAATGACCTGAACACACGAATGCAAGGCCGAAATGAAAACCTGCTCACAAGTACAGATAAAATACAGGGATTTCGTTCAAAGGTGCTGCTCTGGAAACAACATGTGGAAAGTGCCAATCTTGAAATGTTCCAAAACACACAGAAATGGCAACAGTGCTGCACTGTGTGAGACAATAGGTAAACATCTGGAAAGTCTTGAGCAGAGGTTGTCATTTTATTTCCCTTCACTTTCCACTGATTGCCTTGACTGGGTGAGGAACCCATATAGCTCAACTGCAGTTGGAAGGGACATGACATTGCAGGAGCAGGAAGAAATAACTGAACTGAGACAGAATCGTGGTCTAAAGCTGAGCTTTGCTGATCTACCTTTGGACAGTTTTTGGCTGACTGCTGCCAAGGAGTTTCCTATTCTGGGAAACAAAGCAATTTCAGCTCTTCTCCCTTTCTCCACCACCTATCTGTGTGAGCTGGGCTTTTCAAGCATGACTACTTTAAAGACGAAGAAAAGAGAGAGACTCAGAGCTGTTGAGGAAGATCTTCGTGTTTGCCTTTCTTCAATTCCTGCAAGAATATCAGATTTGTGTTCAACTAAACAAGCCCAGGTTTCACATTGAGTAAGTAAAATGAGACTACATTTTCATTATATTTCATTATATAAACTTTTTGTGACATTTTTATTTGGTGGTGTGCCGTGGGATTTTTCTAACGTGAAATATGTGCCATGGCTCAAAAAAGGTTGGGAAACACTGCACTAATGTACAAAACCAGATGAACATAATCAAACGGTATTCATCACATTAACAGTAAGTAGCCCTGTTTATAATATCCTCAACACTTCCAAGCATACATAAGGTGCTTTGAAAACAACACAAATCCATAAAATGTAATGCTGAATGCAAATAGAACATAGGAAAACAATAGCCATCAGACTCACACTAACATTCACGTCTTGGAAACATTTTTACAGTTTGCAAAACAGTGAGTAGGCTTGTTTGAAGGACCACAACATGAATGACCATAAAAACAGATCTGCATACCGCAGACTTCTGTCATGTTTAGCCTGTTTGAGTCAGTGAGAGAAATTACACTGCCTTGATTTAGCTATTTCAGCATAGTTTGGCTCATAAGTGGTAAGAGCAATCCTGAGACAATCATGCAACTTCTCATTGGTCATGGAGCAACGTGCTCTTGTTTTGATGGCATTCATTTGAGAAAAGCTAGACTCACAAGTATAGGTAGATCCAAACATTGTCAGTATAAACAAGGCCACCTTCCTCATTGTGGGGTACTGATACTGGCTAACATGGTTTGACCAAAAGTCTACCACACCCTCAGACTGCAGGAGCTGTTTTAAAGCAAAGGAAGACTGCACATCAACCAGCTCCATCTGAAAGAGGCTCTCATCAATGCAAGACAGTACCTCTTTTACTTTTACACAAAAAGTTATGTTGGTTGTTACAACCAATTTGCAAGCATTGCCCGCTAGTTAACTTGCGCGACTTCGCCAGCTGTGAGGGTAAGAGTTCGGTAATGAATCGTTAGCGACTTTTATATTAATTATGCTGTGTAACTGACAAGCAGGATTTGGATTGATTATCGGGGGGATTTACTATTTGTACTGTTCTGTGATAACTTGAACGGTGAAGTTAGGGAAAGGGATTTCAACTCATGAACGAAGCGTGTATATACAGGGTGCGATTTGTAGGGGGGGATGGTGAGGATTTCCCCCCCTCTGGTTTTCCTATCCCTACCTCTGCTAAATTATTTTTATCTCCGGTGGGGACAAGGATTTCCCCCCCTTGATAGCGATGAATGCAACTTAACTGCTAGACTACTTAAACTCTTGAAATCTAACGATCTTCAGTGTCTTTACATCAGAGTAGGCTATTCAGCAGCCTTCTGGCAGACTGCGCATATTTCGGAACGTCATCGAAAACAAAAACATTGTAACATTTTAGTGCGGGAACTTTGCAGGAAAAACAGCGCTGATGCAAACATGAAACGCGTTCAGAGCAGCATATCGTCCTACTTTACGGGACCAAATAATAAAACAACGAAATTAACACCTGAGAGTGATAGCGCAAGAAATTCGCTGGAGGTTGGCGTTCATGTAGGCCTGCAGGACGATTCCCAGCCACTTGATGAAAGAAACGCCGATGTTGCTAGCGACTCTGAAACGCATGTGGTAGGAGGGTGTATTGAGCCGGGGCGCTTTGCTAAATGGAGAGAGGGTCGTGAGTGGCTAGCTGTCAGCACAGACGGGTCAGTCAAGTGCCAAGCTTGTTCCGACGTCAGGGATTTAGGCCCACACACACAGGAAAGGCTTCATATAGACTCTGCCTTCATTAAAGGCATAAAAGCCAAAACGGCAAAAAAATTAAATGACAAAATCAGCAAGCACGGAAAATGTCAAAGCCATATCAAATGTATTGAAATTGTACAAAAAAGACAAGACGCCGCAATTGAAAAGGCAAATGAGAACAGTGCAGCTCTGTGGCGAAAGCATCATGAGCATAGTTTAAAAACCACAGAGTACTGCATTCGCACAGCTTACATGATCTGCTACACTGACCTGTCATTCAAAATGCAGCCTCACCTGGTTGAACTGCAACAACTCAACGATGTTAACCTCGCTAACATGCTGCATTCTGACAAGGCATGTCGGAATATGCTGATGTTTATTGCAGAGAAAATGACAGTGCGTCTGGTGGACTTCCTTAAAAGCTCACCCGACAAGTTCAGCATTCTCATTGATGAGAGCACAACAGTTTCAAATAAAACATGTCTGATCATTTACATTAGAATTCCATTTGAAGGGGAGTGTTGCAATTTCTTCTTCCAACTTGCTGAGTTGCAGTCGTGCACTGGATCGGCGATCCGTGACACTGTGCTTCAGTGCCTTGAGAAGCAGGGTATCTCAAAAGACATGTTGCGCTCCCGACTAATTGGGTTTGCGACGGATGGGGCCGCCGCTATGTTGGGCCGATACAAGGGGGTCGCCACACTCCTACGTGAGGAGATTAACCCCAACCTGATTGTCATTCACTGCATGAATCACAAACTAGAACTTGCCGTCCATGACACTGTCAAACAAATTACAGATGCAAGTCATTTCCAGATGTTCACTGACTCCCTGTACGCTTTCTTCTCTCAAAGTCCAAAGAACATGCGAGAGCTAGAGCTTGTCGCTTCCAATTTGGAGATGCAAGCTCGCAGGATAGGAAGGGTGTTTGACGTGCGCTGGCTATCCTCGTCTTGCACATCTGTGACGGCTCTTTGGCAAAGCTATCCAGCCCTGGTCAAACTCTTCGCGTCACTGGCCGAAGACACATCACGATCAACCAAAGACAGGGCCAAATGTAAGGGAATGCATGCTAAGATGACTCAGTGGCTTTTCGTGGTGGAGATGGCATTCGTAAAAGACGCGCTCGAAACGATGCAGGCCCTGTCCCTCTTTCTTCAGAGACGAGATGCCACAGCAATCACCGCTACTGCTGAGGTGGGCGTTGCCGTGCGGACACTGAGGGCTATGAGGAATGCCGATGGAGTGAACATACGATGTCTGAAGGAGGAATTGGGCAGTAAGCAAACATTTAAGGGGGTTAATGTGTCTCAGCCGAGTGACGGAGAACAGCGGAAGGCAGAGACCTTTCGTGAGCGTTTTTTCATCTCCTTGGCCGATAACATCCAGAGCAGGCTCGATGACAACGGCATTTTTTCTGCGGCGGCTGCGCTGAACCCCTCAAATTGGCCCTCCGATGAAGATGAACGGTTGCTTTATGGGGATGACAAACTTCTGACCATTCATAAAAGCCTTGCTATAGCAGACACAAATATGCCCACACTCCTCAAAGAATTTCATGAACTGAAATGCAATGGTGTCACTGGGGAGACTTTGAAAAAAGTGCTCATCGCTGTCTCCACGCTCCCTGTGTCAACGGCTGAGTGCGAGCGTGGCTTTAGTGCGATGAACCACATCCTCACGGAAGAACGAAACAGAATGCACGTCTCCACTTTGAATGGCCTACTGTTCATTGGTGTCAATGGTCCAGAGGTGGCATCCTTTCCTGCGCACACATTTGCAGAATTGTGGATAAAAGAGGGCCGAAATGCTGCAGACAATGCCCCGACAGGAAAACCGAAAAAGCCACCACAAATTCGTCACCAGAGCCGACTGTTTACCTAGTCTAGTTTTCCAGACCTGTCCCTGAATTGTTGACAGCACGTTTTGCTATTTTAGTGAATTATTTAGTGAATTTAGTGTTTTTTCTCCCTATGCAAGTTAAAAGTCCAATGTTCTTGTCTATGAATAAAAAATAAAAAACATCCCCCCCTCTGTTTTTTTGTCAAATCGCACCCTGACTATATGCATTTTTTTAGGCAAAAAAAACAAAGCAATATCCTTTCAGATGGCCATGCTTGTCTATTGTCCGTAACACATGGCTTTTGCATTCGTTTTTGAGGCTTGCGTTGGCAGCGTCTGCCTGTGTCATATTGTGAATATCACCAGTTAACATGGGTGGGGTTTATTTCATCCATGTTAAACGGTGATTTGTAAACAGCTGCTGACAAGAGCTGACAAGAGTTATATCATTCAAGCAGAGCATTGTTTGAGCCGGTCGGTGGCGTAATGAGTGACATTCATGGCTGCGATATAGATTTTCAGATTTACGGGTTCAAATCCCGTCGGTGGAGTTGGAATATTGTATATATATTTTCAGTTTCTTGGCCAGCATACTTTGTCTTGTTGTCTGTAGGTGATCTCCACATGCACATTTACATGAAGTGATGCTTACGTTTTTTCGCCGAGTTTTTAAAAAATATTGTCTGGTCACACTTCAGACCCACAAGTAAGGTGAAAATAACGAAACCTGGCAACCACATATGATTCGGCTCGTATAGCGTCATTTGACGCTCAAGGAGTGGAAAACGTAAACAAACGCCACCAGTTGAACCGGAATCCAGTTAAACTGAAACACCGGCCCTGGATAGAATACTAAGAAACAAGGAAATACATTTAGTAATTTATTGGTATTTTAGGAGGAAGGGAAGGAGGGAAGGGAAAAATTTGTTCTTGTTCAGTTATCAAACCATTTTTCACTTGTTTTACACAACCTGTTTGGGTAGTTGTGGCAGTGTTTGAGTGAAAATAATGAAAAATGTCCATCATAGTTTCAAAAAGTCCAAAGATACATCTCTAAATGTCTTATATTTCAATCCTAAAAACAGTGTATAAAAAGTATATGTATATGTAGGATATTGATTGTTTAATCTGCACAAAACACAAATGATTGCATTCTGCAGGTTTTGTCCAATATTGTGGGTTTATTTTCTTTTTCTGTTTTTTTGATGTGTTCTATTTTGTTTTTTTGTGGAACTGTGTCATGCACATCAGAGCCATCACAGTGAAGTGCAACCCTCTCTGTAGCTCTCTCCACGACGACACAGACACAGGTCGGTTCTTTGGAACGGGCGTTTATTGTTTTTGCTTCCACCTTTGGTCCCGCCACTCATGCCTTGTTAACGCCGTGAGAATTATACAGTACTATTCTGCCCCCGTTATAAGTGACTTTACAACTCCGCAGATAGCTAAACAGGTCTGAATACTGAATAAAAGTCGGAACCAAAGATGTGCAGTCTCCAGTGTTTTACTTCCATCCAGCAATCAGATTTACTTTGTGAAACTGTAATACAGGAAATACAATTCTAAATATATGTCTTAAACATGTACAAAATACAAACTTCGATGTATAAATCTAGCATGTAGCTGCTAACTGAGAAGATGAATGTACAGTAGCTAACCTGTCAAGGCATTTACATGAAGCTAAAGTAAATATTTCCTAAAACGTTTTTCTATTAACCATCTAACTAACATAAAGTACATTATTACTTACAGATGATGGTTTCTTGGACATTCAGAACAGGTAAGTATGGAAAGAGAAACTTGTGGTAACAAAGCAGAGTAAAATGTCTTCCTTTCACGACGTGTGGTTTTCTCCAACTAATCTGAACTCAAAATGGCGTAACCGCGACAACCCTGGGCAGAACACATCTCTTGAATGGCCACTAGATGGCGCTGTTTACACAGACAAAGATAGGACTACTAGCTCAGCATGACACTCCCCGTCTGGTATTACTAAATACCACTATTAATAACTCATAATCAAACACATTATGCATAACTGAACACTCCAATTTACTGCTCCGAAGACATGAGGAGGATGACTTCAGAGATGGGCCTCAAGAAAGTCCTGATGTTTCCATGTTTAAGCGATCAGGAGGGAGGTCAGCCATCTTCTGCTCAGTGGCCTTCCCTCGAAGCTTCTGGCAGGTGATGCATTTGCGGATGACCTTGTTGATGCACCTTTTTGCGCCGATGATCCAGTACCCAGCACTCCTGATCGAACCTTCCGTGAACATACGGCCCTGATGTTTGACACGTTCGTGGAAGTGTCTCACAAGCAAGACGGCGACATGACTTTTCCCGTGGTAACAAAGCAGAGTAAAATGTCTTCCTTTCACGACGTGTGGTTTTCTCCAACTAATCTGAACTCAAAATGGCGTAACCACGACAACCCTGGGCAGAACACATCTCTTGAATGGCCACTAGATGGCGCTGTTTACACAGACAAAGATAGGGCTACTAGCTCAGACATGACAAGCTCTCCATTTCTCGTGCAATGTGCTGAGAATATGTGACAAAACCAGTTGGGGAAACCTGTTAAACATTGAGAAGTCTGCAAACTACATCAGATGCACACAGCTGTAAGACAGACCAGAGCTCAGAGACAAACATAACATTTAAATGAGAGTTTATCATCAGACTTCATATTCCTAAAGGTAAGACAACCATCTCTTTCTGCATATTTTTATTATTCCTCTGCCTCGTAAAACAATCAGCAGGGCTTTTGAAGGAAAACTTAAAAACAACCTAAAGAGACCTACTTTTTTGAAAAATAAGACACACATCACTGATTCTTGGGAATTTGGATAAAACAGGTTTTAATTTTGAAAATAAACAGTTAGTTAAATTACAAAATCTAAAGGTATATCATTATAGACCAAGGTCTTAGCTCTTCAGCAATGTACCGGTGCAACCTCCTCATTTTGTATTTTTTTTTTAAAATAGGCGTTTTTCCAATTATTACTTTGCTTTTGTCAACACCGTCAGACACAATAAAAAGCTATTTTGTATTTATTTATTTGGTCTAATATGTATTTAGAGTTTTTAAAATCATTATCTGGTAATGTGTTTAGTACACATATATGCTGTTAAATGTGAATATTCAGTTTTGTTAATTTTCTATACTGTTTCACATGTACTCCTCTAAAAGATCAACATCATACAACGTTTACTTTAAGCCTTAATAGGAAAAATAATGTGTTTTCATTAAACAAACATATTGTTGTATTAAACAAGACTATTACTTTAATAACTCACCAGCACTGAAGAAATATATCGTAAGCATATTCATTTAAAACAAATAAATCTCCCTCTGACGGTGGTGACCTTAGAACTGACGGTGGTGACACTAATCTGACGGTGGTGACAGTGGCCTCATTACAACATATTATTCCAAAATGTATTACACTCAAGTCAATAGATTCTTGCTTAACACATTTATTTAACTATTAGGTCCATAAAGTAACAATCCTGAGAACTGTGATAAACATTTTTCCAGGAATATAAGGTAGGCTTCAATTAAACCAATATCTTTTTTAAAAGTACCCCATCCCCATATCATCAAATATCAAATCATCATAGTAAAATCATTTATCATCATTTAGATGATTTAGTAATAGGCTATCATTAATAAAAGTTCCCCTTAATAATCATCATAAATAAAAAAGAATCATTACCAGTGGCAATAAGATAGAAAGCATCACTGACCTCATATTTAACTGTCAGGCAGTGCCCCCAACTCATAAAATAATATAGATCATATTCTTCTGTAAACTAAACTATAAACTATTTGATGTGAAGAACAGATACATTAATAACTACATGTTATAGTCTCTTTTCCATAAACTGAGATGTTTGAAAATACAGAAATACTACAGAACACATCTGGCACAAAAATAACAATAATTCATTTGTGAACTCCTGTGAGAATTCCCTGACTATTTTACAGTCACTCCACCTCTCATTTAGCTTTAGGAACTATACATTTTATATGTTTCTCCTCTATGAAGTCCATGACTTCAGCAGAAAGGTTGTATAACTCCCTCGTCCTGCTTGCACGACCTGGTGATGATGGTTCCACAAGTTTGACCAGAATATGGTCATATGGTATGAAGCACTTATCCGCTCCGCCTCCTTTTGGATGGAACTGTGTGTTGGGCCCATGAGGGTGGAGAAACTCCACTTCCACATCTTGATGATGAGCGTCCACAGTGACAGCCTTTGCCAACCACCAATTCTGGTCATAAATGACCGCAAGCCAATCTCCGCAATGAACTACATCAGCAGATTGATCTGTCACAGTCCCCTCAGGACCACTCTTGGTCAGTGGTTCTTGCTCCATTTCCTCCTGCTCACTTTCCCCCCATTCCATTTCCTCCATCAACATGGCCAAAGGACCTTTTCTCTTTCGCATTGGTACAGGACCATCATCCTCAACCTGTACCCTGGATGTGTTGTCGGTCAGCTGGAATAGTGTTGGGCTGAAACACTCACACATCTGTGGCTCAGTGCAGAAACAGGACAGTGATCTGCAATGGATCTCAGAGTTTCGGTGTGTTGGTGTGACCTGATGGAGTTTCCTTGTTCCAGGTACAGGTTTTAGTGGTTGAGAAAGGAGTGCATCGTATGGCTGCACGTCAGCTTCAGCAATTAAGTAGAGCTTAGTGCTGCAAAGACTTCTGCCAACCATCTCATGAAAGAAATTCCCATTGACAATGTCATGCCCCCGCAGTATAAGGCTGTCTGCAGTCCGTTTCACAGTTCCTCCAATGCCGTCTGGGGCTCCCTTCCCATGTGAGGTGGGGAAGAAGTTCCAGGTTTGTCTCTTGAAACCTAGAGTTGGAGGGACACTGCAGAGGAGAGAAAAGTTCTTTTTGTTTTTGTACTGCTTGCTGGGGCCATCTGACCAAAAGTGAATGGTGTCAACCTTTGGAAACTTTAAACGAACATCTTTTAGGACTGGTTCCATGTGAGCCCAAATGGCAGACGCATCTTGTCGCTTTGATTCTGATACTGTGCAAAAGCCTGTTTTCTGTTCTTTTGTGTAGTACATGCCAGTGTGCAGGTTGAGCTGTGGGAGGTTCTGACCAAAATGGCATGACTGTACCTCAGAACTATACTTGCATTTCCATGCCTCAGAAAAGTCCACATGCACAATTACTGTGCTCTCATTGCACTTCTCAATCATGCTCCTGTACTCTCTGGTCTGGTTCTGAACTGAGCAGACGTGTGTTGTTGTTTCTGTCTTCAGTTTGTCTTCATAAAGTTGGATAAGCTCTCCCAGCGTGCCATTGTGCATCACAAGTCTTGTGTTGAAGTGGAGCCCATCTGCTGTCTGATCTTTAACTCTTTCCCATTGCTGCCATTCAACATTGGTCTGGTCTTGCTGTTGTGTGGGAAGAGTATGTTTGTGGAGACACCGGGTGCAGGAGCGCCGAAGACATGCCTCACTTATCTGTGAACAGCAGACAAGTTCAAAACTATCCTCCAGTTTCCTAGAATTGACAACACCATTTTCTCTTAGGACTTCAAGCATCAGCTTAGCATTTTCATGGAACTGACATTGGCATGTCTTACGATCCGATGGTCTTGGTGCTGTGACATAGAATGGACGTAAGGCACAGAAGGATGAATAGCTGAGCTTCACTCCTGGTTCCTTCTTGGTGAACTCCTTGTGGAGGTTCAATACTGTATCCGTCAAGATCATTCTCTGATGCTTTATTTTTTTGCGTGTGATTGTGTCCTGTTTGTCAGTTGTCATTCGTGCTGCATTATGGAAGAAATCCTGAACCTTCTGAGTAATTGTTTGAATGTATGCAGGTTTTTTGTCAGTAAGCCTCCTCTGCCGCAGTGTGTTATATGTTACGCCGAATTGCCTTGTCTGGTGAATTAGTCGATATTTTTTCAGAACCTTGCCTGACAGAGTCAAGTTATTTTTCTTGTGGGCAGACTTGTTTTGTTTCAATTCATGAATGAGTGCGTTGTGGAACAGAAGAGTTTTCTTGATGGCAGGGTTTTTGAGTTGGCTTCCCCGCAGCAGCTGCTCTGTTTTCTTTCTTGGTGATTCTTGTGTTTTTTTATTCTTAGCTTGTTCTCGTACCCAACGCTTTCTAATTTTGTTCCTATCCTTTGTTACCTCCTGAAGTTTATTTCTCATAGCTTTCAGCTCTCTAGAGTATCTTGCTCTTGTTTTCTTTCTTTCCCTTTCTCCTGCTATAGCCTGCCTACACCGAGCTGGCTCGTGTATGGCCTGATCCACTGGACTGTCTGGGGGAGTTTCTGGGTGATCTGAGCCCTTTCTCTTACGTTCTCCTGATACTTGTTGTCTACGTTTCCAAGCCTTTCTCTGACTTCTCTTTTCCCTTTCATTCAATTCATTGATATTTTTGAGCTTCCCTTCCACAACCCTCTTCTTCCATCTTTGCCTTTCCGTTCTGAGGTATTCATCCTTTAACTCTGCCTCACTGTGTATTTTTTCTCTCCGCTTCTTCTGATATTCCCTGTTTCTTCTCCTTCTCTCCTCAACTGATAGCTGCTGTCTAGCCATAACTTCCTAAAATACAAAGTCAAAGTTGAGAGTAATGACTATGAAATTGTAGGGAATTACAGTGCATGTTAGATTTGGTTAAATGTTGTCATGCCATGACATAGTAGTCATTGGAGGTGCATAGCCTACAAGGGGAATTGTATACTATATGCTATGTAGGTAGGTAGTAGGTGCACTATGTGCACCCTAAATGATGTAAGCAAAATAAACATGGCATAATAGTGAATTGAGAGAGATGGAAGGCACACTTCATCCCCTAGGGTCGGACAATAGGCTGACGGTATAGTTCATCAATTGTACTAGCATGCAGTGTAGGCTTGTATGGAAGAAATATTGGTGGTATTACAGAAATAATGGAAGTAATGAAACATTACAGGTCATATTGGTATTTATTGTGATCAACAATTATATTCTAGCCTCCTTTGAGGACCATTTGGGGGATTTTGTCACCACCGTCAGACTATATGTCACCACCGTCAGACAGAAAATCTGACGGTGGTGACATCTGACGGTGGTGACAAAAACCTACTCTTTCACATGATATGCCTGAGTTGTTCACATTAGCCATCTTGTTTACCCTCTATTGCTAGCTATCTCAGACCCCTTCTTGAAAAGTATACATTCATGTCATAATCTAATATAATATTATTCATAAAAAAGAAACGGTGGTGACATGTTATGGTTGTGACAGTAGCAGTGTCAAAAAATATGAACAAGTTTAAGAGAAAATGATAAACTTACAGGAGCTTGGGTGATCTTGGAGCATGCAGTAGAGGTCAAGGTTTGACAATGGGGTCCTCAGAAATGTAGTTGACCTTGTAGTTGCCAGATTTTATTGCTTTATATAAATATCTGACGTGACGAATATGTGGGACACATTTTGAGCTACCACAAAATAATAGTAAATATTGTTCTAAACTCACTGTTTGTAGTTTTTTATAGATATTACAATGTACTCTTTCATGTGGTAAAGATATTATTCAATTCAATTATTACTTTTATTTTTTTTAATCAAGTTGAAATTATTATCTCCTATCCGAGGACAACTGATTTTGTAGGCAATGCGCCAGCATACAATCTTTAAATTAATACAAATTAAATACAAACCTATGAAAGAACCTTACAAATGTGCAAAGGGCCCCCTGATTATAACCTTGATTCTTTCTATTCATGAAAATGTTATTAATTTTCAACAGAATTAGCACCTTTCCTAGTGGGACATGTTTTTGCCAAAGTTTCAAGAATCAGTGACATACATGTAAAAAGCTGTGTTATGTGTTATTCTCATTCTGTAGAAAAGGCTATGGACTTTTAGGTTTACAAGTGGTTTTCCCTGTTTATTTAATGCACTTCCTGAGTTCAGCCTTATGACTGTTATTTTGACATGGTAGTTTCAGGATGTGACATCACGTATTCCTGTATCATTGTTAGTGCAGATGACATGATTCAGAGTTACCTGACTTCAGAAAGTTTCCTTCATCCAAAGTAATCCTGGTGTTTGTGTGCATAAATGACCAACGTAAGTGACCAAATATTGCAGTTTTGGTTGAGTCAAGTGAATATTGATGCATATTTTGGTGTATTTTGTATTATCCTGTAGTTATTTGTAGGGCTGAAACGATTACTCGAGTAACTCGAATAACTCGATTACTAAAATTCCTCGAGGCAAATTCTCTGCCTCGAGGCTTCGTTTCCATATAACTAGCTCAATATAACGGCGGCGCTCTGTTTCTCTAGGACAGTGTTTCTCAAACTTTTTCAGACCAACGACCACTTAACCAATAAAAAAATACTCACGGACCACCTAACTCCCCCAATATACCAAAACAAGATTCAAGATTCAAGAAGCTTTATTAATCCCGAGGGAAATTGAGGTGCAACAGTTCAATACAAAGAAGGAAGGATAAATATACACTCAATATACACCAAATATAATTAAATATAAACTAGAATAAATACAATAGGCCTGCTTACTACTCCAACAGTATATTACAAATTACAGCCTAATAATAACAGCTTTATGTGACCTTCTCTATATCGCTCGTTCACACATTAAATCAACAATACAAATACAACTACGGATTCTACAAGCATTTCGTTCACATGCGATTTAAACGGTAAATGCTGATAGATTTTACACATCATATGAAACATAGACTACATTTATTACTGAGTTTATGTCCGAGCGAACAGAGAGATTCGCAAAATGCACCGCATTTAGTACGACACAAACTTCTGCTGTGTATTTTCAAAAATAAAATACAGTAAAACTATGGTTGCAGGCCCAAGTTTAACAAGAATTTAACAATAAACACAAGGTAATTATTTACACTGTTACATTTACAAATAGCATTATTTACTCACTCATACACTGCGTGTCTCTGTTGCTACCTAATGGGAGGAATGGTGCTGCTTGTGCTGAGACATCAGTGAAACAATGTCTGGATCCAAACTGGAGAGTTTGAGTCTCATATCACAGTCCACATTGATCCTGTTACGCTGCTTTGTTTTCAGACCAACAAGTATAGAAAAACCAACTTCACAGTTGTAGGTGGTTGGAAACGGCATCAACAGTTTCAGAGCAGCATCAGCCAGCTCTGGGTGCTCAGGCTGGACGTGGACCCAAAAGTCCGTCAAGCTTTTCTCTCTGAAAGTCGTCCTCAGTGTCCCATCAGATGCGATGTCCACAAGGCTGTCAACCTGTCTTGATCGGAGCTTGGAACTGACGTGTTCGATGTGCGTTTTGTCCCCAAATGGATTCCTGATCCACTCATAGCCTGCATCTAGTTCTGGGAAATATCTTCCCAGCTGAAAGTGAAGGCCTTGCAAATGTTCCTTGAAGGCTGCAACTGTGCCGCCGTCCAGCTCTTCATCTGCAGCGAGGAGAAAATCCACAAGCGTGGGAAAACAGTCAAACTCCTGGCGATCCAGACGGACACACCACAATTCCATCTTGAGACGTGCGGCTTTAATTTTGTCCTGCACATTGAAGGCGGTGACGGCTTTTCCCTGCAGCGCTAAGTTCAAAGCATTGAGTGCGCTAAAGACATCGGCCAGGTATGCCAATTTTGAGAGCCACTGGAAATCATGCAGTTTGTCATACAGTTCATCAGTATGATGCAAGAATAACATCACCTCATCGCGCAGTTCAAATAGACGGGTGAGAACTTTCCCACGCGACAGCCAGCGAACTTCAGTATGGAAAAGCAGTTTTGTGTGTTCACTTCCCATTTCATCACAAAGAGCTTTAAAAAGACCTGTGTTCAGTGCTTTGGTTTTTATTGTATTAACAATTTTCACAGACTCGTCCAGTACTGATTTGAGGCATGATGGCATTTTTTTCACAGCCAGCTGTTCTCTGTGAATGCAACAGTGTGTTGCTGTGGCGCAAGGTGCAACTGCGCGTACGCGCGCTGCCAGTCCCTTGTGTTTCCCAGTCATTGCAGTTGCACCATCTGTGCAAATACCAACACATCGTGTCCAGTCGATATTATTCTGCAGGATGAAATCGTTGACTGAGTCAAAAATGGCTTCCCCTGTGGTGTTGGTCGGCAGGGAACGACAAAACAGAAATTCATCCTGCACACCGCCATCATAAATGTACCTTACAAAACACAGCAGATTTGCCTCATTCACGATATCAGTTGACTCGTCCAGTTGCAGTGTGAAAAACTGGCTTTGGCGTAAACGTGTGATCAGCTGATCTTTCACATTTTCGGCCATGGCTGTTATTCGCCGCTGGACAGTATCATTGGAGAGGGGGACCCTGTTAATTTCGTCGCTTGCTTTCTCCCCAAACAATACATTAGCCATAACCTTGGCAGCTGGTTTGACTAAATTCTCACCTATCGAATGAGGTTTCCCTGTTTTTGCGATGAGAAAGGATACCCTGTATGATGCCTCTGTAGCCTTCGCATTTTCCCCCGTCGCAAAAAAATGTGAGGGCGCCTTCGTCATGTGTTTTTTAAGTTCATCAGGTTTTCTCTCAAACAATGCTAAAGGTTTCCCGATGTAATCCTTGTGTTTGCTCTCAAAATGACGCTTGAGCTTGGCGGGTTTCATAGCCTCGTTAGCCAACGACTCGTAGCACAAAACACAGTGTGGATTGGGATCCTCTTCATCTCCAGTCCAGAAAAATCCGAATTTTATGTAGTCGCTGTGATATTTTCTCTTCACTTTAGCGCTGGACTTTCCGCGATCAAGCCGAGTTTCACAGCTTTCAGCCGGGTGGTGGTTGGACGGCGAACCGCTCTCCTGGGACTCAGTAACGCACACAAAATCACTTGTCGCTGCGGCTGAACCACTTGTAGTTGCTGTAACAATAGGATTGTTTAATTAAGTACAGTTGTACGGGGGACGGATTTCTATGTGACACCGCACTCGCGGACCAGTTCAGTAATGTACAAGGCGGAGTCAGCGGTAAAGACAGCCAAGCACCTGATGCTGAAGGCTGCAGCAGCAAGACAGGATCCGTATTTGGCCATGTTAGATCATCGCAACACACCGAGCCAGGGCCTCAACACAAGCCCGGCACAGAGACTCCTGAGCAGGAGGACCAGGACCCTGCTTCCAACAAAGGACACTCTGCTGAAGCCAGAGGTAACACACAACGAACAGGGACTGAAACACAACAGACAGAGACAGGAAAAGTACTACAACCGCACAGCAAAAGACATGGACGCTCTGAAAAGAGGGGACAGTGTGAGAGTACAGCCAGGTGACACACACAGGAGCTGGAGACCAGCGAGAGTGGTCCAGCAGATGAGCCATAGATCATATGAGGTGCAGTTAGAGTCAGGAGGGGTTGTGAGACGAAATCGTCGTCACCTCAGACATAATCACACCGTGCTCACACCAACACGAAACGCACCCACACCAACAGTGACTGAGGCGGCCGTACGGCCAGATGGCCCAGTACAGAACCAAGACAAGTTCACCAGGTCAGGTCGACAAGTTGTCATGCCACACTACCTGACGGACTATGTTCAGTGATTGGAGTATGGACAATGAAGAAAAAAAAGAAAAAAAAAAAAAAGAAATGAAAATGATGTTTTGAACTGATACCTTAGGAAAGAGACTAACTTTAAAAAAGAAAAAGAAAGATGTAACAATAGGATTGTTTAATTAAGTACAGTTGTACGGGGGACGGATTTCTATGTGACACCGCACTCGCGGACCAGTTCAGTAATGTACAAGGCAGAGAGTGGATGCCTGGATGTAATAAAGTTCAAGTAAGCAAGACTGCTTTAATCGTCCATTATGTATAGTCCGGTAGAGGCAGAACATAAATGAAACAGTTGCTGGATCTCCTGCATCAGGACGATGCACCTTGACTGTCACGTCAGATTTGTCATTTAATTTTCTTTTAACTGACCCTGTCTTTAGCCATCGATCCATCTTGTCAGTTGACAGCTCAAATTGAGCAAATCATTTATGACGTAAGATCGTAACCTACGTAGCTACGTAGGTTACGATCTTATGTAGCTACGCTACATCTACGCTACATTCTATACTAGTCATTTTAAGACAGTTTGAGAAACACTTTAAACTTTTAATATATTAATTTCAAATGTGACATTTTACCAAAATACTCACGGACCACTAGGGGTCGCTCACTGACCACCAGTGTTCCGCGGACCGATCTTTGAGAAACCCTAATCCTAACCCTACCCTACGATTTACGTAAGATTAACGTCTTACGTAAATCGTTAAAATCTTACGTCATAAATTATTTGCGCGGTCAATTTGAGCTGTCAACTGACAAGATGGATCGATGGCTAAAGACAGGGTCAGTTAAAAGAAAATTAAATGACAAATCTGACGTGACAGTCAATGTGCATCGTCCTGATGCAGGAGATCCAGCAACTACAAGTGGTTCAGCCGCAGCGACAAGTGATTTTGTGTGCGTTACTGAGTCCCAGGAGAGCGGTTCGCCGTCCAACCACCACCCGGCTGAAAGCTGTGAAACTCGGCTTGATCGCGGAAAGTCCAGCACTAAAGTGAAGAGAAAATATCACAGCGACTACATAAAATTCGGATTTTTCTGGACTGGAGATGAAGAGGATCCCAATCCACACTGTGTTTTGTGCTACGAGTTGTTGGCTAACGAGGCTATGAAACCCGCCAAGCTCAAGCGTCATTTTGAGAGCAAACACAAGGATTACATCGGGAAACCTTTAGCATTGTTTGAGAGAAAACCTGATGAACTTAAAAAACACATGACGAAGGCGCCCTCACATTTTTTTGCGACGGGGGAAAATGCGAAGGCTACAGAGGCATCATACAGGGTATCCCTTCTCATCGCAAAAACAGGGAAACCTCATTCGATAACAATGTTCAGGTTTTTGTGTGTGATGATGGACAAAATGACATGGAATTCACATACAGCACACGTACACACAACTACTGTATATAACAATCTAAATGAATATTGCAGTTTTGAGCAAACAATAAATGTGTTATGTTGTGTTAGTCCCTGTCCTATTATCATAAACAGTATATTGTATTATCAGAGTATATGTACTGATGAATTATGTGTAAGCAGTATTATCACATCAATATAAAGCTTGATTTACACAGTTTTTAAAACAATAATCTGATACTCATAAGAACATTGTAATAATGTCCTTTTCAAACGTGCTATTAAAACACCAAAAAAATGTTGACTATAAAAGTAATTCTAATTTATTTTCCAGCTCTGTGACTGTCCTACTCCAAAATGCTTCGCCTGCTGCTCCACCTGACTGCTGTCCTCCACCTTTGTAGCTTTGGCTCCGCAGAGCTTTGCCAGGGAAACACTCGGTAAATATATTTGCTTCATATTCAGAAGAAAATGTGATGAAAAACTTTAAATAAGTAAGTTAAATCATTTCCCCCCATGACCAAAGCAAAGAAAGAACGATTTGTTTGAATGAATTCACTTGACATTTCACCATTTAGTACACATTTCTCTGTCTGGGAAAGGGTTAAATTCCCTCAGCAGAACTAAAGACTGTGCCCTGTTATTATTTGAATGTTTATTTGAAGTGTTAATTCACCCCTCAGGATAATTGAACATCTTTGAAGGTCATCATGCCATGGTATTTGTCCTGGATGCCTATGAATGTATAAGCACGGATTATACAGTGGAGGAAATAAGTATTTTATCCCCTGCCAATTTAGTTACTTTACCCACGTACAAAGAAATGAACAGTCTGTCATTTTTATGGTAGGTTTATTTTCACAGTGAGAGACAGAATATAAAAAAAACAAAATCCAGAAATGTACATTAAAAAAAAGATATAAATTAATCTGCATTTAATCGGGGGAAATAAGTATTTGATCCCCTTGCAAAACATGCCTTAGTTCTTGGTGGAGAAAGCCTTGTTGGACAGCACAGAGGGCAGATGTTTCTTGTAGTTGGTCACCAGGTTTGCTCACATCTCAGGAGGGATTTTGGTCCTTTGCTCTCTGCAGATTCTCTCAAAATCTTAACGTTTGGAGGCTGATGCTTGGCCACTGGAAGCTTCAGCTCCCTCCACAGATTTTCTATGGGATGGAGGTCGGCAGACTGGGTAGGCCCCTCCATCAGCTTAATGGGCTTCTTCTTAAGCCACTCCTGCCTTGGCCGTATGTTTTGGGTCATTGTCGTGCTGGAAGACCTATTCATGTCCCATTTTCAGTGTCCTGGCTGAGGGAAGGAGGTTATTAGCCCACATTTTTATGGTACATGGCCCCCTCCATCATCCCCTCGATGCGGTGAATCGCCCTATCACCTTAGCAGAGAAAACCCCCAAAGCATAATGTTTCCACCTCCATGCTTGATGCTGGGGATGGTGTTCTTGGGGTCATAGGCAGCATTTCTCTTCCTCCAAACACGACATGTCGAGTTGATGCCAAAGATCTTGATTTTGGTGTCATCTGACCACACCACCTTCTCATAAGACTTCTCTGAATCATTCAGAGGATCACTGGCAGACTTCAGACGGCCTGAACATGTGCCTTCTTGAGCAGGAACGCTGCAGGATTTTAATCCATTAACTGCGTTACCAATAGTTTTCTTGGTGACTGTGGTCCAAGCTGCCTTCAGATCATTAAAGGGGTCATATCCTGCTACTTTTTCAGGTTCATATGTGACCCGCTCTATCGAAATCGGTCAGAAGTCGCAACGGCTCATTTCCAGATGGACGTGGATTTGTGAAAAAAACTTGTTTTCAGGGTTCAGGTGTTTTGTCTTGTTGAGATATGTGCATTATGTACTCAGTTCTATATGTGATGTAATGCTGTACGTAGTATATATATATATGTGTATGCCACATGGTGGCGCTAAGATACAGACTATAAAAGGGTGAACTGCGTTATGCTAGTTCAGTAGTTGGTGAAGTAGCTCTGACCGTGAGACTGATGTGTCAGAGCAGCCTGAATAAATACGCCAAGAACGGCTAAAGATAATTCACTCTCCGTGTGTGCATTTCTCCGAATGCAACGTTAGCTGTGCAACAGTAGTGCACCACAGCTCAACATGTCTGATTTTAAATAAATAAAGTATTGGCTTTCAGAATATGAAACTTTTATTGCCAAATTCACATAATACATTTTTGAAACTTGTAAAGGGAAGATGACAAGCACCTGTCAACTCGCACTCTGCTACTAGCCTACACAGCGCCGCTATAACTTGCTGCTACACCCCGTTGCCAAGTAACGCTTATTGTTTAGGTGTCCTTTGATAAGCAGGCAGCCATACCATTAGCCAGGGGCGGTTTGTGTATTCGAGGGATTTGGGCGACGCACTACCAACGGGAAAAAGAGGGAATCTTTTTTCTAACACAGCAGCAGTCGTAATCAGTGTGCTAGACGTTAGATCTGTCAAAAACGTCATTGTCCAATCAGACTAAAGTCGTGCTTCACGTGGTCCCGCCCCTTTAGGGGCGATTTCAGTCAGGTTGAAAATCGCCTTTATCATTATCAGGAAAATGATTAAGGCGAGATTTTTTTCAGGAGCTGCCACTGCAATTAGCTATAAATACCTAGATCATATCGATATGGACATGAACGCAGTGAAGTATAATCTGACACGAGAGAGAGGGATCACTGATCAGGATCAGCTGCTGCTGACGGAGAACACGCAACTCCGCCCGATCACCTGCAGCTCCGCCGCGGTACGGACCAGTGAGCGGAGCAAACCACACACTTCAAGTTAGACCATATACATGTAGCTATTTTATCTACCTCTGCAACAAAATGAACTTGTTATGAATACATTTATTTACGGACGGGCTGTAAATACCTCAAAATTGACTGCAAACTTTGAAGGCCTTTTTCTCAAAATCATGACTCTGTGTCAGTCATTATATAATGTGACATCTTTTGCTTAATATTTGGAGTAAAAAAAACAATCCGGATATCATTAGAAAGCTATGAATTTCCTCTTTCTAACAGTGTATATAACTCAAAATATGTTTTCTTTGCAAAAGCGCATTCCGCTCTGATTGGTTAGCTGGCGACTCTGCTGTGATTGGTCAACTGTTTAGAGATGTGTCAAAAATGTCCCACCCCTGAAAAAGAATGTGAAAAAATGTGATTGCTTGTTGTGCAGTACCAGTTTATTACAAATAAATAATGATGGATTATCAGTAATTATTTCAAGACATTGGATTCACCTTCTTTTGCGTTTTTATGACCTTGAACACAACTTTTGATCACAAACAGCAAATACTGTTTATAGCTATGGCTCTGTAAAGTGAAGCAGTTTTCTTGCTCTTTCTTGGCTGCTAGTTCAGTGAGTTTTGGTCGAACAGTGATGAGAATCTCTGTGGAATCTCAGGCTTCATATGATATGTGGTTTGTGCAGATAGCATGAAGTAAATAAATCGCCATAGCTTACTATGCCATGTAGTGTTAGCTCTTTTTCGTTCAGTGCTGATTTAGACGCTTGGTGTTGGAATTATGCTTCGTTTTGGTAAAAATGGTTAATATGGTCTGTTAGCTGAGGTTCTTCCCGTTAGGTGGGTATGCTACATTAATAGGTTGTTAAATGTTAACATGCCCTGAGACAATGTTTCTTACAAGTTGCTGCGTCAGGGCTTAAGAGGTTAACGTGTTGTGAAAAACCGTCGCTGTATTTCTGCTCAATTTAGGTAAAGTTAGTGGCCATACAGCCTGAAAGCTTGGTAGTGTAGCGTTGATAGCGTTAGCTTGCACTTGCAGGCTAGCAGTGTGCTTGTGGCTCAACTCCCACAACAGCTCCTCAATTCAGTGAAATGTCAAGAACACAACCATAACTTGGGTTTTCGCTCCGGGGGAACGGTGGTAAAAAATAAATGCAAGCCACTTGTTCTTCACATTTTCTTCCTTAGGTATTACAAAGAAAGTTTTGGTTCGCAGCTTCTTCTCCTCATGGTTCCTCCGCTCGGGTGGGCTTTACCTTAGTGGTGTTAAAGCTCTAGCAACTCGCGCTGCTATTAGCTAGAGTTCAGTTCCGTATCTCGTTGACGTCAGTGTGATACGCAACTGACCCAGGAAGTTAAGAAAGTAATCCCATCAAGGCATTTAAGGCAGGGGGGGGGCTTATGGGAGAGAATCTCCATGTAGACTGAACTTTGGCATTTTTGCTTTTGCAGACCTATTACATTCACTCAAACATAAATAACAAACTACAGGAAAGGGAAACCTCAAAAAACATAATATGGCCCTTTTAACAAGCCCCTCCTGTGTAGTTTTTGGCTGACCCCTCACCTTTCTCATGATCATTGATGCCCCAAGAGGTGAGATCTCAGATGGTGGAGCCCCAGATTGAGGGCGATTGAGGGTCATTTTGTGCTTCTTCCATCTTCTAATAATCAAACCAGTTGTCTCTTTCTCACCAAGCTGCCTGCTGCTGGTCTTGTCTTCTATTCCAGCCTTGTGCTGGTCTACAGTCTTGTCCCTGATGTCCTTAGACATTAGTTCCACCATGATCACAAGATGTCTTTGGTTTTCCCATTGTGGGCAGAGCGGTTGTAATCTGATGTATTGACTGTGGACAGTTGTCTTTTATCCAGGTGGTAACAAGTTGACATCAGAAGTACTTTCTTAAAGCGAGAGGACTTATTTAACCGGTCCTTGGGAGCCAGAATTCTTGTTGGTTGCAAGGGGATCAAAAACGTATTTCCCCCAATTAAATGCAAATCAATTTATATATATTTTTTAATGTACATTTCTGGATTTATTTTTTTAATATTCTGTCTCTCACTGTTAAAATAAACCTACCATAAAAATGACAGATTATTCATTTCTTTGTAAGTGGGTAAACTAACTTAACTGGAAGAGGATCAAATACTTGTTTCCTCCACTGTATGTGTTTATGCTGACAATGCTATTTTATTCTCATTTGTCTGTCCTTACCTTCTCCAGATGCCACCTGTGCACTGTGACTGGCCCCACTGTCGTCGACATCCAGGGCCGAGTGGATTCTGTCCAGGATCTGTGTGCTTACTCTCTGATGGAGTCCGAGACAAACCCAGGTGTCCAGGTTCAGGCATCTTTCCATGAGCGACGCCGTAGAGACGTTAGCTTTTTGAACCGTGTGATCCTGTATGTGCAAGATCCAGGTGTTCATATTTATCTGGAACAAGGCGGGGAAGTGAAGGTGAAACATAGTAAAGGTTTCACTTTGAGTTCTGGATAATGGAAACCACATTTATCACTGTTTTGACTGTTTTAAAAAAGCCAAACCATGCGTCAATAATTGTCATAGTGAAGATAATGAGTTGACATCCTAGACAAGATAGTGAGTTGCACCTAAACCAACTACAAGATAAAAATCTTAATTTAATATTCATGCATGAGTAATAATATTGAAATGGCTAATATAGTAGAATAGTCAGATGAGAAATGTTCTCTTTGAATGATTCTTTAAGTACATTTTACTGATTATATATATTTAGCTGAAGTTTGAAAAAAATGCAGGACTTTTACTTGTATCACAGTATTTTTACAATGTGATAATCCAGTTAATATAGTCTATATACAACAACTCCTGCCTTCCTGCAGACAAAAAGTGGGCCTGTACTGATAAGTCCCGTGCAATATATCAATATAACAATGATATTTGTATAGATATACAAGATACTTATTGCTATTGAAATAACAATAAGGTCGTCTCTTCCTGCTTTTGAAGGCTGCATTACATTAAAGGAATGTCATTTTCGGAATGTAGAAAACCATTCCAGCTGATTTACTATTTACATTACATCGGCTTAGTCACTAAAAAACCATTAATGATAATATGTATGTCACTTTGTAAAGGAAATTTGGTAAAAAAGTTGTGGTATGTAATTTTCTTCATATTGTCTAGCCATTGTGCTGATAGATTGATTCATGGTTGAAGTAACCGCTCCTTCTGTCGCAGCTGAACAAGCAAACACTGACACTGGATGCCACGGCTACAGTGGTTCACGGCATGGAGCTCTCTAAGGATGAGAGTGGGGTGACCGCCAAGACGTCCCACCTGAACCACAACTTGACCGTCTTCTTTGATGGCTACACTGCACTAATGCACATTGAAGGTAGAGAACCATGCCTCCTGTCAATAACCTTTAATCAGCATAAAAAAACAAGTTTGTTCACATTTTCACACAGCTAATTTGCACGTACAACCTTTCATGGATGTGATAATACGAGTTCTTCACTTTGTGAACATTCATGGGGGTGACATTTAAAACAGCAAAATCAGGTTCTGGCTCTAAAGTCTCTGCTTGCAACAACCAGTTTGAATTCTAGAAACAATGAATGAAACAAGTTCACGAGGAAAATCTGTTCAATGCTTTTTTCCACATGCTGCACTAATCGACTTTCTTTGGGTTAAAAATGATAAGAACTATTTGGAACAATGTAAGTAGTATGCCTCAACAATACATATATTATTATTAAGTCAAAAAGTATTTTTGGGCCAAAATGACATCACTGACTGACACCGAAGTTGTGGTACCACTGATTGGTCACTATGAACATTTGCTTCAATGGCCGGGGCACTTCCTGGGGGCTTGGTAACAATACATTTTAAAATTTAAAAAAAGACACCTCCTAGGACCTGGCGTACACATACGTGGACATCACATTTTTGGTCATATGACCACAGTCGTTAATTCTGCTGAACTGTCGCCTCATGGCCAAGTATGTGGACACTTACACTGTCATCTGGTGGTGTCAGAAGAGTACAACACACTACGGTAAGAATTAAAAATGGCGGCAAACACAAGGGATAATTCAAGTGGCAGCTCCAAACACAAACCTCGACAAGGTAAGAAGTCCTATCATATTTCAAGGCTTTTTCTGATTTAGATATTTATCAAAGCATTGTACGTTTGTCATGACATGCAAATTTGACAAAAAATGTGTGAAAATAACAATTTGGTATGCTGCTAAACATGATGTACACGTATGTGTACATTGGGACTTAGGTTGGTCAAAAATGCTAATATGTTAGCAAAAATGTGCACGAGTAAAATAGCTTATAGCTAACTCTGGTGCAGCTAAAAAGCTGTACATTGTCCCAATGAAATAAATAACAATTAAATAACTAAATACATACATAAATACATAAATTAGTTGGGTTAAAAATGTTAATATGCTAGTAAAAATGTGCCTTGCTATAGCTAATAGCTAGAGTTGTTTATAGCTATCTCTGGTGCAGTTGAAAAGCTGTCCCAGTGAAATAAATAACAAAGAAATACATACATATATAAATGACATTGGTTTGTATTTGATTTTTTCATGTTTTTATTTCCAGAGCGTTTTTCTGTGCAAACAGCATTGGAGCAATTTTGGCTAAATGATGGAGACAACTCAGATTTGGAAGACTTGTCTGACAACGATGATCCCATCCTGGATGCCAATTACCAACCCCGAACACAGGAGCGAAGCAGCAGTGAGGATGAGGATGACAGTAGTGATGATGAGGACCCCATTCCTCAGCCCACTGAGCACAGCAGAGGACGTAAACGTCTCCGTGGTGCAAATAATGGTTAGCCAAGACCCAGTG
This sequence comes from Eleginops maclovinus, assembly GCF_036324505.1. Classification (NCBI taxonomy): domain Eukaryota; kingdom Metazoa; phylum Chordata; class Actinopteri; order Perciformes; family Eleginopidae; genus Eleginops; species Eleginops maclovinus. The sequence continues at coordinate 6,746,975 of NC_086368.1, read as the reverse complement.
GATATTTGTTTATTTTAGGCAGGGCCTAAGGGCTAGGTGAAGGATAGGAAGCAAAATGCTTATTTACAACACTTGTTGACAGGTTCAGGGACAGGGACAGATACAGGTTCATCCCTGCAAGTCTCAGAATCGACCTGAATGCGCATCTATTGATGAGCAGATGATTCCTTTCACAGGAGCCTGTCCATGCAGACAATATCTGCCAATGAAGCCAAACCCAGTTGGCATCAAGAACTTCGTTTGTGCTACAGCAGATGGCATTGTGCTGGACTTTGATCTGTATCAAGGTACAGGTGCACTGCTTGAGCAGGTCGAAGAAGAGGTGGGCCTGGGGTTGGGAGGCTTAGTCTTGGCTCGTCTGTGTCAAACTCTGCATCGTGGCACAAAAGTGTATTGTGACCGGTTCTTCACAAGCATCCGAGGTGTGGAACAAATGATGAAGAAGGAGATGTACATTACTGGTACAATAATGAAGAACAGACTCGCTGGCGCGAAGGAGAAGCTACCCTCTGACAAAACCATGAAAAACACAGGAAGAGGTACCTCATCAGAACTTTCCACTGAAGACGGAAAGTTGTGTGTAGTGAAGTGGTATGACAACAAACCAGTATTGATGATGTCTGGTGTTCATGGCACAGAGCCTGAAGACACCTGCCAGCGCTGGGACAAGAAATTGAAACAGTATGTGACTGTCTCGCGACCAAGCATTGTCCGTGAGTACAACCTCAGGATGAGGGGAGTTGATTTGAGCGATAGAATGAGTAGTTACTATCGCATGAGCGCCCGTACTAAGAAGTGGACGATGCGGATGCTAATGCACTTCACAGATCTGGCTTTAGGTAACAGCTGGCTACTCTACCGCAAAGACCTCGCAATATGTGCTGCACCAAAGAAGAGCATCATGCAGTTCCTTGAGTTCCGTACAGAAATTGCTACGACCCTCTTGGCCCAGCATCACGGTCAAGGAAGCCATGCAGACCTCTCTGAACAGTCAGAGGAAGAAGACAACTCAAATCAAGGGAACAAACGTCCTGTGACGGCAGTGCCCCATGTCTCGGTCCGCAGGAGGGCGAATGCCCATCTCCCAGAGATGATCAGCCTGAAGAATGCGGCGCGCTGCAGGGTAGCAGGCTGCACTGGAAGAACCCGAGTGCGTTGTGTGACCTGCAAAGTGTTCTTGTGCTTGCAAGGCGATCGCAACTGTTACACAGCCTTTCACACATAGACACACATACACTGCAGCACAACACACACACACACACACACACACACACACACACACACACACACACACACACACACACACACACACACACACACACACACACACACACACACACACACACACACACACACACACACACACACACACACACACACACACACACACACACACACACACACACACACACACACACTGCTGCAATGCAAAATTTCACATAACACATACTGTAACTGTGACTCTCCAAAGGGGGCAAAAATGTTTTGTTTTTCTTCATTTTGTTGTGTTTTTTCACAATGATGTTCAAAACACAAACAATAGTTGAAAGTTGAAAAAACTGCTGTGTTCAAGGTTGAAATAAAATAGTTTTTCACTCTATTACAAAAAGGTGACTTTAATGTGTTTTATGGAAATTCAGACCCAGTGTCCACATATGTGGACATCATTTTTCTCTAAAAGTACATCATGTCAAAAGATGATACTTAGTTTTTATACTTATCAGGTTCCAATAAGCCCAAATAGCAAAGAGAAATAAAAAATGCATATAAAAAAACAGCTCGGGTCTTAGGAGGTTAACTAGCACAAGCATACACACACTTTTTAAAAAACATTTTTTTAAATGCAGCAGGTGGACACCTGGTTTATTAATACTGTCTATGCTTTTAATTCAGTTATAAAATAAAAACATCTGTAAACTATACTATTCTGTAGGCCTATCATACTGTAATATTGTATAAAGAACTAGTCATATCAATGGGATACATTTTGAAAATAACCCTCCTAACCTTGCTCACATGTACCCTCAAAAGAGTGCATGTATTAGCGAGGAATGCTTTTCTTTAGTGTGCTTTAATTATATCTTTATCTTGAAACTAATCAGGGCCGACTGGATCTTCTAGAATTGTGACGGGATTATGTGGCAACTCCAGCAGTTTCAGGATATCGGAGCTCACTGATATCAGTGAAACCAAGTAAGGCCTGCTACTGCTGGTGTCAAATTTCCCATTTAATGTGGGTTCCTTGTATAAAACGTCAGCGTGTTTTTTCTGTTTGTCACCCTCCTAGCTGTGATGCGAAGTACGAAGACACCGCTGACAGCACGTTCAACCGCATCGCAATGACTGAACAGTGAGCAAGACTAACACACACACTGATGAAACTCTTCTGTCATAAACAGAAGTCTGTGACTCACAAGGAGTGGTTGTCCACTATATATACAGTGGGGCAAAAAAGTATTTAGTCAGCCACCAATTGTGCAAGTTCTCCCATTTAAAAAGATGAGTGGCCTGTAATTTTTATCATAGGTATACCTCAACTATGAGAGACAAAATGAGAAAAAAAATCCAGAAAGTCACATTGTAGGATTTTTAAAGAATTTATTTTCAATTATTGTGGAAAATAAGTATTTGGTCAATAACAAAAGTTCATCTCAATACTTTGTTATATACCCTTTGTTGGCAATGACAGAGGTCAAACGTTTTCTGTAAGTCTTCACAAGGTTTCCACACACTGTTGCTGGTATTTTGGCCCATTCCTCCATGCAGATCTCCTCTAAAGCAGTGATGTTTTGGGGCTGTCGCTGGGCAACACGGACTTTCAACTCCCTCCAAAGATTTTCTATGGGGTTGAGATCTGGAGACTGGCTAGGCCACTCCAGGACCTTGAAATGCTTCTTACAAAGCCACTCCTTCGTTGCCCTGGCGGTGTGTTTGGGATCATTGTCATGCTGAAAGACCCAGCCACGCTTCATCTTCAGTGCCCTTGCTGATGGAAGGAGGTTTTCACTCAAAATCTCACCATACATGGCCCCATTCATTCTTTCCTTTCCACGGATCAGTCGTCCTGGTCCCTTTGCAGAAAAACAGCCCCAAAGCATGATGTTTCCACCCCCTGCTTCACAGTAGGTATGGTGTTCTTTGGATGCAACTCTGCATTCTTTCTCCTCCAAACACGACGAGTTGAGTTTTTACCAAAAAGTTCTATTTTGGTTTCATCTGACCATATGACATTCTCCCAATCCTCTTCTGGATCATCCAAATGCCCTCTAGCAAACTTCAGACGGGCCTGGACATGTACTGGCTTAAGCAGGGGGACACGTCTGGAACTGCAGGATTTAAGTCCCTGGCAGCGTAGTGTGTTACTGATGGTAGCCTCTGTTACTTTGGTCCCAGCTCTCTGCAGGTCATTCACTAGGTCCCCCCGTGTGGTTCTGGGATTTTTGCTCACCGTTCTTGTGATCATTTTGACCCCACGGGGTGAGATCTTGCGTGGAGCCCCAGATCGAGGGAGATTAGCAGTGGTCTTGTATGTCTTCCATTTTCTAATAATTGCTCCCACAGTTGATTTCTTCACACCAAGCTGCTTACCTATTGCAGATTCAGTTTTCCCAGCCTGGTGCAGGTCTACAATTGTGTCTCTGGTCTCCTTTGACAGCTCTTTGGTCTTGGCCATAGAGGAGTTTGGAGTATGACTGTTTGAGGTTGTGGACAGGTGTCTTTTATACTGATAACGAGTTCAAAAATGTGCCATTAATACAGGTAACGAGTGGAGAACAGAGGAGCCTCTTAAAGAAGAAGTTACAGGTCTGTGAGAGCCAGAAATCTTGCTTGTTTGTAGGTGACCAAATACTTATTTTACCGAGGAATTTACCAATTAATTCATTAAAAATCCTACAATGTGATTTCCTGGATTTTATTTCTCATTCTGTCTCTCATAGTTGAGGTATACCTATGATAAAATTACAGGCCTCTCATCTTTTTAAATGGGAGAACTTGCACAATTGGTGGCTGACTAAATACTTTTTTGCCCCACTACACACACACACACACACACACACACACACACACACACACACACACACACACACACACACACACACACACACACACACACACACACACACACACACACACACACACACTATCTGAAGTTGAGAAAAGGGGGCCCAGATCCTAAGCAGAAAGTATTTACGATATATATTACTCACATTTCCAGAATTGGAGAATATTCATACAATACATTAAAAGCTACACCTATAACACCTGGCACTAACCAAATACCCTTAAAATAATCTAACCATAAACAGTGGTCCCAAAACCTTAATTTAATCAGTTAAAATAGGTAAGATATAATAAGAAGACACTTTACAAGGTAAAATAACAGCACAAATGAAATGCATTATGTAAAGACGCTTTGAGGGGTTGCCAAGACTGGAAAAGTGCTATATAATTGTACATGCCTGATGTTAAAGGTCCCCTATTATGCAAAATGCACTTTTTGCTGTCTTTTATACATAAATATGTGTCCCCTGTGTGAAAGGAGACTCAAAAAGTGTCAGAAAATACAACCCTCTCTCTTTTCCTCCTCACACACATCTCTTAAAACGGAGGTACAAACGAGCTGATCCAGATTTGCTGCCGATATGATGTCATAACGGAAATGTGGGCTGGCTTTACATTGAACTCAAATTTAAAGCGACAGTCACAGAATCAGCACTTCAGGAACAGGGCTGAAATAGAGGAGGATGAGGCATGCTACAATGGGTGATCTGTTTGCTATTTTGAGCAAAACACTTCACAGAGAAGTTTTGTATAGATATTGCCCTACAATATATTGTTAAAATATAGCATAATAGGAAACTTTTAAGGTCAAAGTTAAAAGCTCAATATACAAAGATTTAGCTAATCTACCTTTTTTTAAAGACATTAAATTAACACAAATCCAACAATAACATTTAAAAAAAAGTGCTGGGCAGCAAGCCATGATCATGTGGCACTGGCACCCAGTACATATTTCTTTCAAAAGGAAAAGCTGTAAAACAATGAATACATGTTTATGAGCGTCACTAAAATGATTACTCTTAGTTTAATCTTAATTTGATCCTATGAAGTCCAATAAAATGTAAAAACTCCGGAGAAGCTGATACTAAGTATATGATGATGATTATTATTATTACTTTTATTATTATAATATGTTTTATCCGTTTATTGTTTGTGTTATTATTCAGTTGCCAGTAGAAAATTAATTGACTCAATCAGAACACTATGTGACTGCGTAACACGTTTTAAATTACATTTCCTTACATTTAGCTAATGCTTTTATTTAAAGCCACTTACAGAGAGCAAAATCCAGAAACAATCCTGCAAGCAAGCCGAACCATTTAAAGAGCTTCATATCGAATGAGAAGGTTTCTGTATGACATTGCATACATTTCAGTACCGTAGACATACTTACAGGAGCAATTTGGGGTTAAGTATCTTGCCATTGACCCTCGCACATGTTGAATGCACTAAACATTTTCCCTGCTGACTGGTCTCTATTTTCCCTCCCCCTCTCACTGCAACAGCTGTAATCTCCTGAAGGAGGCGCCCTTCAGGGAATGCCACAGCCACGTCGACCCAGAGCCCTACTTCACCGCCTGCAACGACACTTTGAGCAAATATCCCGCTGGAGACGGCCTCAACTGTCAGTTCTTTGAGGCCTACGCCAAAGCCTGCAGCCTGTACAGCAAAGATGCTATCGATGGCTGGAGGTCAAACGTCAACTGCTGTAAGAGGGTCTTTACATTTACTTTTTTAATTGAGAGAGCAGGAAGGGAATGGAGCAAAGGTCCGTCGACTATTCAAACCTGGGCCCCAAATATCCTCAGTGTTAGTGTCATGGGCTATGTTTCCATTCAGTTTAAACACTCCCAAAAACCCCAGGACACAGATGATTCGTTTCCATGAAGTTTACTGGGAATCTTGTGAAACTGTAAACACAGAACAATGAGATACGATCAAGCTAACCAAACAGCAAGCAACGGTAAACTAACTTAGTCTAGCAACACAATTAGCGTCTTAGCCGTCTGAATATACTCGCAAACTCAAAATACTTGACGACGTAATGTTATAACAGGCATTAATACTTACAGACTTTGCCTTAGCAAAGAGAGAGAAAGAATAGCCTTTAACTGAGGAGCTGATGGCTGGATGTGCTCATGCAACTGTATCTGATCGCGGCATGGCAAATGTACTTCCTGTCTCCCAGCATGCACTGCTTATATATTGCCATGGTTGCAAAATAAACACATCGCATTAAACTATGATAGCAGAGTAACAAACACATTTCTAAAGGCATAACAGTTATGCAAAGTTAGCTGATTAAAAGCTCAGGTTGTAAACAGCGGGTCTGCAGAGTTACTGTACGGGGTCCCCAACTCATTTGAGGTATTGTTTTTTATATTTTTTTGACAATTAAATATCTTTCCCAGCTGCAAAAATAGTTAAAGCGAGCAAATTAAAATATTCATTCATTAGATCACGCCCACTCAAAACAGGAAGATCATTTCTTACCATTGGCGATGCTTTTCGCCGTCGTCTTTTGAGCCTTTTTGTTTTGGGTATGTTGGTTAATTTCTGTGATCTTAGTGAAATCATCAACGAAAAGCAAAATGTATAATAAAACAAATATATTTGTTAGCTGTTTAAATACTAATGTTGGTACACTGGAAAAACTGAAACATTGACTTTAACTAAATGTATTATGTCAACAAATGTCTCATAATCGTATTAGGTTAGCTGAAAGAAGTCATATTAAATCAAACCAAATATTGTTTATTTAAACTTAGTATTATCGCTTTCATCTAACCTAATACAGTTAATCTAACGTGTTAACCATTTCATATTATTATTATTATTCATTGTCATTAGAGATCTAGTATTTTTGTGTTTGGCACGTTCATTTCTGTAACGCTGAAACACTAATTCATTTGCTCCTATTTATATTGTTTTTATCACTGTCAATTTGTACATGATCTGAAAAAAACCCATGAATCTTTTCCAATCACGCAAGGTAGCTCACCTGTGCCAAATCACTGTGTGCCATGTGATTATCTTTATTGCAACGTATTATGTGCACCATTTGAAGATATCTTTATATATGACACTTTAGTCCACTTAAAATCGATCTAAGAATGAAAAGTCTGAATTGATTTGTGACGGGGTTCTCTATTATCCCTCCACAAACATTGGCGTAGTCGAAAACTTGAGCTCAAATGATTTATTTACAAAGTTAAAAATATATATATACTGGTTTGAAAACAATGTTGAAAAATAATAAATCTGAGTTGTCTAAAATGGCCTCCATAACCTGGAGCTGTGGCCTTCTCTGAGGCAAAATCAGGCTCCTCATTCAGTGCCAAGACAGTCCCTTATATACACATAGCCCCTCCAGCAGGCTTGTAACTCAATTAGTCAACAATTACTACTGAACAGTGCATTATCTGCTTGTTGACTTCCTTATAAATCATAAAATATATGCCATATTTTCCTACTCTAACCTCCTAAATAAACAGGTTAATTATCACTGAGATTCACAATCAAACATCATTATTAAACTGAAAAGAAAGGATAATTGCATACATCGGTAAATCATATTTAAAAAACGGAAGTGATGCTCCATCTTTTCAGAATAGTCCCTCATTGGGGAGACGGCGAAAACTGCTGTTCGCTTCCTGTCTTTGTAAGTATAGCGTAACATAGTGTGAATGTATGTCTATATAACTGTTGACGAACAAGCGTGCACTCATGGTCCCGCTACAGAAACGGGATGTTTAGTGGAGTTGTAGACATGATTTACTGATTAACGAAAGGGAGCAGGAAAGGTTTGGTGTGTGTGTGTGTGTGTGTGTGTGTGTGTGTGTGTGTGTGTGTGTGTGTGTGTGTGTGTGTGTGTGTGTGTGTGTGTGTGTGTGTGTGTGTGTGTGTGTGTGTGTGTGTGTGTGTGTGTGTGTGTGTGTGTGTGTGAGAAAAAAGAGCTATTACATCTACCTAACAAATCCAAAATCTATGCAATGCACTATAATCATTCAAAAAGTAGGCATACTGTATAAATAGGGGCTTCATTTAAAACAACAAGTCCATATCAAAACTCCAAAGTTCAAAGGTTGTCTGGTTAGCTTCTGTCCCCAGACACAAAAATGGACAGCACTCTGTTTGTTTTAAAAACCACCAGAAAACTGCACCTGCAACTCTTTCTCTTTTAAAAGGTCTTCTATTATGCTATATCTTAACAATATATTGTAGGGCCATATCCATACAAAACATGTCTGTGAAGTGCTCAAAATACCAAATAGATCACCTATTGTAGCGTGCCTCATACAACCTCTATTTCAGCCCTGTTCCTGAATGGGACATTGCCAGGAGTTCATTGTAAAGCCAGCCCACATTTCCGATATGACTTCATAACCGAAACAAATCTAGATCAGCTCATTTGTAGAAATGTGTGTGAGGAGAAAAAAGAGAGAGGGTTGTATTTTCGGACACTTTGTGATTCTACTTACACACCGGGGACACACATTTATGTATAAAAGACAGAAAAAAGTGCATTTTGCAAAATAGGGGACCTTTAAATCAAGGTTGAAGACTTCTCTTTCAGTCGCTGCCTATTTAACTTTTATTGTTTTTTTTGTGAAGCACTTTAATTGCCTTGCTGTTGAAATGCGCTCTCCTTGCCCTTTGTGTTTCTTTTCAGCCGCAGAGCCTCAGGCCTTCTGTCAGGGCCGGTTCTGTAGCTCTCATGAGTTCTGCGGAGAAACAAGCAGTGGAACCCGTTGCTTCTGCCGTGCAGTATTTGCCTCAACAGTCACATCAGAAAAACCTTTCGGTGAGAAGGCTCTTACAAACAACCTCACAATAATCCTCTATGCTGTGTCCTACCGAAGCAAAGTATGTTCATAGATGACTTAAAAGGAGACATTTCCTCTGAGTCAAATGTTTCCCCATTGCCCAGCCTGTTAGTGGCAGGTCCTTCGTCTTTTGCAAACAACTTTTCTAAGACCCAATGTAAAACATCATGGGGCAGAGTACAGGTGTGAAGGAGAGTTCATAAAGTCTTACGACAGAGAGTGCGGTGCCTAGAGAATCTGAACGCGCTTATACTTTGTGGCGTAAATATGGGCCAACGGGATGTTATTGCAGGAGAACAACTATAATCATCCACAGAATTCTGAACAGTCACCATCAGATGATTTATGAAAAACAACTGTAATTTTAAGGATTTTTTTCCGATTAATTTTTTCCTTTTCTTTCTGAATGGATGGTCAAGTGTATCCTATGCTAAATGAAAATAACTAAGGAAGCATTGAAGCACCTTTCCTTTCATCTAGAGAATCCAAACAGCTGTTATCATGGCTAACACCTAGTTACTTCAAATCATTTCACTCATTTAGCATCCTAAACAACAAACACAATTTCAACGCATACCTTTAATGGGAAAAGTACAGTGTCTCAAAAAAGTGAGTACACCCCTCACATTTTTGTAAATATTGTATTATATCTTTTAATGGAACAACACTGAAGATATGACACTTTGATACAATGTAAAGTAGTCAGTGTACAGCTTGTATAACAGTGTACCTTTGCTGTGCCCTCAAAATAACTCAACACACAGCCATTAATGTCTAAACCGCTGGCAACAAAAGTGAGTACACCCCAAAGTGAAAATGGCCAAATTGTGCCCAAAGTGTCGATATTTTGTGTGGCCACCATTATTTTCCAGAACTGCCTTAACTCTCTTGGGCATAGAGTTCACTAGAGCTTCACAAGCTGCCACTGGAATCCTCTTCCACTCTTCCATGACGACATCACGGAGCTTGTGGATGTTAGAGACCTTGCGCTCCTCCAGCTTCCGTTTGAGGATACCCCACAGATGCCCCACAGACTGACCCCCCACCCCTTTAACCTCTGCAGCAATGCTGGCAGCAGTCATACGTCTATTTTCAAGAGACACCCTCTGGATATGACGCTGAGCACGTGCACTCAACTTCTTTGGTCGACCATGGCGCGGTCTGTTCTGAGTGGAGCCTGTCCTGTTAAACCGCTGTATGGTCTTAGCCACCGTGCTGCAGCTCAGTTTCAGGGTGTTGGCCATCTTCTTATAGCCTAGGCCAGGGGTGCCCAACCAGTCGATCGCGGGCTACCAGTCGATCGCGGGCTGAGTTCCATTCGATCGCGAGAAAATGTTGTGTGTAGGCTATCCTCCTACTGTTGTGTAAAATAGGCCTACATTAAAACTTCCAACTTAAAACATCTTAAATAGGCACAATGAACTGCTGATCGCGTGAAGCAGTGTGTAGATTTGTACAGCTGTAGTAAGATAGATCAGGCATAATCAAAGAAAAAATCTCACGCGCTTCTTTCTATCTGCGCGCGCATGGTATGGTTGCTAGGTTCTAACTAAGGACTCAAAAGGGCACGAGAAACTTGACTAGAGCGAGTGGATACTACCATGGCAGCAGAAGCTAAAAAATCTGTGGGGTGGGAGGAGGATTATTTTTTCGTGTGTTCGAATGCCAAGTCCATCTGTCTTATCTGCAATGCAAATGTGGCTTTACCAAAGAAAGGGAATTTGGAGCTGCATTTCAAGACGGTCCACAAGAGCTACGATACAAACTTCCCAGCTAAATCACCACTGCACGCCCGAAAAGTCAAGGAATTGAAAAGTCAGCGAGCAGCACAACAGTCCATTTGTACCAGGCCCAATACCACGAGTAAGGCTGCAACCATAGCTTCTTATCGTGTCTGTCGTGTTCTAGCAAACGGAAAGAAATCTTTCAAGGATGGTGAGATTGTGAAAGAAGCGTTCATGGAAGCCGCCGATGCGCTTTTTGCCGATTTTAAAAATCGAAAGGAGATTGTGTCTGCTATTCAGGATGTGCAGCTATCAAGAAATTCTGTTACACGGCGATGCAAGGGAATGATGGAGGATGTTGAACAGCAATTGAGAAATTATATTGACACATGTAAGTGTTTTTCTCTGCATTTCGATGAATCCACTGATGCTGTGGATGTGGCTCAGCTATGTGTGTTCATTAGAATGGTTTTCGACAATATGAGTGTAAAAGAAGAGCTGCTGACCACTTTGCCTTTGAAAGGGCACACAAGAGGCACACATATTTTTTTCCGGTTTTTATGGAATTTGTTAGTAAGAGCAAGTTGCCCCTCTTCAAACTCATCTCCATTACAACTGATGGGGCTCCAGCAATGATTGGACGTACTGCTGGGTTCATTGGATTGTGCAAACAGTCTGAATCTTTCCTGGATTTCCTGAATTACCATTGTATAATTCACCAGCAAGGGTTGTGCGGGAAACTTTTAAATATGAAAGACGTGATGGATGTGGCTATCAAGATTGCGTGTTCTGTTCGGGCCAGGAGTCTGCAGAGGCGATTATTCCGTGCGCAACTGGAGGAGACCGGTGCAGAACACACAGATCTGCTGCTGCACACAGACGTAAGGTGGCTCAGCAGAGGTACATTTCTGGAACGGTTTTCTGAATTGTTGCCCGAAATTAAAGAATTTCTGAAACGTTCAAACCATGCTGAACATGCACAGCTAGAAGACAGTCAGTGGCTCTTGGATTTAGCCTTTCTTACTGATCTGACTGACAAGCTCAATAACTTGAATCTAGAGCTGCAGGGTAAGAACAAACACATCATCAACATGATCAGCTCTATCAAGCAGGTTGCAACAGTGTGATCTGCGGAACTTTCCACACATGGACACAGAACTTAAGCGTCAGGGCAAAGACTGTGCGGAGCTTGAGAGTGCACGTTATGATGATCAAGTGCAAAGCATCTTGTCAGAATTTGACAGGAGCTTTACTGACTTTGCATCCATTGAGCCTGTTGTCAGTTTTCTCAGTTTTCCATTTGGGGAAAATATAGATGTGGATTGTATAACGTCCAAAGTGGCATCACTCTTCAACCTGGATAGCGGTGCTATTGAGAATGAGATCCTCACACTAAATAATGACATTGAGCTCAAATCAAGAGCTACACCTGACACAAATGTCCAACTCTGGAATCTAATGCAGAAAGAGAGGTACCCCAACCTCAGACAAACTGCAAAGAATTTGACTGCACTTTTTGGATCAACATTTTTGTGTGAGTCTGCCTTTTCACATATGAAAATCATTAAGTCAAAATACAGATCCACCAGGACTGATGACCACCTTGTTACGACTACCAACTTGAATTAGGCATTGTATTAATTGGGTTGTATGTTGTTGTGTTGTTACGGGCCAGTCCTAGGCCTACTTGTGCTTATTCTTTGCACGACGTACATTTACTTCAATAAATGTATTATTATTGTTAAAACTTGATCTTTGTGTCAGAACATTGTGTTATTATATAGGTGCACAATTAATTGTGGCTACGCTATGGCTTTCGATATGGCTTGGTAGATCTCGACACACCATCAACTTTAAAAATAGATCTTGGTTCAATAAAGGTTGGGCACCCCTGGTCTAGGCCATCTTTATGTAGAGCATCACTTCTTTTTTTCAGATCCTCAGAGAGTTCTTTGCCATGGGGTGCCATGTTGAACTTCCAGTGAGCAGTATGAGAGAGTGTGAGAGCGATAACACCAAAGTTAACACACCTGTTCCCCATTCACACCTGAGACCTTGTAACACTAACGAGTCACATGACACCAGGGAGGGAAAATGGCTAATTGGGCAAAATTTGGCCATTTTCACTTTGGGGTGTACTCACTTTTGTTGCCAGCGGTTTAGACATTAATGGCTGTGTGTAGAGTTATTTTGAGGGCACAGTACATTTACACTGTTATACAAGCTGTACACTGACTACTTTACATTGTATCAAAGTGTCATATCTTCAGTGTTGTCCCATGAAAAGATATAATAAAATATTTACAAAAATGTGAGGGGTTTACTCACTTTTGTGAGATACTGTAAATATACAGTATATGCAGATTTTTACCCGTCTTCAGCCCCTTATTGACCAACGTAAGTGTCCGAAACAAAAAAACATACCCTTTTAAGGTTCTGACAGTATCATTACATTTTTACAGAATTACTTGATTAATTGAAAGCGTTAAGACAGCAAAGATAGAGGTCACATAAAAAGCTGATTCTACATTTTGAACACAGTGTGTTTTAAATGCTAACCTGTTTCACGTTGTTCAGGTGAGGCGGTAACCTGCAATGGGTCTTCTCGGGTGGCCACTCTGTATGGTTGTCTCCTAGAGGACAAGGGCATCAGCTACTCAGACCTGCACCTCTTTGACACGACCTGCATAAGTGAAATGGACCATTTGACCCACGTGGTATCCTTATCCCTGGACACGAACACCAAACCCTGTGGGTCAATTATCAAGGTGGGTGCCTCTCTTCCGAGTTTTTACTCTCAACAAGCAGCCAGCTGTCCTCTGTAGGTTTTATTCATTCCTTAGTGGTGGCTCTGACTAATTTTAGATTCAGAGATTTAAAGGCTTAGTCATATGCAAAATAACTACAGCATAGTTTGGCTTCTCCAACGGTGCAACAACAACATACTTAAAGAGGCCCTATTATGCTGTTTGGGTTTTTGTCTTTCCTGTAGTGTGTTATATACAGTAGGATTGTGTGCATCTAAATGGTCTGCAAAGGCTAAAATCTCAAAGTTCCCTCCAGAGTTAGACCAGCCTACTACTAAAAAAAAACATGAAAATACAATACTACATACATCATATAAGTGTGCAGAACAGTTGCTAAAACCCTTCAGGGAAAACATTTTTTTGACCATAACAGAATAAAATCTTTATATGATTTTTTTTAAAAGCCGTTTTAGGAAGGGGACATTTGTCCTCCAAGGTATGGAGTAGGAGTTTTACTTTTTCATTTCACTCATCCAAATCAATAATCAAAATAATATATAACCAAATTAAAAATGTCTCTCTTACATTTGCTATACAGAAAACAATTGTATTAAATGAAATGAATATATTTGTTAGTTATGATTAAGATAAAGTTGCTTAAAATATTAATAATATAACATTTTTGGCAGTTTTTTGACAAGGACAATCTTTATTACAAGTGAGGCACAAGAGGTAAAAACGTCATATACTGTATAAGAAACAAGAGCTGAAGATTGAAACTCGTATGGACAGTAACACTCTCTCTGACGCTGCAGATGAACAACGAAAGCGAGATTATCAACAAGAATGGCGTCATGCTGGAAACCAACGGCATGGAGCTTGTTGACTTCACCTGCCCCTTCACTTTTCCAGACATAGACATCGATTTTTCAGTGATCTTCCAAGTGAAGAGTGGCTTCAGCAAGTATGTTCCACAATGCACCTTGCACAATCAAATGATCACAACTATTTCCTAAAATAAAACATCAAATATATTTTATTGATATGGATAAGTAATATAAAGAAAATAATGTTAGACCATTCAACAACTTTGGGTCAATTGTTTAATACTGTTACTGTGTTAGCAGGGATGTACGATTAGTCAGTGGTGGAAGAAATACTCAAATCTTGTACTAAAGTAAAAATAGAAATACCACAGTTTCTAAATACTCTGAAAGGTCAAAGTCTTACATACAACATTTGTAGTAAGTAAATGTAAAGAAGCATTATCATCAAACTGTACCTGAAGGGCCAAAAGTAAAAGTAGTTATTTTTCACATTTGAGTAGCATATTGTTAGCTTGTAATTATTGATGTGTGTTTATGTGCTTAGTAACTGTTTAACATCTTCAGAATGAGAAAAGCTTTGGTATATAATAGTGCTAACATAAATACAGTAAGAGAAATTCAAATGGGAAAATAAGAGCAAATATATATACAAATAATTTGAATAAATAGAAAACGTGTACATAAAACATAAATATACAAAACAATAAATAGAATAGGAATATTACAAATTCAGAGTTCTGAAAGTGTTACTGTGCTGCAGATGTGTGCAAAATCTTCAGAGGAATGTGAAAAATGTCACAGGTTCACAGTGTGAGCTTTTATTTGCATACAGTGTTGAAAGGATGACATATTTTTGTAGGCTCCATCGACTGAAGCAATCATTTTTAAAAAACATATATTTATTGTTTTTTTCATGTTAATACAACAACATCCAACAATTTAAACATCCAAAATATATGGCAGTAAAGAAAATAGTAATTAAATGATGAATACAATAAAAATAATAAAAAATAAATAATAATAATAAATAAAAGAGGATTCAAAATGTAGGTTACAGCTTGCACTCCCAACAACACATTAAATCATTTTCATTATCTCACTCCCCCATTGCCTCCTCCATATCCCCCTCCCTCAACAGTTCCAGAAACATCCTCCAAATATCGTAAAATTCAGAAGCCCTCTTTCTAACAATATAGGTCAGTTTCTCAAGAGCCAAACTCGATGTTAAGTTACGTAACCAGTGGATAAAAGAGGGGCGACCAGCATTCTTCCAACATAATGCAATACAGCGTTTGGCCTGCAATAAACAAAGGTCAACCATTTGTCTTTCCTTGCAAGATGAAGAACAGTCATCTGGATAAATACCTAAAATACATACCTTAGGGCATAAAGGTATAGGGGAAGTCGTGATCCGAGAGATATACTTTAACACTGAGCTCCAAAATGTTTGAATCTCTTCACATTTCCATAAACAGTGATATAATGTACCCTGGTGATTGTTGCACTTATAACATAGATTAAGTATATTAGGATCACATTTATTTAATTGTACAGGGGAGATCTATGTTCGCATTATCCAATTAAATTGTATCATTCTCAATCGAGTGTTGATGGATTGAGTGTGTATTTTTAAACATATTTCACTCCATTCAATGAGAGTAATATCTTCTTGTAGGTCTCGTATCCATTGCTGTCTCTTACTATCAGAGTTTTCCTTATGGTTTTCAAACAACATGTTATAAAACAAGGATACCAATCTTTTACCCAAACAGTTTTCTGTAACATCTGTTTCTAAGACGGAGAATGGAGGTCGTTGCACTGAATTGTTTAAGTGTGCCAGAATAAAACTTCTTAAGTTATAGATACTTAAAGAAGTGTTTTTGCGGTACATCAAACTTTGCCTTTATCTCACTGAATGACATTAGAGTATTGTCCTCATATACATCCTGTAGTTTTACTATGCCCTTGTTCAGCCATGCTTTAAAACCCATGTCGTTCTTTGCTGGGGCGAAGTGATCATTACCCCATATTGGGGAGAAACAGGACAACCCTGGGGAGTCCCCTAACAGTTTTTGAACTACATGCCAAACAACAATAGTGTTTTTTACAAAAGGATTAGTAGTACTCTTCTTTAATGTTTTATAGGATGCTGAGTATAGATAGATATTCAATGACAAACCTTTTGAAGATAGTTTTTCAATTTCTATCCAGGGCATGAAAACATCATTAGAAAACCAAAACATTGTGGCTCTCAACTGCGCAGCCCAATAATACCATTCTAGATTTGGCAACTGTAGCCCTCCCCTATCATACGGTAAATATAAATAGAGAGAGTCTGAGTCTTGGCTTCCTATTATTCCAGATGAAATTAGAAAGGAGCTTTCTGGTCCTAGGAAAGAAAGAAGGAGGCGGGGCAAGTGGGATTGACTGAAAAACATATAAAAATGTAGGTAGTATAGTCATCTTTACAATGTTTATTCTTCCCAGTAAAGAAAGCGGTAGTGTTGTCCACCTAGTGATATCTTCCGACACCTCTGCTACCATGGGCTCATAATTGACTGAACTAAGATTACTTATCTTTGGGGTTATTCTGATGCCCAAGTATTTAAATCCCTCTGTGGCGCTCACAAATGGGTGGGATACTACAGGTTTCTTCCTTTCCCTTACATTTAAGGACATAATAGATGACTTTTCTTTGTTCACTTTGAATCCAGAGATAGTACCAAACTGAATAAACAACTCCAAGAGAGATGGTATCGATTCAGTAAGATGTGACAAAAATACAATGGTATCATCAGCGTACATTGCTGTTTTGTGTTCCATGTCCCCAATCTTAATACCATGGATTGAGGGGTGAGATCTAATCGCAATAGCTAATGGTTCCATGGCCATTACAAAAAGTAGAGGCGAAAGTGGTGACCCTTGCCTTGTGCCTCGGAATAGCTCAAAAGGTTGAGAGGTGAGATTATTAGTAGATACCATTGCAGAAGAATCAACAAATAAAATTTCGACCGATCTACGAAAGTAATCACCAAATCCAAAACGCCTAAGCACCTCCAGGAGATAGGGCCATTCGACTCGGTCGAACACCTTTTCCGCGTCGAGTGATAGTACTGCGGTGTCAGGAGACTCTTCACACTCGTGGATTATATTAAGAACTCTCCTCACATTGTGGAACCCCTGACGATTTTGTACAAACCCATTCTGGTCTCCATGTATAATGGCTGGTAGAACCCTCTCTAGTCTCATAGCTAAAGCCTTAGCTAGAATCTTTGCATCAGAATTTAAAAGTGATATGGGCCTGTAAGAACTGCTTTCTGTTGCCGCTTTGCCTGGTTTTAAAATAAGAGTGATCAAAGCGCTACGTAATGAAGCAGGGAGGCCACCTGTTTTAAAAGATTCCAAATAAACATCTAATAATAGGGCTATTAATTTTGCTGTAAATAATTTATATACATCTATCGGAAGCCCGTCTGGACCCGAAGCCTTACCACCTCTCATGTTTGTAATGGCGTTAGAGACATCATTCAAATTTAATTCCCTCTCCAAATCAATTTTTGTACTCTCAGAAATACAGGGAATGGCTAATCCATCCAGGAAACTGTTTTGGTTTACCAGGTCTAGTGGGCATTCAGACTTATAAAGGGTTTTATAATATGAAACAAAGGTGTTATTCATTTCTGTGGGATCTGTAGATAATTCTCCTCGTTCGTTCCTAATTATATTGATGGCTCTGTCAGACTCAAGTTTCTTTATCTGCCAAGCTAGCAATTTCCCCGGATTTTCACCCTGATCATAAAAAGTTTGTTTCAGTCTTAT
This sequence comes from Eleginops maclovinus, assembly GCF_036324505.1. NCBI lineage: Eukaryota > Metazoa > Chordata > Actinopteri > Perciformes > Eleginopidae > Eleginops > Eleginops maclovinus. Next base: position 6,728,970 of record NC_086368.1, on the reverse strand, counting down.
TAGACCATCTTCAGCCTTAAGCAGAGAGAGCTCCTCGTGTTCTGCTTTGAGGGTCAGTAATTCCTGGGTTTTTTTTTGTCGAATCATCTATGATAGCCTCATTCTCTAATTCTTTAATTTTAGAATCTAATTCATTCATTGTCTGTTTGAATTTGTTAAGTTTAGAGCTGGGGAAGCTTATCATTTGCCCTCTAATATATGCTTTAAAAGCTTCCCACCTAATGGTTGCAGTTGTTTGATTCGTATTTATTGAGAAGTAGAGATCAATGTGTTCTCCTACAAATTTTATAAAGTCAGGGTGGTGTAGCCATTTAGGGTGTAAGCGCCAATTAGTTGAGTGTCTCTTCAATTGTTCATCGTTGTAAAATAGTGAGGTTGGGGCATGATCTGACAAAACAATACTATCATATGTACAATTAGTTATACTGGGTAGCAGGGAAGAGGAAATTTAAAAATAATCTATTCGGGAGTGGGTTTTATATACTGCTGAGTAGCATGAGAATTCCCTTTTGTTGGGGTTTTGAATCCTCCACGGATCATAGAGATTCAGGTCTTTCATATATTGTTGAATTTTTTTTCTAGATCGTGAATGGGATGTATCCATCCCTGACGAGCGATCCAGCTCCGGTTCTAGAGCACAATTTAAGTCACCAGCCAATATTATCTTACCAGGGAGGGTGGCCATCAACAGAAATACATTTTCAAAAAATGATGGGTTATCATCATTGGGGCCATAAACATTAATCAAATTGATATTTTCTCTCAGGAGAGTTCCTTGAACCACCAAAAATCTACCAGCTTTATCATAAATAGTGTTGGTTACCTGGAAAGGCACTGAGTTATGAATTAACACCATAACCCCTCTCGAATGAGAAGGGAAACAGGATGCTAGCACTTTGCCTGGCCATCTCCTACGTATTTTCACCAAGTCCTCTTTGAGTAAATGAGTCTCCTGAATAAACACTATTGAAGACTTAAGTTGTTTAAGTCTGGTAATAACCTGTTTTAATTTAGTCAATTTTACCATCCCTCTAACGTTCCAAGAAGTAAATTTAAAGTTCTTATTCGAAGTCAACTAATCTTAATAATACACTAGTTTGTGCAGCATAGCATCATCTTTTAGTTGTTGGAAAACCTGTTGGATATCTCTGTGTTGTATTGGGAGTGCGCCAGCAAAGTGCAACATGTTGTAAACAATACAGAAAAAAAAAAAACACACAAAAAAAACAACAACATAAAACTCAAAATCTGCCTTACAACAATCCCCTTAGCTGTCAACCTGAACAGAACAGCCCCTCGCCCTCCCCCACCCTCCCCCTGACCTTGGGGTGCAGTTAAGAGCACACACTGTTCCAGTGTAACCAAGGGAGCAGCTAATCCAAACCTAACGTTCATGACAGAATTAAACAAAACTAACAAGACATTTGTGTTCCTGGCAAAAGTATATAATCTACACACAAACAGATTGTTCATCATAGATTTTCTTGCAGTTTAGCTCTCATCTAGGAAAGCCGATAGTATAGTGAATACACACTCCTCTAATAAACAAATGAAAGCCTGCTTAAACAGGGCGCATGGCAGTCTCTAGATAAAGTAAATGAAGAACCCATTATATCTGAGGGGACTGAAGAATGATATAGATGAATATACAAATGATATAAACAAAACAGAAAGTTCTCCTCAAAACAACAGAGACAAAATAAAAGAGTGCATTACCATTTCACACGTGTGTTACTGGCTCTTAAAGCCCGCACCATCAAACTATAGATAAGCGGATCCTGAAGGATACAGCAGATCATTCTAATTACTCTACGAGTCCTTTGTGTTTTGTAAACCTTGGATGAAACTTTCAGCATCTGCAGGGGTTTCAAACTCACGTGATTGACCATCAGACGTCACTCGTAGCTTAGCTGGGTAAATTATTCCGTACCGTATGTTCATTGATAACAGTTGTTGTTTTACCCGGTCGAAACCCCTCCTACGTCGGTGGAGCTCCGTAGAAAAATCCGGGAAGAACATGATCTCCTGACCGCCGCAGATGACTTTGCCTTTGGCCCTGGCTGCTCTCATCACCCGAACTTTATCCTGGAAGTTTAAAAACTTCTCGATGAGGACTCTCGGTCTGGTCGATCGATTAGGTTGCGTCCGACCGGGCAACCTGTGTGCTCTTTCGATGAGAGGGTGTCTTGGGAATGCCTCTGGTCCCAGCGCTTCGGGGAGCCACTTCTCCAGGAAAGCCACCGCATCATTTCCTTCCATCTTCTCCGGTACGTTAACTAGTCGCAGGTTGGATCGGCGAGAGCGGTTTTCAAGCTTGTCGAGTTTGTTCGTGAGGAGAGTAACTTGTTTAACCAGCGCATCAGTCTTGCCTTTCTCTGAGTTAACTGTGTCCTCTACGCTGCTGATGCGCACTTCTGCTTCATCCATGCGAGCCGAGAAGTCCTGCAAGTCCCTCTCAACGTCTTGGATTGCTTTCAGGACCATATCAGTCTTTGTGGAAAAGTCATTTCTAATCCCATCGAGTATCTGAATAATGTCCATGTTGTGGGCCCCTCCAGCATCCACGTCTCCGTGACACACGTGGCTAGCTTCACCTGTTGAGTTAGCTAGGCTGTTAGCATCTGAGACCTCCTCTTCTTCACTCGGAGAAAAGTGTGCTCTAGATTTGTTTTGTGCTTTCTTTGTCGGCATATTGTCGCGGGTGTACAAAAATAAGTCGCCGGAAATGATAGTTATCACTGTTCATGCAGTTAAAGGAACATTTACAGGATTTTACAAGAATATCGCAGGAGCTCACAAAAACACGTGTGCTTAGGTCGGTGTCATAACCACGCCCCCTGAAGCAATCATTTTAATTCAGCTGACGCTTTTATCCGAAGCTACTTACACAAAGTTCAATAAACTATAAAGATACAAACTTAGAAAAACTAGAAAGATGCAGATATATTTGCCTCAAATAAGCCATTGTAAGTGCTGATGCATTCGTTTCAAAGGGATTAACTTTTGAATGCCTTATGGAGATCGTATTGAAACGCAGGAGACGTTCATTACAGTTGAGCACACGAATGCGTGTCTCGTTTAATCACACAGTAAAAGCTATAACAAAACAAGATGGCGCTGTCCTGTAAACCAACAAGCATGGGGCTCCACGTCATCGTAAACACACATTAATTAAAGGGACCACGATCCCTTTTTACAGTCGTACTTTCAAGCACAAACCAACGGTCATACTTACAGGCATGAAACAACAGTGTGTAGAACCACACTTAAGAAGGAGGTGAATTATGTATATTACATTCACTACAGCCTTCACAATAATAGCATATTTTAGAGGCAGTTAGATCACAGCCTGCAGTACACAGCCACGTCTGCGACCAACAGCATATTTTAGAAAGAGTAGAAAATCTTCCTATACTCGTTTTGGTAACACTTAACTTGAATGGGTGTTCATAAGACTGACATAACATTGTCATAACCATGACATTACACCTGTCTTAAACATTAATGAATACTTATGACAGTTGTCCTTAAGTGTCATTCGGTAAGTTATGTCACTTTTGATGCAAAGGTGGCCTTGTTTGAGATGTCCTTGTTGTGACAAGTTGACATAAACCAAGACAACAAACCTGTCATAAACATGTCATAGCAGACCTAACTGTCAAACTTAAGAAAAACGTTTAGCTTCATATCTTAGCGCGACATTAAACCGTCATATATGGATGTCTGCTATGACAAGGGCCAACTGGTTTAACCGGCTTGGTTTTGAACACGTACAGTAAAAAGGCACAATAAAATATTACAGTGGTTTTAAAAAGTGAGGGAATGTCACTTAGTATGGACATTAGTGTACATTTAAGCAAGTAATAACAATAGAGTTTTTCCCACTATTCTAATTTAAACTGTTATCCCACTACAATTTGTAGGCAAAAGTTGTACTTTTTTTGTTCCACTACATTTTTTTTGCAGCTTTAACTTCTAGGTACTTTGCAGATTTATGATCATACACCATTTACAGTAACTTATAAATGATAAAGTGTTATTATAAAGTTAACCTTACCAGCTGCAACATTGATGAATACAATAGTTAATCAATGATGATAGAACAATCCTTTTATTAAACATGATTCTGAATAGGCCATACGGAACAATGATGTCATGACCCTTGTTTCGTGTCTGTCATGACTTTGTGTTGTGTTTTAATTTGAAATGTTTTCCCTCTTGTGTCACTCGTTAAGCTTCACTTCCTGTCTGCGTTTCCAGCCTGATTGTGTCATTGTGTTCACCTGTTGCCCCTGTGTTTCTCCTCCCCCTTCCGGCTGTCTCTCATCTTGTGATTACCCATGTGTATTTAGTCCCTGTTTCCCTTTTGTCTGTTGTTCGGTCGTCGTCATTTCTTCCCTGATCTTGTCCATGTTACCTGCCTGTTCCTGTCTCCCTTCATGTCTGAAGCTAAGTGTTTTTTATGTCCTGTGTTCCCCTTGCTTCGTGTTTTTGTCAACAGCTTTTGAATAACGCTCGCTTTTTGTTTGGACCCTTACCTGCTTCCCCTTGATTTACTGCACTTGGGTCCTGTTTCCCCAACTCTGACAAATGACACCTTCTTTGAGGTTCATTTTGCCAATACTTTTGCTTGGGTACGATTTTGAACACAGGAATTTTAGTTATAATTGAGTATTTTTACACTGTAGTATTGCTACTTTTAATTGAATAAATATCTCAGTATTTCTTCCACCTCTGGTTTTAAATATGAAGATGTTGGCTCTTTGAAGACTTTAAAATAACAGGGAATCAGAAGTGCCCAAAGTTTCAGTAGTTTGTGAGGATAAGAGCGCTGAGATGTTGGTGTGTTTTCAGCCCTAACACAGTGGCGTATGTAACATCTGGAATCTGGAACTACACTCTGTCCATGAGGGCTTACATGGACGCCCATCGGGAGTATCCCGTGACTCCAAACACCCAGCTCAAACTGAACCAAAAGGTCTGGCTTGAGCTGCAGGCAGCCGGCGTGGATGAGAAAATAGTTGCTTTGGTGACAGAGAACTGCTATGCAACGAGCGACCCATCACCTCATACCAACTTGAAGTACGACCTCATCACAAACGGGTAAGAGTGGCAAGGACCAGCTGGTTTTATTTGAAGAGCCTTGGAAATAATTTTCTCTGATGCTGTAAACTGGAGGCTAATTTATTCAGAATACTTTATTTATTCCTGGGGAAATATTTGGATTTTGTGCTCAATTTCAAAACAAAATAGAAATTAAAATATTTATATAACAAGATTTTGATTTACTGGAGGAACTGGTTCTATGGGGGGTTATATACTTTATACCTTGGGCGGTTCCACTCGTGAAAGAAAGTTTACAAGAATCTTTGAGGAGATGGCCCTAACCTTTCTTGATTTATTAGGTCGGTAAACAATACAGTTCTCAATTGCTAGTTTTAAAACTTTCTTCATCACAGTATGATGTTTGTTTAGTAAATTATTGTTCCATTAGAGAACAAGAGACAATTTAGCAATGTATGATTCAGGGGCGGGGCTACCTTGTGATTGACACGTTGCTACTTTGTCATTGTGCATGTAACTTTAAACTTTTTTAGAGTTCATTTTAACATGATGATAACTAAATGTGTGTTCAGTATTTAGCAGAATTTAGCCTCTCTCACTATTGGTTAAAAACAATACAGATAACTAAAATGCCAAACTTGAGGCTTCAAGAAAACAATGGGTTTTTGGCTCCTTTCCTTGTATACAGTTCAAATTATACCAAATAGATTTTATTCTCCTGTAAACTTGTCTAACAGACTGCATTATGTAATATTTGGTAGTCAAGGCTCTCAGTAGTTTATCTTTTATCTAGTTAACACGTCACCAAGTGAACAATAAGTTGAGTTCTCACAATTAGTTATTTACACATTTAGTTAAGTGTTGAAATCTGAAAGTATTCCGGCTTCATGGAAGGATTTGATGCTGGATTCAGATTCGATAAAGGCTATGAAACAGCAAATGAACGCTGATGTTTTATGTGTTTCCCTGTTTCTAAACAGCTGTGCAAACCCTGCTGACGACACTGTTGTAATCGAGAGCAATGGAGAGCGCCTAACCGACTACTTCTCCTTCAACATGTTCAAGTTCAATGGGAACTCTAGAGACATGTATTTGCACTGCAGATTGAACCTCTGTCTCAAAAGTGACAATTCCTGCACCAGGGTACGTTAACAAAAATACACGGAAGCTAACCCTTCATCCTGCAAGTACACTAGGACATCTGTGCAACACTGATCCTGGCAGAAGTTTATTGTACAATTTTTTTTTTTGGCATGAAAAAATCCTTTATAAAAGAAAACGTTTTGAGAGTTTATAAAATATGATGTTTTAGTATAAATTAAACAAACCTACAGTTTACACATAAACAGCTTTTTGAAAGATTGAGAGAGCGTTTGTCTTAATCTATAATTACAAACATTTAAGTAATTTACACTTCCAAAAAATGTTTTGGGTGCATTTTCTTATTTATTCATTAGTCTGATCTTTTTCCCTACCTTGCATACTTGCATGTATTACTTGAACCATACTTATTTGATCATGCTTGCAAGTAAAACTTTCAATGCAGGGCTATAAGGATCTCAATAAATCTTGCAACAACAATTTCTATAAAGAGCTTGTTTTGTGCCAGAAGAATGATCATATTGACCAAGCAAGGTTACTTCCCAAATCAGAGGACACTTTTTACTAAAATATCATAGTTTGCTTTTACAGAAAAACAGACCTAGATCCAAACATAGCAGCTTTTCTGCACCATAATTAACATTCATTAAAAATGTCAGATTAAATTGCATCATTTCAAAAAACGGTTTCATTTAAATATCACTACATCATTGTCCCTTATATGTTTTGGGTTGCTGTCCACATATTTTGATCAGTGTTGTTTCTAAAGCCATGATTGATTGAACACTTAAACTTCCTCTTTCACTTTTATCAACAGAGTTGCGGCAAAGGTGCAAGGAGACGCAGATCTTACAAAGAAACCCATGATGAAACCGATTCAATCGTCATCATGGCCTGGGGTATTTAGGTAAGACAAATGTTGTACTAATGAGCACCAGCCAGGATGTAGTCGCCCTAAAAATACCTCCACTAAAAACCTTAAAAACAACAAGGAAACACCACCTTCCTTGACTGGCTTTTATCACTTGTGTTTTGGAGCATAGACTACAAGGGTTTGGCACTACTCTTGTACCAGTTGGTTCAGTAGGCCTTTATCATCCATTCCCCGAACAGGATGCTGCAGGGAGGTTATACATTTTTAGACGGCAATCTCTAGTGGCGATAACTGTTTTGACTTGCGCTTATATGGAAGTCAGGTGTCGTCACAGAGTTAAGGAGAGATGTAGAAAATTCATCAGGACTTTAAGGAGAAGAAAACTCAAAGAATCTGACTGCACTTACACCGGGTAAAATAATCATGATGGAATCTTATGTGTGCATCTTTTACTATCAAACCACATTTTGGATCTCTTTGAAAAATAAATTCTTCATTCAGGTTCATTTGATGTAGTAAACAATATTTCTTTTTGTCTACACGAATCCCAATTAGTATGAATCTATACAAATATTTCGACTAAAGATTAGCTTCATGATATGTGTGTGTATATACAACCAATAATATCATATAAAAATCATGGGGTAGTTGATATATTTGGTCAAATTGCTGACTTAGTAAGAAGTTGTGTAAACAGGGAGATGAGATTGTCTCTGGGACAAGATACGTTTAGGTTTAGAAAGAAACCTGTATGCAAATGCTTTACCTTTTTTACTGCTTACTTTCCAGTTTGTGAGTAGAAGAGAAACGTTTCCCTGCAGTGACAACTTTGGATGTTTCTTCTCAGGTTGGAGACTCAGACCTGTCAACTAGGTGAAGACCTCCAGATGAAGAGTCTGGACACGCATCAATATATTTATGAACATCATCTCCTGAAAAGACTGAGCTCAGTTATGTTGGGCCACATATCACAAAAAATGTTATTACCAAAGCAACATCCTCTTAAATGAGAGCATTACATCAGAAGCTGTAAGAGTGCATCAACATACCTGAGCGCTTCTTTAACGGAGAATAAATAGATACTGTGTGACGGTTACATTCCTGATATGACATACATTTTTTCTTTATTTTACACTCCCTAGGATCTCTCAGTTTTAGTGCCTAAAATATATTAAATATACAGAAGATTCTCTGCATTTTGCACAAACTTTTTTGACCTTTGTACTAAATTGCAAGCTCTCGCACCATTTGTTGACTTATGACAAGATTTCCTGGAGGGACTGATTCTAAAAATCTTATTTTCACTCTACTACTACCACTACTAGAACAAAGAGAAAGCTTTTTATAATTTTCTTAACATCATCACATCAACCATCAGAAATATCTTACCGGCAGAATAGTTTTTCTTTTTAGGAAGACTGACTTAGTTTATCGTAAAGACTGGAAACAGTTTGGCATATAGAAGCAGCCCACAGCATCAGCTGAAGTCCAGCTTTTGTTATTTGGGTAGTGGGGGACCTCCTGCATTAGTCGCAGCTCTCTGCTTCGCTCCACCTGGTGGGACTTGCTCTGTAAGTCTGACTGTGCCGTGCTGCGGTTCCAGATGTTTCTTTTAATTTGACGTAGTGTTTTTGAAGCTAGATAGCACTTTGTCTCCAGCACAGAGAGAACAACAAACCTTAATGTCTCATCTTTAGCTGACTCCAACTCAAAGTAGTGACTGTATTTCCAGCTAGAAAACGCGCATCTCTCTCCTCCCTCCATTGTTGTTTTCGTTTGTGTCGCTGCGTGGTATTACAGGTGAGTTGTCCTCCTGCTGAAAACGTGACTTAATTGTCGCATAGACGTCACTCCCCGAGACACAAGAAGAAAGCAAACGTATATCTTTTTACTAAGGAAAATGACAAAAATAGTAACACAGTGACTTGGATAAGTAACTTTAATCTGAATACTGGTTTGGAAATAGTAACGCGTTAGATTAGTCGTTACTGAAAAAAGTGGTCTGATTAGAGTAACGCGTTACCGACATCACTGTTGAGGACACATGTCCTGGGATAGGAAAAACATCCAGCACATGCCTCGATCTTTCAATTTTCAGTTTGTGAAGAGATAACAAGAAAATACATGTGAAATCGTGAGCTTTGGAGGAATTGATGGGTGTGTTTTTGACAGCCAAGCTAGCTGCTTGCCTCTCCTTAATTGGGTGCTGTTCTGCTGTATCACTTTCATTATGGTGTCCTTTCCTTGCATTAAAAAAAATGGGATAATGGGTAAAAGACAAACATGAGTTTGAGTCCTTGCATTGCTTCATTTGTTCCTGACTTAAAAGAACACAAAGCTTTTGACTGTGGAGTGATACTGCACATGAAATGTAGATTTATAATTAAAGCAACGATATATCCTGCACTGTAAATACAGCTTTAAGTGGCTGAAATCCAAGTTAAAATTACAATATCAAATGTGTCCCACATTTTGCAGAGTCTTTGCCGTGTAAACACACACAGCTGTAATTGATAACATTAATTAGGCGGTTGGTTATGTGCCTACTGTTAAACTGGATTCGGACAGAACGGGAGCATAATGAATTGTATTATTACAGTGCTTGCAATGACATGTGAAAAAAGTGTTGAGCTCATTAGCTGCAACTTTACTGTTTTCCTCTCTTATATGGAGTCACAGGAGAGAATGTTAAAAAACACAAATAATTAAAAGATATAATAATAGTATTCATTAATATTCACATTAATTTCTTTATGTATTTATATATTCAATTGTATTATATTTTCTAGACATTTTTATTTATTTAAAAGTTTAGCCCTTTGTATTTATTCTTTTAACAAACAATAAGCAAGAAGTAATACATTTGAATTCATTTAAAAATTATATAAATATATAAATACAAAAGAAAATTGAACAATCAATTTAAAATGCTGCCAACTTTTTTCTTCTATTTACATTTAAGGATTTATTATATTTGTGTTATTCTTTTACAGATTCTGTCTTATGGCACTCATCCTTTTATGGACTCAATAATTTCAGCAGTCATTCGGAAAAAAACCATTCCATTCTTAATCAGTCTTATAACGCAGGTTTATATACGAGGGACAGGTTGCTCCAACATTGAAACCGAGCTTCAGCACGCTGTCTAAGCTCAAACAATTGTAAATACAAACTTTCATCTTTGTTTTCTTTAAACTTTTTGTAGGTGTGTTTAAAAAAAAACAGTTCATCACAAGTATGTGCAAAAAACGCAACTTGCTCTCAATTTTACTGAACAATTTTTTATTCAAATAGTTTTCATGACAACAGGTTGGCTATGTTGTATTTAAATTGAAATATAGATGAAGAGCGTAGTTTTGCAGATGCATTTAATGTAGAGATATTCCTCATTTTGAAGGAATTAACTGGGCAAAACAGTTGATGCATTTACCTTCTGGAGATTGAAGAGTGGTTTTCATACCATTTTATTAGTAATCCAGGGCAGCTCTGGGACTTTTAATTGTTTAGAAAAAAAAGAATAACACCTCTGTACTTCTGTCTTCCACCCCTCGTGGATAAAGTGCTGCAGACAAACATACTGATGCAATTCAGCATCCATCTGAATGAACATCACATTCGGATTGCACTGAAAAAAGTCAAAGAAAACCCTAAGCTGCAGACAGAACTGTGTACAAACAGATCATCTGGTATAGGATATTGTCACTTATTATATAAAAAAAAAAACATTCCTATTTCCATAGGCACAAGGATCCATATGGCACAATAAAATAATCTCAGCTCTGTGACACACATATTACAAAACTACAGAATACAAACAGATGCAAAAAAAGACTTAACAAGGAATAACAGGAATCAGCACTTTCAGGGTCTGAAATTAAGCCTCAATGGACGTCAAAGGAAGATAAAAGGGTTACAATGCTAGTGTCAACAGTGTTGATTAACAAAAACAGGTTGCACCCACAGTGAAGGTCAGATTATCAAATCTAAAGATAATGAGGACCGATCTCCTTCCTTCAGGTTATTTCTATAAAGAAATAAGGAAACTCCATTTATAGCTTTTAAAACATTCCTTGGTGATGAATTAACAGATAATAATCAAATAAATCGATTCTGATGAACCAATCAAGCTTTTCTTAAATCATCATTTTCCAACCCCAATTATGTCCCATAGCTTGGTTATTTATTTAAAGATCTGTGCATTACATAACAATATGAAACTCAAATCCAAATTCTGCAGAATGAGCAAAGATGCGGCCTAAAGCATCATTTGAAGTCAGGTTATGTTCTTGAATTACTTAACGTCTCTGATGTACATTTGAAAAATGGTAAATGTTCAAAACAATTCATGCAAGCGACTTTCACCACATGACTATGAAGTGATAAAGTTAAGCTAAAGGTGAGTAAATATTGACTATGATGGATTTTCTCTCAGTAACAAGTATCTGCAAGTAGATTTTCAGAAATCAGAAATGTGAAATAGTATGAATTTATTGCCATGCAAAGAAGCAAAAATAACATAAAAATATTACACTTACACCTATTAGCGATCTGGGTGAAGAAAAAGTATTTCAGATTAATTTCAGACCCTAAAAACAATCAGAGCTGTTGAGCCAGGTTTTTCTGACCCGGGACAAAACTAATGTCTGACCTGTATCTCTGTGATTCAGTCTTTCACACCAAAAAGTGCAAAATTGACATTGTGTAGAGCAAAGCCATTATGTCCAATGGAGAGAGCAGCTGCACAAGCACTAGTAGTGGCACACACCACCTCACACTCATTTACCACATTAACTGTCAGACATCTCTTAGTTACATGTGGCAGCAGTTACAGAATGAAGGTGACAATTTCACTGAAGAAGAAAGGAGGAAAAGTTGAATTAGTGCTCTAAATTCCAACAGGTTTGAAATGTTCATGTGCAGCTATGGAAGCCCTGAGAGGCAACAAGGAGGGAAATATTCTGGTGATTTACTTTTTTTCAGTCTGATCTAAAACAGATCCTTCTGTGTTTATGAAGTTGTGCAAGAACCTTTTTGTCTATGTCTCCTTTGGGGGGAAAAGTGTTGCCATGCAGGATCATTTCTCCAAATTACTATTAGTCAGCTTGGCCACAAGAGGCAGGAGTGGACCACTACCACATGTACTTAATCCGGATAAAAGTATTGGTTTTATTTACCTACAAACATTTGTTTCCTGTTTGGCGAGGAGAAAACTGATTTAGGAACTTTTTTCCAAAATGTTTTAAGTCATAAAAACGGGAGAGAAAACTAATAAGAACAGATTTTGATCAGAAAATGGATCACCAGATTTTTGTTTACCTCACTTTCCTCTCAGGGCTTCCATACGAGCCCTACCCTGGACATGAATAAACAAAGCAGAGTGGTTACCACGTAAAAAGATGTGTATTGTTATTTTTTCCATAGCATGAGTGAACTTTCAATCCAAATGTAGCGCAAAAAATTAGCAAAACAAATGCTGATTCATTTGCATTTGCAGCCACTATCAAGATGATTAGGATGCATCAAGATGAAATGTAAGTGGTGCTCAGTTTCATTTAACAAAGGAAGAGGGAGGAATGACGTATGAACAGGCTGACAGTCAAACCTAAAATGGTACAGATCACATGTTTGTTTCTGTAATGGACATTTAAGTTATTTACGTCATTATTTAAATACTTTATTTCCATTGCACATATTGGATGTATTTCACTAGCTTCTTCATTTCAGCGAAGCATCATTTTTGTGAGAAATTTATATTTGCTGCAAACATCCTTTCATCAAGTAATTTCTGTCTGTAACTTGGGTCTTATTTTCCTAGTGAGGTTGAAAAACACCTGGAGGTTCATTTCAAACTTGCTTCCAGTGAAAATCAACTTGTATGTGAATATTTTCAAAGATCAAGTTTGTTTTTTCTAATTTCAAATCGAGCGACCTGCCTTATGAACACAAAAAGCCTAAAATAGAGAAGTTTAATATTTTGCACTCAAGGGTTTTTTCTCCCATTTATTTTAGGAAAATAAGAAATATTTAAGACAGAAATTACATTTTGCCGTGTGCTATACAGACTTCCTGCAGTGAAGGAGCGGTGCCGAATGTTTTGAGATGATTTAAAAAGAGAGAAGGTCTAGATCAACTTTCTGGAGCTCGGACCGGATTCAGGAGCAGTGCAGCGCCAGTGTCAGAGCACTGATTTACAGTTTAGTCTCCAGGGAATTCATGTCATGATCAGCGAGATGAAGCATCCATAGTGGCTCCAAAACGTTCAAATCCCACCACTTTTACCAGCAGAGAATAAGCAGCAGCAAAAACCCAACCACACCCAGTTCCCCAGCGTTTTTATCTGGAGCCCGGTGTTTCCTCATGAGAATGCAGTCAAAGAGGACAAACCTTCAGATGATTGTTCAGTTTCTGAAAGGACAGACTCCCCCCGGCTGTCCTCTACTCTTTCCCACCACAGATTTAAAATGAAAAGCTGAAAAAAGCAGGAGCAGCGATAAAAACTAAAATCTTTTTTTTTTTTTGTGAATCCTTTTCACATCTCAGGGAGCGACGGTCCGGGACCACAGTGCAAAACCAGGGGGTCGGTGGTGTCGTAGTGACGGAGGTTTCCTGGTGGAGGATAGGAGATGGAGGCAGGGGGGGTCACATGATAGGTTTGCTATGGTCGACAGTCTCGGCCTTCTTCAGTTTGCCCTTACTGAAGCCCTGGATGGAGCTCAGCAAGGCCGTACGACCTCCTCGTGCTCCATCAGAGGAAAGAGGAGGAGGACAGGAGGGAGAGTCTAGTGCAGGAGGGGGAGGAGGAGGAGGAGGAGGAGGAGGCGGGGGAGGAGCAGTCAGGGCTCCTGGATAAAGGAGAGAAGGAAGGGAGAGAGCGTGAGAAAACAAAACTATTAGCTTCTGGTGACATTTAGTTTCCCCAGAGGCTGGTTACACAGAGATCAAATAATCTGTTCTGGTTCATCTTTGTTTGGTCTCGGAATCTGAAAAGCCAATGTGTAAGTGGCTTTAACCTGCATTCTCGATAATGTTCAGCTGGGGGTGACTCCGAAAGTTGCAAAAAGAAGTCTGAATGTATACGAAATAATGACCTGACTTCTTATTTGCTTTTTACCTCAGTTCATGGTTTGTGTTTAGCTAACATTAACATTTAACCTGTGGTTGCCTACATTTTTAAAATCCTGACAAGAAAAGTAATGAAACAATGACACATCTGTTGGTTTTCCATACTATAAGAGAGTTTCTGAAACAATTAACTTTGTGAAACCAGCGTCTGCAGATTCCAGGCTGAATTCAATCCACCATCAGTTTCAACCCAACCTTCAGTTCGGGTAATTAAAAGTTTTTTGACACTACAAACACATGTTGCTCAGTTACAAAAGGCCCTGTGGTTCCTGAATTAATTCTTTAAATTATGTTCAACAGAGGGGATGGATGCTTCTCTATGAAGGCTAAATGAAATCCTAGTTTTTCCAATATTCAGATCAAAGACAAACTTTAATTTATCCAACAAGGCTCAACCTCTAACTTCACATCACCATAACCTGCATGGAAGCCCTGAGGCCTTCTAATTGGATGATTCTTTCATCAATGCTTTTTTGGGACTTGTAGTTGTTTCATCTCTAAACTAGTTGTGGCTTTACATATTTTGGTCCTAGGTGCTTCCCCTGTGTTTTCATTCTTTGTCTTGCTTTGTCGAGATCACTTTCATCAACACAGTGCACTGATGGTGAATTTAACCTAGATTTGGTACATCCTCCTACAGTGGGGTCATTTTGCATCCCAAACTGAAATAAAACCCAGGGATTACAGGGAAAAGAAGCAAAACAATGGAGCGCTCCGACATGTAGAGGTGAAGCAGAGGCCTAAAGCTGCGTTTTAAGTCCACAGAGCCCACCTTACTGTTCGACTAAACAGTGAATTATCTGCGGAGTAATGAAAGGACATCTGTCAGTCAGACAGATGCTAACCACACCTGGAGAAGCTCACCACTGCAGGAGACATTAACATGTTGTACGATCATATTTTTTGAGGAATATACGTTTTTTGGCTGTGGTGAAGAGTGAAAACATAACAAATTGGTGAAATATTATAGACCCACTAATGCCTGCAGGGGCGGATTATCTCCAAGCTGACTTTCATTAAATTAAGCAGCAACAGTGACCTTTAGTGTTGTTTTTTCCCATGTAATATTCAGACGATTCTTCTGTTACACTGCCAGTGAGACATCTGTGATCGGATGTGTCAGATCAGAGTCCAGCTGTGTCAACATTTCACAATTCATTTGATTCAATGTGAAACGTGGCCTCAGCTCTGAGATCACATGCTGGCAGAGTTTCAGAAGACTAATACAGGCTGTGTCCTAAGAACACGCCACCGTGAAGGTCTATTAAGTATACAAACATTATCAATTATCTGCATTATGTTTTTAAATGTCTGCAACTTAATCTAAAACCAGAAAAGAAATGCAAGGAAGAAAATCTATCTAAAAACACATGCTTAGGTCCCGTATTTATCAAGTGTCTCTTCAAAAAGTAGTGCAACATCTTTGTGTAAAGGCTTTTGTTTTAAGACAAATGAACCAGTAACCAAGAATGCATATGCAAAATTATATTGCGAAAATAAATTCATACCTTTACACAGTCCCTAACCCAAAATAAATAGATAGAGGAAAGTTGACTGTGAGCTGTGGAACATATTAAGTGTGTATCTTGCAGTATTTCACATACAGTGATAATGTTGGAGGACTTTAAATGTTATTTCTAATCCCTATTTCAACTATATACCTTGTCCCCATATAACAAAGATTGTATAAGTAAGTATAAATCAATAAAACCTCATTGATATGAAATGTTTCTGTCACTGTAAGGGTTACCAACATTAGATTTTGAACTGCTTTTTGCTGCATGTTGGGGTTTTTTTTTACACTGCCAAATGTGTGTCACAAATATTTATACCAAGTTTTTAACCAAACTGTATCTTTTAATAAGTTTACTTTTTCTTCTCCCTCCTACAGAATGAGACGCCTTAACGCCTCCTTGTGGCGACTCCTGGGTTAGGAACTCTCTGAAATATCGGCAGACTTACCAGCCTTCTCCTTTGCTCAAGAAGTTGATAACATGCTTATACTTGTAGTCCTAAAAGTAGGATTTTCACTATTCAGGATTGCTTTCCTATTGTCAGAGACTTGACACTTGATAAATACGGGCACAGATCTCCAAAATGTTCAAGAGTGATGTTAACTATTCACATTGTAATTGATGTGCTAAAAATGAAAACCTACCAGTGTAAAATAAATAACATATTGCAATATAGTCTAGTTAAAGATGTTTTTCGGACATGTATTATCTGAATATTAATCAAAACAAATGGAAATCCGTATAAAAGATTTACTGAGAGTCAACTGCAGAGCAGCTCATTGAGACTGGGAGTCAACCTGCAGCATGGGCGCAAAACAAAAAATGGAAAGCTAATAGCAGCACAAAGAGGTTACCATAACTTAAATACATTTTTGACCAAAAACAAATGTTTCGGACCCGTCTTCACCGTGACATCCCCGTCCCCAACAGACACACGAGCAGACAGAACCAACAGAAACAGAGACAGACAGACGGACATGCTGTAACTGACACATCACAATCTCCAATGAGACCTTCTGACGCAGTGTGTGTCTGTGTGTGAGGTTTGGAGATCATTGCAGATTGTGAAGTTTTTATAAAGATGTGCGTACACCCTGTTCTAGACAAGCATTGACTTATGTATTATTTACTCCTGATCAGGTGTCTTTCTACGGACTGATTCCTGTAAGTCTAGTTTCCTTTAAGGGGCTATTATGCCCTTTTTTAGGTTCATATTAGTGTGTCTCTACTGGGACATGTCCCCATGCTTTAATGTCCAAAAAGCTCTTTATTTTCCTCATACTGTCTGTGCTGCAGCACCTATTTTGACCCTCTGTTCGAAATCAGAGCCCCTCGGCTCTGATTGGTTAGCCGGCCAGCTCTGATGTGATTGGTCAACCGTTAAAAGATGTCCCAGCCGTTAGCCTATCACGTACAGTGTGTTGGAACTCTAGCCAATAAAAGCGCAACATTTACATAGTGATTTAATTTTGTTATGGAAGTAACACACTACAGGAAAGGGAAACCCCTAAAAAGCACAGTAGTGCTTCTTTAAGGAAGCAACGTTACAAATATTTTTTTTAATAGTGACTTTATGTTGGCTGAATTTAAGGCTTTAATAGTTTGAAGCTTCATTTATAACATTTACATTCACCATTTAAATGCTGCGCAGCTTCTCTCTTTTAAGTGCATGTCTTTTGATTCTGCTTTAACCCGGTACATCTGCACAATTCCAGATAAAGGTTAGACTAATGTTATTAGTATTATTGTATTTGTTCTGAGATTGTTTGACTCGTTGTAAAGTCAGGAGATAGATAGATTTTTTATCCAACTATTCTGCTTTTATCCTTATTTTTGGCTGTTTAGCCTTCCAAAAACATTTTATTTTATTTGATCTAAACAGCACATTAAATATGATTGATGCCAAAAACAATCTGAATATTTAGAAACCAAAGGATAAAGATTATATGCTAACGTAATGCTTTTATTAAAAAAAGATATCAGTAATATCAACCTTTATAATGCTATCGGATATATATATATATATATATATATATTAGTACCTGCCACAATACCCAGTATAGGCATTGCTTTACATGTTTTGTGTGATTATAACTGACAGCAAAACCTACAGACACACGTTTTAACACTTCTCCTGACCTTAAATATCCTGGATTTCAGCTTCCTTTAGAAATCTCTTATCTCAACCTGTGGTGCTCACTGCATTAGATCCAAACACTTGTGATCCCGCTGTATCCAAATTCAAATTACATTTAAAGTCTATTTTTACTCTTGAGTCTATTTAACTGGAGATCACAATCATGAGGCAGACCTCTGTGAGCTTGCTGGGAAGCCAGGGTGTACGACGGCTTTAAAAAAACACCAGTGACCTTCATCATATTCATCAGCAGCAGCGACATTTCAAATCTTTTACTTTACCCAACGACACGGTCAGAATGGAGCATGCTCTATGGTGGAGACAGCACAGGAAGAAGAGAGAGGGAGATGACAATTATCTGTTCAGTGAACCAATCAGCATTTACACAGAATCACCAGGACAACGAGGAGAGTAGGAGAGGAAATAAGGAAAGGAGACACTAACATCAGGGTAGGAAACTGATGCAGTATTAAGGTCACTGTTGTGGATTAAATTAAAACGTGACCTTTAAGGTACCTGAGAACAATAATTTAGTTACTTTTTTTAGGGTTCACAGGTGTATATAAATGCTTGCGTGATATTTGAAAATCAAGCAGCATAACAATAAAAACTTATTTTTTATTCTTGACAGTAAAAAGAGGCAGTCCTGTAATTTTGCTCATCTTTCCCTTCGAAAAGCTGACACAGTTTCAAAATAAACTGCAGCGCAATCATCTTACAGTCATGTAACAAGAGTTCTTTCTCATCTTGGTTTAACAATGTCACTACTGTCCTCCATGTTTGCCCAATGTTGTTGTTTGCTGCAGCTGGTTATGCAATATTGCAAAAATCTTGCATAAAGTCCTGCGGTAATAGGTGCAATGATGGAAACCTTTACTGGTGGACACATTTTTACCTGCGGTTTACCTTGTCAGCATGTGCACAGACTTTTGTGACTCGCAACTGTGAAATACTCAGTCAGACAAAACCTTACTGTGGGTACTTGACGGCAAAATGAAGGTCAAGTTCAAGCCGTGATTTAGGCTGCATCATAGCATTCTTTGGCAATCTGAGCCACTTTCTGTCATTGATCTTTACAAGCAAACTGTAAATTAAAGTGATACGTATATAATTCAACCTAATATAGAAGATAAAAGATACCTGTGATTACCAAGAGGAGAGAAGTGGTGAAGAGACAGACAGACAGACAGACAGACAGACAGACAGACAGACAGACAGACAGACAGACAGACAGACAGACAGACAGACAGACAGACAGACAGACAGACAGACAGACAGACAGACAGACAGACAGACAGACAGGTCAACTTCATATTTAAGTACATCTCAGATGAAAATGAATGGAAGGAATTCCAGGGTTAATAATAAAACGTTATTAATCTGAGCAACATGCTGACACATCACAGCAGGTCCTCACCACAAGGGGACATAGTAGTATGTTTAATACTGTTACAGACAGACAGACAGACAGACAGACAGACAGACAGACAGACAGACAGACAGACAGACAGACAGACAGACAGACAGACAGACAGACAGACAGACAGACAGACAGACAGACAGACAGACCTACCTGTGGTGGATGGGGGGGTGGGGGAGGAGGGGCATGTGGGAGGTGAACTGGCTCCAGAACCTAAAGAGAGACAGGACCAAAAAACATCACATTTCAATCCATGACGAGGTTTGTACAGATTGTAAAAAGCAATTATTACAACATTTAGTTGAATACTCTAATCTGATAGGTCAATTTGGACATTCCAGAAGTCTGTTATTTCTAGCTAACAGACGCTGCTAAGGAGGATAAACGGACCATGTGCAGTCATATCAATCCGCAGAAAGAAGTGCAGTCAATTTGCCGTCAGCTGTGGACAGCAAACATTAGTTTTTATCTGGCAGAAAACACTGTGGTATACATTTTGAATATTATTTTTTAAATATTTGTGGAGAGCATGAAACGTTGGATTCATGGCGGCCAGAAGAAAACATTAAAAAAAACTAAAACAACACAAGACTTTTTCAAAAAAATTGCACTGGACGTCAGAGAAATCAGCAGAAGACAGACTAGGGAAACTAACAGGAACTGAGCATGGGCTCTGGCAGTG
Source organism: Eleginops maclovinus (assembly GCF_036324505.1). NCBI lineage: Eukaryota > Metazoa > Chordata > Actinopteri > Perciformes > Eleginopidae > Eleginops > Eleginops maclovinus. The sequence goes on along the minus strand of NC_086368.1, from coordinate 6,709,056 downwards.
TTTAAATACTGGTTAATGAAAAAGAAAATGTGAACAGACTTTTGGAAAGTTACAGAAAACCTCGATCAGGAGTCAAGTCCAGCAGTGGCTCAGTCAGTAGGGGCTTGGACTGGGAATCGTAGGGTCGCTGGTTCAAGTCCCCGAACAGACTTGAAATATGGAAAGTGGACTGCTACTTGGAGAGGTCCCAGTTCACCTCCTAGGCCCTGCTGTGGTGCCCTTGAGTAAGGCACCGGACACCTCCAATCCCCCTTCCCATTGCTCACCGGGCGCTGCACGATAGCTGCCCACTGCTCCTAGTACTAGGATGGGTTAAATGCAGAGGACCTGTGTGTGCTCTGCTGTGTGCATGTATGTGACAATAAAGAGGGTTTCATCCTCCGACTCTATCTAAGTGGGATCACCGAGCAAGATGGTCGCCTAGTTGGAAACGTCCTGAGAAACCCAATTCGCTAGTTAATCCGGAGTGGCTGTGTTACCAGTTTTAGGGAAGTGATAATTAAACACAAACTAAATTGATAGCTGAAGATGTATGCACTATGACGAGTAGGGCTAATACTAGCGTAGCCGGCAGGGCTAACGTCAAGCTAGCAGACTCCGCAGGTACTAGCAAAGGAGAGGCTAATGAAGGTAGCGTCCTGTCTGCTATGCAGAAATCACTGGAAAAAGCCAGAGAAGAGATGGGTCAAGTCGGAAGGCTGTTGACAGCTCTGCGAGCAGATATAACATACATTAAGGAGGCCAATGATGGGCTTAGAGCCGATGTGGATGGGATGCTGCTTCGACTAGATCAGGGGTTTTCAAATTGGGTGAATGTGAGCCTCCCCTAGAATAGGAAAGGACACCCGAGGCCCCCCTTCCCCAAAATCCCGTCCGCCTGCCCTAACCCACACACACCTCTGCAGTAAATGCCATCTTTTGTGGGTTGCAGGCAATGACGAGTTTCATTAAAAACTGATCAAATGTAAATATTTTTTTATTTTGTATTTGAAGACATTTTATTTTCACAACTTTTTGAAAAGTGCATTCATAAACGATCTTTGCAACAGCAAATACTTTCAAACTTCATGCAGGCCTAATTGAGGCTACTTTTAAAATCCCTGAACATCAGTAGGCCTATCCACAAGTCAAACAATCGGCACAGTGTGTCTGGGCCTTGAGCGCACATTTGAAGGAGATGCACGTCTCGAACAAAATCAGCACAATTGACAGCTCTCTGATCAATGAACGACAACGCTGGTTCACGGAACACATAACATTTAACAGTCAACTGCATTGAGGGCATGTTATCAGATCGAGCAGATTCACATATTTTCATCACATTTTTTAACGTTTTCAGCCACATAAAGCCTCAGGTTTAACCAACAAACAAAATGACGCCATTCACGTCATTTGCGCTACAAGAGCGAAATCAACCCTATTGCCCAACCAATGTATGCATTCAAGACAACACAACTTTGAGTTTCAATTTAATCGTCCATATCAGTGGAACAATGAGGCCGCGCTTTTGATGCGCAGAGGTGTTCGATGCAGGGCTGCACTGCCGAGAGAAATAAACGCAAGTCGTCCTCCACCTGCAGCCTTGATCTGTATTTGTTTTTAATCAGGGTCAGTGCGGAAAACCCACACTCACACAAGTAGGTGGAGGTGAAGGGGATTAGCTGTTGTGCGGGCGGGTAGAGGAACACAATACAAAAAATCTTCCTGCACCCTGAGCTCTTTGATAAACCGAACATACACCATCAATTGAGCACAGTGTGCGAAGTCAGTGGACTCATCTAGTTGAATAGCGTCAAAGGGGCTTTCACGAACACCGTCCAGGACCTGCTCTTTGACATCACAAGCCATGTCTGATATTCGTCGCTGGATGGTACTGTCAGAGATAGGGATCACGTCAAGTTTAGCAGCAGCTGCTTCTCCCAGTATCACTGAACACATATCTCTAGCTGCAGGGAGTAGCAATGTTTCGCCGATGTTATGGGTTTGCCTGCCTTCGCTATACGTAGCGCGACACGATAAGATGCTTCTGTCGCCTTCATGTAAATAGTGCCAAACGACTGTATTATGCTTTTTTGTGACTGAAAATCAACACGCTTCCTCTCAAAAAACTCAACTGGCTTGTTCACTAAATGTGTGTGCTTAGCTTCAATGTGACGCCGAAGTTTGCATGGTGTCATGCTTTCATTTGCTAGCACCTCCTTGCAGACCACACACTGCGGCAGAGGTGCAGCCTCGGACCCCGGCCAGATGAAACCTAACTTTATATTCAGGATCATATTTCCTACGTTTTTTGCTGGGTCCTGTCTCCTCCCTTACTGCTGACTTCTGTTGACTTGAGACAAGGAAACGATGCATTTTACAGCTAATACACAAACAATTACCGATCTCAATAGAGCTGCATACAGATGTGTACGTTATTTTTTCTTCGCTCGACGCGCCTCCCCTGTGGCTCTTTGGCGCCCCCCAGGGGAGGCACGCCTCACCTATTGAAAACCACTGGGCTAGATGAAGCAGAATCCCGTATCTCTCAGCTAGAAGATGAAAACGTCCAGCTTCGCAACACAGCGGATAAAACTGCAAAGAAGTGTGAGGAACTGCATAAGGCCATTGAAGATGCTGCTAACAGCCAGGCGAGAGAACTTGCGGCTCGTCGGCTTGAGGGAGAAGCTCGAAAATGGTAAACCAACAGAGTGTGCGAGGAAGATCATCTCCGAAGGCTTGGGGGTTGAACTACACGGAACACAGCTTCAGCGGGTGCACCGAGCCCCGATACCAATGCCTGCAGAAGGCCGGCCACCCAGGCCAATTATCATGATGTTTCTACTTTTTCTGGAGCGCGTGTTAGCCGCCGCAAGGGAGAAGTATAGAAACAAGGAAGATATAATCTGGGGAGGCTGCAAGCCATTCTTTCCCGACATGACTAAAGAGACGGCGGAGAAGAGGAGGAAGTTTACTGATGTAAGAAGCCGGCTGCACAATCTTGATGTACGTTTTACCTTCGTGTATCCGGCTGAGATGCGTTTAACATGGAAAGGGAAAAGAATGAAGTTCATGGATCACGGAGAGGCAATGGACTTTCTTAACAAGGAGACAGAGGAGCCGAGTTCACAGCATTCTACTTGAACTTTATCTCGGAAGACGGGCACACTGGCCAGTAAACGACGTTCAGATTTTATACAGATGCATGGAGATCGGCAGCGTGTTCTTCACAGTAAGGTTGACATTCAGTAAACAGGACACCTTTTTTTCTGAACTTTGATCAAGTCCTCTCTTGAATGTCCAGAACACAGTGAGTAACGTTATGGGACTATTTACACCACCTGTTGAACAGGTTGTCGGCATTATGTTTTATTAGGGATGGGGCGATGTGGTCTCACTCTTTACCACTGAAGACTAATTTAGACCTACATAATGTCGGGATAACAAGGAATGAGTACCTATTGTTTTGTTTGTTTTTTGCTTTTATTTATATAGGTTTTGGGGTACCGTCACTTATATTACTGAGTTGTCACCTTTGATATACTGTCAATAGATTGAGCTGGCCAGCACATTTACTGTAACGAAAATAGCTACCACTAGTTAACTTTGCATTGGGTGGTGGGGAGGGGTCCAGATGTTGATCAGGGACCAGGTTTGCGATGGGTCTCTCATGAACGAGAGCAGGGTAATGGGTCGGTATGGAGGGGTTCTATATGGGGATTATTATGTGGGAGTTTTCATCTCAATCTGAGACATACAAAAGTAATCTATGGCTAGTTGTTTAAGAATAGTGTCCTGGAATGTAAACGGGCTACAAAATCCCATAAAGAGAAAGATATGTTTAACATATCTCAAATCACAACAAGCCCATACAGCCTTTGTACAAGAGACTCACCTGATCGATTCAGGGGCTGCTAAATTGAAGAGAGACTGGGTCGGTCATATATAGCCTACCATAGTTCATATTATAGTAAAAAACGTGGAGTAGCAATCTTATTGCATAAGAAGCTGAATGTTGTTGTTATAAAAGAGCAAAAGGACGAGAAAGGAAGAATGGTTTGTTTGGAAGCTAAAATTAACGGAATAAAAGTGAACTTGTCTAACATTTATGCTCCAAATGTGGAAGATCCAGGTTTCTTTCATAAAATAAATAAAGTAATGGGGAGCATAGCTGATGGGCATAATATTATTGCTGGTGATTTCAATCAAGTGTTAGACAGGGTTCTGGATAAAACTAGCTTTTCTAATAACGTACCAAAAGACAGAATACCAATCGAACTATTGGGGAAGGACCTCGGACTAACAGATGTATGGAGACTTGCCAACCCAAGAGAGAGAGAGTATACATTCTATTCTCACAACCATAAATCTGACTCAAGGATCGATTATTTTCTGATCAGCAAAGATTTGGTGGAGAGCGTTTCACACTGCGCGATAGGACCTAAAGCATTGACTGATCATGCTGCAGTGCAACTATGTTTAGTAATTGAACAAGATGGGGTTAAGAAAAACAGATAGAGCAGTGGCGTAACTATCGGTAAACAGGTAATCCATTTACTTACGGGCCCCGGCCAATTAGGGGCCCGGGCCCGTCGCTCCGTTGCAGCTTCACCCACAAAAACTATTTCGTTTTCCCCACCAGGCCCGCTCATACGATTGTCGAGCCGAGATGCTTTTCGATGAATTCCTATAAAGCCATCATGCAATACTGTTGCCATTTGGGTGAACCCATCAGAGTCTCACACACTTCTAATCCATGGTGTCCCTGGAAGTTAACAAGGCATTTGAGAATACTCGGACAAGGAAAGTGAAAGCACATTTTGATGAACTGTGTCAAGATGAACGTTTAGTAGATGCTGAGTCTTACTTTCGTGTGCATGTGTTTAATGCCTGTCTTGATATTGTCATCTCTGAGTTGACCCAGAGATTCAGTGGTTTATGATCAACGGTGGACAATTTCAAAGTCATACAGCCTGAGACACTTTCCACAACAACAGACGTGGAACTGTTTCAGCAAGCAAACTGGCTGGTGAAGATGACATAACTGCTGATTTTCCAATGCAATTGTTGTCATCCTGTGCATGTTTGAAAGGCTGCATTTCACAAATGAAGACAAGAGCTGACAAAGATGCTCATCATTGAGAATAGCTGCATCACTGTGAGTTTTGGGGAAGTGTGCACTGTTCTCATGCTTTTCCTGACAATAGCGGTGAAATATGCAGAGTGCTCGTTTTCCAAATTAAAACTCATAAAAAGCTACCTGAGGAGCTCATTGGGACAGTCTCGTCTCTCTGGACTTGCCATACTTTCAATTGAGAATGCCCGTGCGCGTCACCTGGACATGAAGGATTTAATTAAAAACATTACGCAGAGGAAAGCCTAGAAAATGCAGCTATGATGTAAGTCAGCACCTTTTTATGCATTTAAATGATCGGGTATTGCTTTTGGGTTTTATTGTGTTTTTGGTGTGCAGTTTGGAGTTTGTTCCTTTTGGTGCGCCATCAGCAGTGTTTTTTTATTTATGCTGCGCCGTCACCAGTTTTCTATTTGTTGTGGTGTGGTTACTTTTGCGAGTCCTCTCATTTCTACTATGCTGTAGGCCAAATGACCTAATGGCCTACGTTAGGCTATTGGTGGACATTGAGCCATTACACGTTGTAGCCTATAGGGGGCCCGCTTTGATCACCCTGCTTACGGGCCCGTCGTTGGCTTGTTACGCTACTGATATGGAGGATGAATGTTTCTTTGCTTCAGGACCTGGAATTTAATATTTTAACGGCAGAGGATCTTGAGAGTTTCTTTCTAGTGAAAATCAGGTCAACAGATAACGTAGCGACGGTCTGGGAGGCCTCTAAGGCATATATCTGGGGGGAAATGATAGCCTATTCCAGTAGGAAAAAAAGAGAGCAAACACAAAGGGTGAAAGATTTGGCGTCTCAACTTAATGGGTTAGAAAAAACATTGTCTGGAAAGCACACTGACTTACTTTTGAGACAGATTTGTGATAAAACAAATTTCAAATAAATGAAATATACAACAAGAAAGCTGAATATGCCCTATTCAAACTTAAAAGTAATTTCTATGAGTGTGGGGGAAAATCAGGAAAAGTAGTGGTAAAACTACGGCAAAAGGAGGCTAGCTATGTTATACCAGCTGTTAAAGATGAGAAAGGGGAATTAGTTACAAATATGAGGGACATTAACACGGTGTTTGCAGATTTTTATAACCAACTTTATAGATCAGAGGTTAACCAAAAGGTGGGTGATTATGATGCATTTTTTTCAAATATTAACCTGCCTGAAATGTCACTGGATCAGAAAGAGTTTCTCGACGGTCCAATAACAGCAGGAGAGGTCAAAAGTGCTATTTCATTAATGAAGGCTGGGAAATCGCCTGGTCTAGATGGCTTCCCCTCCGAATATTATAAGAAGTATGTTGACAGACTGGCTCCAATATTGACGACTGTGTATGAAGACATTTTCTCACTGGGGCAAATCCCGGAAACATTAAATGAAGCTCTGATTTCTTTAATTATTAAAAAGGACAAAGACCCCACTGAACCAGGAAGCTATAGACCGGTTAGTTTGATTAATATGGATTGCAAAATTTTGACGAAGTTTTCTCGCTATGAGGTTGGAAACCATATTGCCGCACTTAATACACCCAGACCAGGTAGGATTCATTAAGGGAAGATCATCCACAGATAACGTCAGACGATTATTACATCTTCTGCAGCGTAATCGTGAGGAAAGTACGCCAATAGCTGCCTTCTCCTTGGATGCCCAAAAGGCATTTGATAGGGTGGAGTGGGGCTTTTTGCGGCATGCTTGTCGAACATTTGGATGTGGAGAAGGTTTTACGAAATGGATAACTGTAATTTATTCAGACCCCAGGGCAGCAGTAACGACAAATGGGGTGATATCAAAATTCTTTAAAATTACACGTGGGACCAAACAAGGGGATCCTCTCAGTCCTCTGCTATTTACTTTTCTGGAACCCCCTGGCCACATCAATCCGGGAAGAAATTGGTATAAAAAGGAGTTTTACAGGGGGAAGGGGAACACAACATGTTCCTTTATGCAAACGACATTTTATTACTTATCAAAGATCCTGCTTTGTCAATCCCTAGTGTTCTATCTACAATTGAGTCCTTTTCGAAGATATCAGGGTACAAGATAAATTGGCAAAAATCTGAAATCTGTATGCCCATATCAACAGGATGCAACCAATCAACAGTCTCAACATTCAATTTTAAGTGGATCCCAGTTGGAATGAAGTATCTCGGCATCAAGTTTTGTTCAGGACTAGAAGATACAGTCTCTATTAAACCTCATAAGACCCGAGCAGTTTTTTATATGCATTTTTTTATTTCTCTTTGCTATTTGGGCTTATTGGAACCCAATAAGTATAAAAACTAAGTATCATCTTTTGACATGATGTACTTTTAGAGTAAAATGATGTCCACATATGTGGACACTCGTTCTGAATTTCCATAATACACAATAAAGTCACCTTTGTGTAATAGAGTGAACAATTCTTTATTTCCACCTTATACATAGCAGTTTTTTCCTGGCTGCTTTTGCATGTATTAATAAGTCATACACAAATAATTTTGCATGTTTTGTAACATGTTTTGAACATCTGAGAGTAAAAACAACATGAAAACACTGCATTTTTGCCACAACTACAGTACGGCTCATGTAAAATGCTACAAACAGTTGCAGGAAGACATTATATGCCTGTAACAAAATATAAAACATTCAAAGCATTTTGCATTGTCACTGTTGCATCTAATAATAACACATAGGCTACTATTGTATGTCTTTTGAACATCATTGTGAAAAAACAAAATGAACAGAAAAACCTTTCTGCCCCTTTTGGACAGTTACAGTATGAATTATGTGACATTTTGCATTGGACATGTAAAAAAAAAATAGGAATAGCCCTTTTCTTTAGCAACATGTATACACCTACAGTGGGGAGAACACGCATGTGCTACACTGTCGATTTTGCAGGTTTTCCCACTTACAAAGCATGTAGAAGTCTGTAAGTAATTAATTTGCATTTTAGTGCATGACATAAGTATTTGATACATCAGAAAAACAGAACCTAATATTTGGTACAGAAAACTTTGGTGCAATTACAGAGATCAGATGTTTCCTGTAGATCTTCTCCAGATCCTTCAGGTTTCGGGGCTGTCACTGGGCAATACGGACTTTCAGCTCCCTCCAAAGATTTTCTATTGGGTTCAGGTCTGGAGACTGGCTAGGCCACTCCAGGACCTTGAGATGTTTCTTACGGAGCCACTCCTTAGTGGCCCTGGCTGTGTGTTTTGGGTCGTTGTCATGCTGGGAGACCAAGCCACGACCCATCTTCAATGCTCTTACTGAGGGAGGGAGGTTGTTGGCCAAGATCTCGCGATACATGGCCCCATCTATCCTCCCCTCAATACGGTGCAGTCGTCCTGTCCCCTTTGCAGAAAAGCATCCCCAAAGAATGATGTTTCCACCTCCATGCTTCACGGTTGGGATGGTGTTCTTTGGGTTGTACTCATCCTTCTTCTTACTCCAAACACGGCGAGTGGGGTTTAGACCAAAAAGCTCTATTTTTGTCTCATCAGATCACATGACCTTCTCCCATTCCTCCTCTGGATCATCCAGATGGTCATTGCCAAACTTCAGATGGGCCAGGACATGCGCTGGCTTGAGCAGGGGCGACCTTGCGTGCGCTGCAGGATTTTAATCCATGACGGCGTAGTGTGTTACTAATGGTTTTCTTTGAGACTGTGGTCCCAGCTCTCTTCAGGCCATTGACCAGGTCCTGCCGTGTAGTTCTGGGCTGATCCCTCACCTTCCTCATGATCATTGATGCCCCACGAGGTCAGATCTTGCATGGAGCCCCAGACTGAGGAAGATTGACCGTCATCTTGAACTTCTTCCATTTTCTAATAATTGTGCCAACAGTTGTTGCCTTCTCACCAAGCTGCTTGCCTATTGTCCTGTAGCCCATCCCAGCCTTGTGCAGGTCTACAATTTTATCCCTCATGTCCTTACACAGCTCTCTGGTCTTGGCCATTGTGGAGAGGTTGGAGTCTGTTTGATTGAGTGTGTGGAGAGATCTCTTTTATACAGGTAACGAGTTCAAACAGGCTTCTTAAAGAAACACTAACAGGTCTGTGAGAGCCGGAATTCTTACTGGTTGGTAGGTGATCAAATACTTATGTCATGCAATAAAATGCAAATTAATTATTTAAAAATCATACAATGTGATTTTCTGGATTTTTGTTTTAGATTCCGTCTCTCACAGTTGAAGAGTACCTATGATAAACAGACTTCTACATGCTTTGTAAGTGGGAAAACTGGAAAAATTGGCAGTGTATCAAATACTTGTTCTCCCCACTGTATGTGTGAAAGGCTGTGTAACAGTTGCGATCGCCTTGCAAGCACAAGAACACTTTGCAGGTCACACAACGCATTCGGGTTCTTCCAGTGCAGCCTGCTACCCTGCAGCGAGCTGCGTTCTTCAGGCTGATCATCTCTGGGAGATGGGCTTTAGCCCTTCTGCGGACTGAGACACTGCTCTGCTGCACTGCTGTCACAGGATGTTTCTTCCCTTGATTTGAGTTGTCTTCTTCCTCTGACTGTTCAGAGGCATTGCTTCCTTGACCGTGATGCTGGGCCAAGAGGGTCGTAGCCATTTCGGTACGGAACTCAAGGAACTGCATGATGCTCTTCTTTGGTGCAGCACATATTGCGAGGTCTTTGCGGTAGAGAAGCCAGCTGTTGGCTAAAGCCAGATCCGTGAAGTGCATTAGCATCCGCATTGTCCACTTCTTGGTACGGGCGCTCATGCGATAGTAACTACTCATTCTATCGCTCAAATCAACTCCCCTCATCCTGAGGTTGTACTCACGGACAATGCTTGGTCGCGAGACAGTCACGTATTGTTTCAATTTCTTGTCACAGCGCTGGCAGGGGTCTTCAGGCTGCGTGCCATGAACGATAGACATCATCAATACTGGTTTGTTGTCGTACCACTTCACTACACACAACTTTCCGTCTTCAGTGGAAAGTTCTGATGAGGTACCTCTTCCTGCGTTTTTCATGGTATTGTCAGAGGGTAGCTTCTCCTTCGCACCAGCGAGTCGGTTCTTCATTATTGTATCAGTAATGTACATCTCCTTCTTCATCATTTGTTCCACACCTCGGATGCTAGTGAAGAACCAATCACAATACACTGACGAGCCAAGACTAAGCCTCCCAACCCCAGGCCCTCTGGTTCTTCAACCTGCTCAAGCAGTGCACCTGTACCTTGATACAGATCAAAGTCCAGCACAATGCCAGCTGCTGTAGCACAAATTGGCAGATATTGTCTGCATGGACAAGCTCCTGTGAAAGGAATCATCTGCTCATCAATAGATGCACATTCAGGTCGATTCTGAGACTTGCAGCCTTGCAGAATCTGATCCAGAAAAGGCCTCACCTTCCAGAATTTGTCCCTCTTCCCCAGGTCTTCTGGCACATCATCATCAATTAACACTGTTATTGATCCCCTCAGAAAGCCATCAAATATTGTAGGATTTCTTAACTTGTCGATGTTTGTGTTTGGAGCTGCCACTTGAATTACCCCTTGTGTTCGACGCCATTTAGAATTTTTACCGTAGTGTGTTGTACTCTTCTGACACCACCAGATGGCAGTGTAAGTGACCACACACGTGGCCATAAGGCCCCAGTTCAGCAGAATTAACGACTGTGTTCATATGACCAAAAATGTGATGTCCACGCAGGCCCTAGGACAGACATGGGCAAACTACTTTAGGCTTTTTAATCCGGCCCGCCGAACTTGTCCAGATTATAGTAAAAACTCCTTCATTTTCCACTTTCCCTGCAATGCCCACGTTTCCTCAATAGATGGCGCACTCTAACCACATTAACCATAGACTGTATATATTGATGGACAGAGGTTTGTCCGTTAAAAGTGAAGCAAGCGCTAGTCCAGAGCCCCCTGGTGGCTGGCTGCAGTACAATGCGTAGCTCCGCCCATTCCCATGTATTTTCAATGGGCAAGTAACCAACTTTCTATGTCACTTTTCTCACCTAAAACAAATTTTGCATCCACAACTTTTTATTCGAAAAAATAGCTTTCAAGGTGCTTCACATCACACCATTTTTCTTTTTCCCGAGAAATTATTTTCTTTAATGTTATTTTAATAAATATAAAAGGGGCGTGATTACACTTTGATTGACAGTGCAGCCGCTTGCAACCTCCTTCAACATTTCATTTCATTCAGAGTAGCTGTAGGCTCGGCTGTAGTGGTGTTCTTTTGTCAGGCAACTCATATTTGTTTTATTTGCTGTTATTACTTTACATTTATATATTGACAGTCATGTCGTGTTGTGCTGTTGATTGTACTAACAGGCCATCTCAGGGGAGCTCTGTGCAGTTTTTTCGGTAAGTGAATATTAACTTAATATTAGCTAGCGAACTCATTAAAATGACGGTAGCGATAGCTTAGCCGCTAACGTTAGAAAGTTAACTTAATTTGACAGTAATCTATAGATTTTCGGACATCCTTGAAAGGATTATGGTCATATACCAACGAAAAACAGATAGATTTGTATGTTGAAGACGATGTTGTATAGTTTCAGCCAGTTTAGCCCCAGAGAGTCGGACTCGGCCTGTGTGTGTGGTGGGGAACGGACGGAGAAGGGGGCGTGTTTCACTCGATAAGGGGCGTGTTTCACTCGATGAGTGGGCGGGTCTGATCGCGACCTCCTCTTCACTGCGCATGCTTCAGATTCTACTGCGCAATCGTACTTCGAACTGGCTCCAAATTTTCAAAGATGGCGTCGCCTCGGTTGCTTCAATTCTATAGAACACAGCTGAATGGAGCCACTCTGTCCATCTATATATACAGTCTATGACATTAACCGTTATTGGAGTGGCGAATATTACCGTATTTCCGCACCATAAGGCGCACCGGATTTTAAACCGCTTTATAGTGCGGTAGATACGGCACTCTTTATTTTCACTTGAGCCCTTCTGTGAAAATGAGTGGACCAAAGAAACGGAAAGTGGACAGCGAATGCCGAGTGTTTAATAAGAAGTGGACAACAAAATACTTTTTCACTGAAGTTCGATCAATGGCTGTATGTCTGATATGCCAAGAAACTGTTGCGGTTTTCAAAGAGTACAATATCAGCCGTCACTTTGCCACGAAGCATGCAAACTATGCTAGCAAGCAATCAACACAAGAACGGGTGGCTACTGCTCAGAGGTTGGCAGCTAATTTACTGAGTCAACAGAACTTTTTTCACCAACAAACTGCGATTCAAGAGTCAAGTGCCAAGGCAAGTTATTTGCTGGCATTCAAATTAGCAAAGGCTAGCAAGTCTTTCTCCGAAGGCGAGTTTTTTGAAAGAATGCATGGTAGAGACAGCAGGTCTCTTGTGTCCGGAGAGCAAAGCCAAGTTTGAAAAAATCAGTTTATCACGCAGGACAGTGACTCGCCGCGTGGAACTGATTGACGAAGATATAGTCAGTGAGTTAAACAAAAAGGCGGAGTCTTTTAAGTTATATTCACTAGCGATGGATGAAAGTAACGACATAAAAGACACTGCTCAGCTCCTAATTTTTATCCGAGGGATTAACGACAGTTTTGAGATAACGGAGGAGCTTTTGAGCATGGAATCAGTGAAAGGGAAAACGCAAGGAGAGGACTTATATGAACAGGTGTCTGCTGTCATCGAGAGAATGAAGCTACCTTGGAGTAAACTTGCCAATGTCACCACGGATGGATCGCCAAATTTAACTGGAAAAAACGTTGGGCTGCTGAAAAGAATCCAGGATAAAGTGAAAGAAGAAAACCCTGACCAGGATGTTATTTTTCTTCACTGCATCATTCATCAGGAGTCTTTGTGTAAATCTGTATTGCAGTTTAAATCACGTCGTGGGTCCAGTTGTAAAACTTGTTAACTTGATACGAGCAAGGGGACTTAATCATCGCCAGTTCATTACGTTCCTGGAAGAAACTGATGCGGATCACCAGGACCTACTTTACCACTCTCGCGTCCGCTGGTTAAGTTTGGGGAAAGTGCTTCAACGAGTCTGGGAGCTCAGAGGAGATTCGCTCATTTTTGGAGTTAATGGGGAAATTCGACGAATTCCCCGAACTGAGCGACACAAACTGGCTTTGTGACTTTGCGTTTGCTGTGGACATATTTTCACACATGAATGAACTGAACGTGAAGCTACAGGGGAAAGATCAGTTTGTGCACGACATGCACACAAATGTGAGAGCCTTCAAATCCAAGCTGGTTTTATTCTCCAGGCAAATGTCAAACAAATCTTTCACACATTTTCCCACACTCGCCGTGCAGAAAGAGGCAGCCCGAAATGCGAAGAAATACTGCAAATCACTGGACGACCTGCACAGAGAATTTTGCCGTCGGTTCTGTGATTTTGAAAAAATTGACAAGTCACTTCAACTGGTGTCCTGTCCCCTGTCACAAGACCCCGAAGCAGCACCGCAGGAGCTGCAATTGGAACTGATCGATCTTCAGTCTGACTCCGTCTTAAAGGAGAAGTTCAAGTCTCTTAAACTGAATGACTTTTACGCTTCACTTAACAAGACCACGTTTCCAGGCCTCCGGAGTACTGCACAGAAGATGCTGGTGTTGTTTGGCTCGACCTACGTGTGTGAGCAGACGTTTAGCGTCATGAACATCAACAAAGCCCATCACAGATCCAAGTTAACTGACCAACACCTCAGATCTGTCCTGAGGATTGCCACAACAAAACTAACTCCAGACTTTGATGCACTGGCAAAAAAGGGAGACCAACAACACTGTTCCCACTGAAATTGGTGAGTTTTTCTGCTGTGTTATAAAAAAATGCATATGGAAAGTTTGGAAGTGCGTCTTTTAATTAAGAGCAATGCGCATTTACGCACAGCAGCGGTACAGTAGCTGAATTAACACGCCACACATCGCTCTTAATTTGAATTTTCAGCTGCAGGTAGGATATTTAATACAGCCTGTGTCCGTGTGCTTGTGAACGATATACGTGTACTATTTGCGTATGAAGGTGAGGGCGTCCGTGGCGAGTTAGTAGAGCGCGCAGTCAAGACAATCCATCCATGATTTTGCGGGGTTTAACACAAGTAGATATTGTTGAGCTTGAATATTTCGTTGTGTAATAATATGTTTTGAATGTTGAAAGTGATTCAATTTTATCAATAAATGTTGATTTCTTTAACTTTACACCTTCGATTGAAACTTATTAAAAACAGACGCAATCTTGATAAATCACAGTGTGTATGCTATTTTAATCTATTTACATTTCCTCCTCCCAGTATCGTGCAAAATAGTGTGTAAACGCCATATCTTGCATATTCCTTGAGACAAACTTATTAACTGATAAGGGCTATTTTGCTCATTTGAAAGATAGTTAATAAATTGGGTTATAGTGTTCTTACTGTGCTATAAGGTTTGCACACACTACATATGTAAGTATATCCGACCCAAACACTCCATCCAAATGCTCCTGGCCCGGCCCCTCTGTCAAATTTTAGAACTCATTGTGGCCCGCGAGTCAAAAAGTTTGCCCACCCCTGCCCTAGGAGGATAATATGACTCCTCTAATGAAAAAACTTAAGGCAAATTTGGACAAATGGAAATTGATTAATCTCACTCTATGGGGAAACATTTATATTATCAAGATGGTGGTGGCCCCACAATTTAACTATATTTCTATGATGACACCGATAACCATCTCTGATGGAATTTTCAAACAGTTTAATCAACTGAATGGGGAATTTTTATGGAATGGAAAGAAGCCCAGAATTGGTCTGAAAAAACTCTTTGCCCCAAGAGATAGTGGTGGACTGGGCCTCCCTAATAAGGAATTATATAACATAGCATTTGAAATTAATACAATAGCAAGACACTGGACAAATTATGAGTTTAACCCTGGTTGGGTGATGATGGAGGGGGCTCTTGCAGCTCCGGTTAAGGTTGTTGAACTGTTATCGCAGAAAAAAGCAAAACAGGCAGGGGAAGGGAATTTGATCTTGGAACATTCCCAGTGGGCATGGGCAAGGGCACACAAGATTTTGGGTATCTCACTATACAAACAAAATTACTCATCCATATGGAACAATCCCCTCAATCCGTATAGGGAAACAGGCTTTTTTATGGAATACATGGGTGGCAAAAGGGATACACGTTGTCAATGATCTCTACAGAAACTGCTTGTTTATGTCGTTTGCGGACCTTAACAAGTGGTTTAACTTGACTGATAAAGGAGATTTCTGGAAATATTTACAACTGATGAGCAGCGTTGGCTCAGTATTTGGACTGACAAGGGAAGAGGAAGAAGAGAATAAGATTAAAGAGTTTCTAAACTCTCCCAATACTCTACACTATGCCTCACTATTTTATAGGAAAATGTCAAATATTCAAAAAGATCTTGGTAGTGAGATAGGGGAAGCACTATGGCAGGATATAGTCTCGAATGTAGGTTGGGCTACAAGGGATGCGAGAAGCAAGATTATCCATTATGAAATTGTGCATAGATATTATTTTACAACCCTGAAATTGTTTAGAATGGGCTTGACTCAGGACAATAAATGTTGGAAATATAACAAAGAAGTGGGCACCTTTCTTCATGCTCTATGGGATTGCCCAATGGTACTACCTTTTTGGAAGGTGGTACTGAAAAACCTTGAAGGGTGGCTCAAAAAGCCTCTACTAGAGTCACCACAGCTCTGTTTGTTAGGGGATACATCTCTTGTGCCACCAGGCCTTACTAAAGCAGAATTTGGACTGACTTTAACAGGTTTTATTGTAGCTGCCAGGCTTATTCTGCGCAACTGGAAGATCCACATATGCCAGAGTTTACAGAATGGCTTAAACTCATGACAGAGACGGCTGCCTTTGAGATTATGATCGCCAGGGTAAGGAATGCACAAATCAAAACTAACGGACTATGGCACATCTTCTTGGCCTGTATTAAAGGTGTAACGTCTTAAGGTGGATGTAGGGTGATAGGGGACAGGAAGTTTATCTGCATGCGTATATATACATGGGTATGCTATGTTGTAATTTTGTATTTACATGCTATACGTTTCTGAATATGTGTGTGTGCGCATGTGTATGTAGACATGTGTATGTGAGTATTGGGGTGCCGGGGGGGTGTTTTCTGCTGCCTTTTAATTTGGATGCCTTTTGTTTTAATTATTGTATGTTTGTTCTAAAATATAATAAAAATCTTAATGACAAAAAAAAGAAAACCTCGATCAATGCTGCCGTCCTTTTAAGTTGCCGCAGTTCCAGCGTTTTTCAGTTGATGTTGGAGTTTTTTTTCCATTAATGAAAGCCTCACTGCACATTATCCCCTTCTCAACTGTTTGACCCTTGTGCGGACATTTGTGTCCACTAAAGAACAACCAAGCAGCTTCAAAACCTAAACCTAAATTGAGTATTTGTTGAGTTTAGTAACAGCAGTGACCTACCCGAGTTATTGTTGTTTCTGACAGAGACGTCTTCTTCATTTTCAAAAGCCGACTGTCTCGACTTCTGCAAAAAAATTAAAAAACTATACTAGATTTCACTTTTTCATTACACATCACTCACAAGCACCATTTCCATTCCCCCAAAGTAAAACCACTAAACTCCAACTTGCTTAAAATGTTTGTTCTTCATTTATAAAAAGTTGAATCATGTTCCTGTAGGTTTCTGAAAAAATAAAACAACATATCCCATGGTTCTTGGCCACAGAGTCACTGTTAAAGATTATCTAGTTGTTGTTGTAGTTAAATGCTTTAAAGCCAAGTCATTTGTTTGTGGAGATGGTCAGATGTTATTCTGTTGTGCAGTTGGTGCGGCATTTCGTTGCCTACCTTCCTCGCCAGAATCTTCCTCCTCTTCTTCTCCTCCTCGGAGCCGTGGTGAGACTTCGCTCTGGTCAGCCTTCTGTGTTGATGGCACTTCAAACCAAAATATGACAACATCATTCTCAACACAGCCAGCAATGGTCATATTTACTCTCTGAAAGCAACATATTTGCACCTGCAGTGAAAAGTGCTAGAGTCAGCGCTGAAGAGCAGAATGAAAATGATTTTAGCCCCATAAAAGGCAGCCTATGTATTTGAATTGTGTAAGGGATAAGTGTTGGCAAATAAAATAAATAAATGTAATCAACTAAGATTTGGTATAAAAATGTTTCAACTTTAATTAACGGAATTTATTTACTGTGCTTATTAACACATGAATACTACTGTGTATTATATATGTTTAGATATTAGATATATTTAAGGAATACAATATAAAAAAAGCATACTTTTTGAATTTGCTGAGGCCTTGGCCCCCAGGCCGTAGTTTGGACACCCCTGCTGTAGACAAATATTATTTTAGGAAGTACTGGCCATATTTTGTTTCATAAAAGGAACGTAAAGATGGTCACTATGTTTATATAGTCTACACATTAATTTGGGAACTCAATTAATTCAATATTCTGAAGGAAACGTTGTATATACCTGGAAAAGTTCTGAGGAATTATATCAGTTTATGTTTAGGAGCATGGGTAACGATCCCTATGTGTTTAATCAGAATGTAATTTTACTTTACGTAAAGTCACTTTGTACTTCTACATGTTCCACTTCCTATAACAGGAAGTTCAGCAGAAGTTTTGTTTTTGCAACATGAAAAGGTTGTGGGAAATGATAAAGCAACGTTTTCCACAGTTTTTAACGTCACATGAGCCCTCAAGCATCGTTTCCATCTTATCTTAAAGGTCAGCGATTTAAAATATAGAGATTGAAGGGAAAAATTGAAGATGGAGCCTTGGAAAAGGGACATGAACTCCCAAATATCTCCAGTGAAGCCGCACAGCTGTATAAAAACAGAGGGGAAAAAAACACACAAATAAATTAGGGACTAACCACTCTCTGCTCTTCCTGCAGCCTCCTCTCCAGACTCTCCTTCGCCGTCTTCAGCGCCTCTTTTAGCCTGCTGGGAACCTGCAGGCGAGGAGGAGGAGGGGTCAGAGAACATCTTCATCTGTGTTGTTTAATCACAGCAAAAACAGTTTCTATTTTTTATTTTATTTGCTTGCAACAAACACACATTCAAAAAAAACAAAACAAGATAAGGCAAGAAAACAAGGCTTGCATATTTTAGTAAAAAGGTAAAAACCAACAAATCAGACAATAATTCAATAAAATAAATTAAAATACATACATAAAGAAATATTAATACATCAGAAAACAAAACAAAACAGTAAACATTCTTTCCTAAGGATATAGAACTATTGATAACACGTGCTTAAAAAGGTCCCCTATTATGCAAAATGCACTTTTTGATGTCTTTTATACATAAACATGTGTCCCCGGTGTGTAAGGAGACTCACAAAGTGTCAGACAATACAACCCTCTCTCTTTTCCTCCTTACCCACATCTCTAAAGACGGGGGTACAAACGAGCTGATCCAGATTTGCTTCGGTTATGACGTCATAAGAACAGCATCCCCAGCGTCAAGCATGGAGGTGGAAACATAATGCTTTGGGGGGGTTTCTCTGCTTATGGGACAGGGCGATTCACTGCATCGAGGGGAGGATGGAGGTGGCCATGTATCGTAAAATATTGGCTGATAACATCCTTCCCTTAAGTCATGTTTTGCAAGGGGATCAGATACTTATTTCCCCCAATTACACGCATATTAATTTATATCTTCTTTTTAATGTACATTTCTGGATTCTTTTTGATATTCTGTTAAAATAAAAATGACAGACTGTTCAGTTCTTTGTAAGTGGCTAAACTAACTAAATTAGCAGGGGATCAAATACTTGTTTCCTCCAGTGTACAATGTCACTGATCTAGTGGTAAACACTGAGAAGTGTTTCAGAAATAATGCGTGATGTGGTTTGGAACATAATATGGCATTTAATCACAGCAGCGTTTAGCTGAGTATCTTCTCCCAGTAGAAACTTTCACAGAGAGAGAGCTGCATGACGCTCCAAAGGGGCGTGGCCAGCTTCAGCTCAGCTCAAATTTAAAGAGAACAGAATCAGCACTTCTGGAACAGGGCTGAAATAGAGGGGGATGAGGCATGCTACAATGGGGGATCTGTTCGGTGTTTTGAGCAAAACCCTTCACAGACATGTTTTGTATAGATATTGCCCTACAATATATATATTGTTCAAATATAACATTTCTTATCTACAGACTTTGAAATCTGAAGGAGAGTCGGCCATGTTTCCTTTTATAAAGTTTTATAAAAAAGATGAAGTTGATCGCCATGTTTAGTAATATATGAGTATATTTGGAAATTAAATAAATCCAATATCCTGAAGGAAACCTAGCGTATGCATGGACACACACTCAGAGAGATCAAACTGAGTCTCTCACCTTGATCTGGAGTTTTTCTGAGTGTTGGAGTTGGACTTCACTGAACAGCCTGCAGAACATAAAAACGGTGACTCAAAAGCAACAAAAAGAAAAGGATGTTATGATTCCTTGTCATTTCAATAGACAAATTCCAGATATCGGTTCCAGAGGGAGTTTCTCTGCCACACATTCCCGCCTACCTGAAACGCCTCTATTGGACTGCTTTCTTTTGTAAAGTGTCTTTGGGGGTCTAGAAATGCACGATATAAATGTAATGTATTATTATTACAATTATTATTTATGTTAATGGGAAGCCATTGTGAAGAAAAAGGTTAGCCAGTTAAATCTGTGTGAGGTCGCAGGAAAATGTATTTGGCTTTAAAATTCCACATTCCAATTCTGTCATTTATAGTGGAATTAACTTTTTCATATTTTAATGAGTTTGCCTAGCAAATCTGTAAACATGTAGTTAATTAATCTTAAGACAATAGGCGGACAGACTGTATGTGTATTGTTGCTCAATAAGAAACACAACATGTGTGTAGACTGACAACATATGAACTCACGGTGATTGGATGAGCGCCGCCAGTGTTGGCATCCCGCTCTTACAGGCCTCTGCGGACAAAATGGACTGAAGCACTGACACTGAACGAACACACACACACACACACACACACACACACACACACACACACACACACACACACACACACACACACACACACACACACACACACACACACACACACACACACACACACACACACACACACACACACACACACACACACACACACACACACACACAATAGTCAACAAAGCACAACAGGAATAAATTGCAAACTTTGTTTTTGCATTGAAGTAAACTACAGTATGTTTCCGGTTTAAATGTCATGAGGTACAAAATGACATATGACAGCATCTGTAAGCCTACGTTTTGAACTCTGCGAGTGTGTTTGTGTGTTGAAATATACTAACCCACGGCAGTGTAGGGGACATCGGGGTATTGTTCGACGGGGACACTGTCCGGCGGCCGGCCGTACATCATCTCGTACAGTAAATGTCCAAAGCAGAAGACGTCGATGCTCTCTGTGGTCTGCAGACACACACACACACACACACACACAAGTATTTACAAGATCACTTGGCACATGTCGATTTTTTTACCATGTTGTTCACACAAAAGCAGGCTAATTTCTCAGCATTTCACCTTCAAAGATATATATATTTTTTAATTATTGCGCCCATTTATTCAGACAACAAAAAGCATATAGCAGGTAAGTTTGTGTGTTACTTTGATTAGAAAGGTTCTATGTGTTAATGTAAAACTACAGGAAAAAAAGCAGTGCAGGTTAATTTTTTAAAATATACTCCAGAAATATAGAATACCCTTAAAAAAGCCATTACAGATGAAGTTAAAGCCAGTTTATTTAATTAACATCATTATGCTCTCTACGGTGCTTATTCTCTAATTGTATTTATTTTTTATGCTCGCTGTGTCTATTTTAGTCGTCAACTGTCTCTTCCTTGTGTGATGCTTCTGTCTGTTTAAATGTTTTGCATTTGATTTTTCTTTGTTGAGCACTTCCCCATATTAACATTTTTAGTATTTACTTACATTGATCTTCCTGAGCTGGATGAAGGCCGGTCGCAGCGCTGAGGGAACTCCCAGCATGCCGTTCTCTACATCCATCAGTCGACACACGCCGTCATCCACAATTACGTTGGACGCGTGCAGGTGACCGAAAAAAATGCCGCCATCGTGGAGGAGCCTCAGGCCCTGACACACAAACACAAAGACTTTTCAAGTAACGAAAAACACTTTAAGGTGTGAGGACTAATGTTTTCAGTGTGTGTGTGTGTGTGTGTGTGTGTACCTCGAGGATCTGACGGCCGTACAGTTTGATGTGCTGCAGTTCGAGACCCTGACTCTTCTTAGGGTTGCAGTACTTCTTCAGGTAGCTCTCTCTGGGCTTCACCTGCAGGGGAGAAGGTCAACAGTTCTCATTTTCTACCAAGCAACAGCTACTGTTCAGATTGTTAATAAAAACATAAAGCAACCAATAAATTGTGCAGGACTCAACATTAATGTATTTTTTTTTCTTGGGCAAGTCAGTAAGAAATCTCTTTGGCCAAATTAAATTATTACTTGACCCTTGACAACATGTGTTGTTTTATTTATAGTGGTAATACAATCAAAACAGAGTGATGATAAGGAAGTGAGATAGCTTACTCCATAGTTACTTACAACTTCCACTCTTCTTTTTTTAATCACCTTGTGAGTTGATTTACTTTTAAGTGTTACTTGTGCCAGGACAGCGAGAAGCCTTAATTATGAGCCCTTTTTTAATGGATAAAGCGACTAAGCAGTACTTTAAGTAGTAAAATTATCTCAACCTGCAACATATTCATGGATCATGTAATTACGAAAATGAATATCCAGAAACCTCCAAAACAAATCTGTGACTCGACAGTCAAAACCTTTTCAGACATCCAACAAGCACCTCAGTTGAAGCCTGACGTCTTTAACACACACACACACACACACACACACACACACACACACACACACACACACACACACACACACACACACACAACACACACACACACACACACACACACACACACACACACACACACACACACACACACACACACACACACACACACACACACACACACACACACACACACCAAGCTTACCTTACAGATGTGGTCTCTCAGGGAGCCTCTCTCACTGAACGGCCGGATGAGCAGCGCTGAAGATTCGCTGGTGCTGGAGAAGAGCAGCGGACAGAGGTATGGGACCTGCAGCGGAGGAGAACATTATTTATACCGGATATTTAAGTAGAATCAAATCCGTCAGTGGTTGTCTGACTTCAATAGTATGATTTAAAAGGTATCTTAACCACGCCAAATCATTTGAATACCACTACAGTCAAAAACTGTGTTAGGACTATTAGAACTTTTATTAGCTATGACTCATCATTGTTTCTGTTTTACAAGAATAAACGTTGTCAAATTTGCAGGATGGTGATGTATGTGGAGGACCTTGTATTGTAAATAAATATTGGCTCATTTTTGCTGCAAATTCTGAAACACATTTTACATTTCTATGGCATAATAATGTTTGATTATTATGCCATAGTATAAGTATAAAAGGATGGTCTTCAGTTTTTCAAATGTGAAGTTACTGTGTTTGATTTGAACGTACCGAGAGGCTGGTGAGCAGCTTCATGGCTGACTGCAGGTCTTTGTCCGACAGGAACTTATCAGGACCCAGGTCCACCTAACACACACACACACACACACACACACACACACAAAATCGGTATTCTGTTGAACAAACATTTGCAGTAAAAAAACTAAAGCAGTCAGTTCTAACCAGACTGTTTACAGACTTAATTATATCTGCTGCTTCTGACTGGAGTTATGTATCAGTTAATGACATTTAATTTAGTTTAAATCAACATCAATTCAATCTTCTGGACTGTGGGAAATCTGTCAGTATGTGGAAAGAGGAACAGTCTTCCTCTTGTCTTTCTTTCTTCTTCTAAACACAAGAAAATAAATAGTAAAACTTTCCATGTGTTATTTATTATTTTACTCAATGCTTCAGTAAACACTTTTCTATTACACACGTCCGGGTTTTGCAGACAGACAGACTACAAAATGAAGAAATCATCAGACTTCAAGCAGGAAGAAGTTGGGATTTTATAATACTAGGAGGCATATTCTGGTTCAAAATACAATAAATATCATCAAAATACACAAAACCTAATTTAATATAAAGAATTATGTCATTTGTCTATACACCCAGTGCATAAAGGCATGCATTATGAAATAAATGCTTGTTATTACATGCACATCATGAGTGTTTGGAACAGCAGAAACATTAAAAATATAACTTGGATGATCTTAATTAATTGTTTAAAATCAAAATCTCTGTGTGTTTAACCTGTGAATTCCATCACTGAATATTGAAGTCAAAAGGAGACCAAAGTGTCACATGATTTGATTCCTGTCACTCACCCAGCTCAGCAGATACCGCTCTTTGGGCTGCTCTTTGTTTTTGATTAAAAAGTATTTCTTCCGGATCCTCCAGCCTGAAAAACAATCAGCATGTCACTTAACCCATAAAGTATGAACACAACTCTTCCTCATCTAACCAATACAGCACATAATACAAAATGCAGTGTTGTTATAAACAGGCTTGGAATTTCGTCATTTTAGGGCAAAGCCATTTGGCCTTTTGTGTCACAACATTTTTTTAGGGCACAAAGGCCACATGCCAGGGCACAAAGGCCATTTAGGGAAAAATTAGGATTTGGAGCTTACAAATAAACAACTTAACTTTCTGATAATAAAAACACACGAATGACATGGAAAACAAATCACTTTTTTACTACACTGCGCATTGAATAGAGTAGTTTTTCATTCAATGTGTGCGGCAAAAAACAAATCAGAACTGGAGCAAAGCGCTCGCAGCCCCACTGAAACGTCATCTCATAAGTCAGAGCTGATTGGCTGTAAGTGTGTGTGCGAAAAGTGCAGTTATGCAGAGGAGACGAGAGGGCTTAGACTACATCACCAGCGGTAAATAATACAAACAGAAAATGAAAGAAGTTGACCATCTACTGGAGCTTTGGTGAGTGGAAGTATAGTTTATGTATCGATGGATGATTGCTATTGTAACCACGTGACGAGTGCCTGTGTTTTCGTACAGTCTGATGTGTTCATGCTGAAGCATCACGGTCGTTGTTATTGTTAAGTTTTGCTTTGTGATAGCGCTCTTTACTCCACGTATTAAGGTACAGAAAGCCTTTATATATCTAAGTTGTTCGTGCCCCACCAGTTTTGTACATATAAAAATGCCACTGGGTGAGGAGAAGGGAGGTTCCCACAGAGAGAGAGAGAGACGGGGGAATGCTATGGGAGAGCTAACGGTATATGTGTGTGCAATAATTAACGTACTTCTTTGTTGTTTAGGCGTGGTTCCGGACGACAGTAACCTGTCTCAGAAGTGAATAAACTCACGGACAAAAAGAGACACGAGGCCTCCTTGTATTCTTACAGCGAGACGCTGCAATGATGACTGAATGATGCGATGATGACATGTGAGGTGTGCGGAACCAATCAAGCTACAAGGACTAATGCAGTTCAGAGCCCAGACCACCGCTCTGACACTTTTAAAGCAACTTGGAGATTTTAACAGTATCAGGGCACAACGGCCATGGTGGCCATAGGAGGTACAATTATTTTCGGGGCATCACGGCCAGACCGAGGGGCAATGAAGGCCATCGCCGTCATGGCCGCCGTGAAATTCCCACCCTGGTTATAAACACTTCAAGATATCCTGGGAAACTTTCTGCATTTTTATTTGCTGTATTTCGCTTTTATTTTTATTTCTGGATCCTTGTGTCAGCTCGAGAAACTCATCTTGAATGGAGAGTAGAAACCAGTTCAGTAATTTGATTATAAATCAGTACTGAGAGTGAAATAGTAAATAAAATGACTCTTCTCCTGTATTTAGTCTGTTTTACTGTTAAAATGTGTTTGAAAAAAGGGACAATCCTTGACATAATATACCGGTACATGATGTTAAAATCGACCTGAAACACGTGGCTATTTAAAGTGAACTTAGTATTTTCTGTATACATTTTTTCAATTCAGTCATTTTTCACTATTCTCTACAAGGTCCTATACAATCAATTAATGAAAAACATAATTGTAATAATACAATGATCATTAGTTGCCGCCTTTTTAACGCAAATATGAATACCATGAAGCCAAAGCAAGCATCAGCATGTTGGACTTGCAATAAGCATCAGCACCACAAACACTTTTAATGTTTAAAATATATTTCAGTCAGATTCTTACCATTGTCTTTGAGCGGCTCCAGGACCTCCCACTTTGGGTCCGACCTGAAGAACATGGAGACCTGCTGCAGGGCGATCTCTGAGACACAGAGAGAGAGAGAGAGAGAGATGATAAAGCAGGAAAATAATGCATTTCCTGGTCATTTAGAACAATAACTTGTCAAACTGTCTTTGCCTTGTTATGTCCCTAAAGATAAAATCTTTGGACAAATCACTTATTAGTGTCTGAGACCAGAGGTCGGCGAAGGCCCTATTGTAATCGCAAGCGAAGTGAGCGACAACCCTGCAAAACACACAGAAAACGACGGCAAAAACACCCAAAAAGGGGCCGAAATCAAGACAGTTGGGTAGCCCGCTCTCGTAGAGTGACGTGGGCTTCACTCACGTCAGTCTACTCGAAGCATAATTGATATTGAAAGGATTATGATTATTATTATTATGATTTTTATTTTTCCCTTTTGAACGCAACATACTGTATGTGAAAAGTCACTAAATTTTGCACGCACGTCAGGACTGGTAAAAAATAGACGTGTGAAATGTGTTCCGGAACTTTGTGTAAAAAAATGCGCAAGATACGCCCACTTCCGTTTTTAACGTAAACTCCCCCCCTTTAACTTTCTCGTAAACAAATTAAATTTGGTACGTACATCTAAGACAGGGGTCACCAACATGGTGCCCATGGGCACCAGGTCGCCACCAAGGACCACATGAGTCGCCCGCAGGCCTGTTCTAAAAATAGCACAACTCACTAGTGAGCTGCGTCTAAAATAAAATGTTATTCTGTTGCTATTCTTTTTTAATCACACTTGCATTCATATAGATTTCAAAATGACAATATCTTAAAAATATGTTCATTATACATGAAGTTTAGATAAGTTCAGATGAACTCTGACCTACTCTAGTTCTAAGGTCAGTATTATGCGCGTGATAAGTGGAGAGTAAGCTAGCGGGCGCAGCGAAGATTGGCGCCGAATGCAGTTTCTTACCCCAAAAACATGGCAGAAAAAAGAAAGAAAACGTATCACTTTCACAACAAATGGGAGGAGGAGTTATTTTTTACGACTGTGAAAGACACCTGCGTGTGTCTCATTTGCGGGGCGACTGTGGCGACGGCAAAGCGGCACAAGCTACCATGCTAAATGCCCACCGGGAAGCGCACTACGGGCAGAAATAGCCCACGAGCTAAAGGCAGCTTTGGGTAAGCGACAGTCTTTTTTCACGAGGCCGGTGAAAAAGTCAAAAAAAGCAACCGAAGCGTCGTTTGGAGCTACACATTTTCTGATCAAGAAGAAGAAGGCATTTTCAGACGGAGAAATTGTCAAAGAAGCAATGATTATAATTGCTAACACTGTACTTAAAGACGAGAAAAATGGAACCGATCTAATCTCCACTCTCTCCGACGTCCAACTGGGGGCATCTACGATGGCTAGACGAGTCAGCTATGTCTGGTAACTTGGCCGATCAGCTGGACCGGGATCTGGCGAAGTGCAGCTGGTTTAGCATCCAGTGCGATGAGTCCGTGGACAGCAGCAGTACAGCGCAGCTGTTGGTTTTTATCCGGATGGTGTTTGAAGATTTCTCCACAAGAGAAGAACTCCTGACAATACTGCCCTTAAAGACAACAACGAGGGGAGTTGACATTTATAACACGGTGAAGGAGTTTTTCGTGCAGAAAAGGGTAGCATTGGAAAAGCTGGTAGCAGTGACTACAGACGGGGCTCCTGCTATGATCGGCCGACATACAGGTTTCATCGCTCACTGTAATGGTGACCCAGGCTTCCCAAAATGTCTGCATTACCATTGCATCATTCACCAGCAGGTGTTATGTGCAAAAGTGATTGACTTTGGGCAGGTGATGACTCCCGTTGTGAAAATCATAAACAACATCCGCTCCAAAGCAAAACAGCACAGGATTTTCAAGGTGCTATTGGAGGAGCTGTCAGCTGAATATTGTGACCTGCTGCTACACACAGAAATCCGATGGATCCGAGGACGAGTTTTACTTCGTTTTTTGTCACTTTTGGGTGAAATCAAAGAGTTCATGCAGTCCAAAGGCGAAGACGTTTCACTGCTAGAGGACACAGAGTGGACACTTGACCTTGCATTTTTGAAGGACATTACTGGGAAACTAAACCACTTGAACTGCGAGCTGCAAGGCAAAGGTAAGACTGTTGTTGATATGATAAGTGCTTTGAATGCATTTAAAGCCAAGATGAACATTTTTTCTGTGGATTTACAGAGAAAAAAGGTGCTGCACTTTCCCTCTGTGCAGTCGGTGGTGAAAGACAATGCTTCTGCATCTGAGACATTTGCCAAAGTTGCAGAAAAGTACTGTGAAGCCATAAACAGACTTGGGCAAGAGTTTGAGAATAGGTTTTGTGAGCTTGATCAGCTCGAGCCATGTGTGTCATTCATTTCCGATCCTTTCATGAATGTGGACACAACATGCTTTGCTGAGCAACTAAATGCAACCTTTGACGTGGATGCTGGACAGGTGGAGATTGAAATCATAACACTGTAAAATGACCTCCACCTCAAAGCCTACCCGGCTGCACCCAACTTTTGGTGCCTTGTTGATACACAGAAATACAGTGGTGTATGCACAGCAGCTATGAAGGTTGCCAGCCTGTTTGGTTCCACCTATCTCTGTGAATCAGTGTTTTCTGACATGAACTTCATCAAGAACAAACGCAGAGCGGGCCTCACTGATGCACATCTGAAACACTCCCTCACAGTTGCAGTGTCAAATTACACACCAGATTACAATACACTGGTGAACAGCATGCAATGCCAGTCTTCCCACTAACAAAGAAACAGAGAGCAGATGTTGTCAGTGGCAACATGGCAGTGCCATGGCAAAGTTGAATTCAAATATTGAAGAATTGTGTTCAATTTAAAAGTGTGTTCATGACATGTAACAGTTATCATTTTGTTCAAAATGCTGCAGATTTGGTCATTAGTTCAAAATGTGACAAGATTTATTTAAAAATATGCAAGTAGATTTTTCTTTAACATTACATAATTGATAACTTTTTGAAACATGGTGCAACATAGTTCATGATTTGTTAAAAGGGTTTGTCAGTGGCTAGTGAAAATGGGACATTTTTCCTATAAAATTTTAGTGATGTAAGTGATCATCTGAAAATGTAACAGTTACTGAGATTAATAGAGATAAAGTGCTGAATATTGATATCTGTTTCCCACCGTGTTTTCATTGTTGATGATTATTGTGAGAAATCATTAACGTGATCAGTGTCTTTACATAGATGAGTATCATTAATCATTATTAATAATGTATAACTAAAGGCAAACTGAGCACATGTGTTATTTCAGAAGAGCGTATCAAACTGGTAGCCCTTCGTATGACTCAGTACCCATGAAGTAGCTCTCAGTTTCAAAAAGGTTGGTGATCCCTGATCTAAGGTGTGGAGACGAACCAAAAAGCCTCTTGGAGGGGTGTGAAAAAACGTACAGGAAGTCGGCCATTTTTAATCCGTACTTTGACGAACTCCTCCTAGGGCCCTTATCCGATCGACTCCAAAATGGAAAGTAAGGTCTAGGCCAGGGGTACCCAACCAGTCGATCGCGGTCTACCAGTCGATCGCGGGAAAATGTTGTGTGTAGGCTAAGACTGTGCGGAGCTTGAGAGTGCACGTTATGATGATCAAGTGCAAAGCATCTTGCCAGAATTTGACAGGCGCTTTACTGACTTTGCATCCATTGAGCCTGTTGTCAGTTTTCCATTTGGGGAAAATATAGATGTGAGTTGTATAACGTCCAAAGTGGCATCACTCTTCAACCTGGATAGCGGTGCTATTGAGAATGAGATCCTCACACTAAATAATGACATTGAGCTCAAATCAAGAGCTACACCTGACACAAATGTCCAACTCTGGAATCTAATGCAGAAAGAGAAGTACCCCAACCTCAGACAAACTGCAAAGAATTTGACTGCACTTTTTGGATCAACATTTTTGGGTGAGTCTGCCTTTTCACATATGAAAATCATTAAGTCAAAATACAGATCCACCAGGACTGATGACCACCTTGCGGCCTGCTTACGGCTGGCACTCAGCTCCTACTGTCCGGACTATGAGAGACTAGCTTCCTCCTCTCAGTGCCAGAAGTCCCACTAAGGTAGAGAACCACTTTTCCAACTTGAATTAGGCATTGTATTAATTGGGTTGTATGTTGTTGTGTTGTTACGGGCCAGTCCTAGGCCTACTTGTGCTTATTCTTTGCACGACGTACATTTACTTCAATAAATGTATTATTATGGTTAAAACTTGATCTTTGTGTCAGAACATTGTGTTATTATATAGGTGCACAATTAATTGTGGCTACGCTATGGCTTTCGATATGGCTTGGTAGATCTCGACACACCATCAACTTTAAAAAATAGATCTTGGTTCAAAAAAGGTTGGGCACCCCTGGTCTAGAGACCTGGGCGGTAAAATGATATCCAACAGAATTTCTTTTTATCGCACGGCGTTGTCGTAATGTGGAGCCCATTTTCACGTTCACGCGATGCTAGGTGATCCCTGACCGTGGAACAAGATGATGTCATAACTCCAACTGACATGCTCAGAACAGCCAGAGATTTCAGATGGTGGTTAACACTGCTGCCCTGAACAGCACTCCATCAAATCGGATGTTTAAAAATGTCGCGTTTCCATGGCAATGCATCCCTCGCCACAAAACACGATGTTGCAGTAGCCCTGTGGAAAATGGTCCGATCTCCACCAAACTTCACGTGTACATGATCGGTCCATGCCTCAACAGATCTACGCAAAATCTGAGGTTTCAAAATGTGGCGTTTCCATGGCAACGCATCCCTCGCCATAAAAAACGATGTCGCCGCAACTCCAATGTACATGGTCCGATCGCCCTCAAACTTCACATGTACATCACTGGTCCATGCCTCAACAGCTCTACCTAAAATCCGAGGTGTCATCATCTGCCGTTTCCATGTTTAACACATCCCTCGCTATAAAACCCGATGTCGCCATAACTCCAATATACATTGTCCGATCGCCACCAAACTTCATATGTTTCATAACGATGCAGACCTCAAGAGACCTAGGCCCAGAGGTCGCGTTAACCGACAAATGTCCGTCATTGACGGATATTTTTTAGCTATGACGGAAAAATCTGAAGGCCGTCCGTCATTTTGACAGATTTTTACAATGATCATTACCAATAATAAACACAACAATAAAAATCACAATTGAAATACCAGGCAAGTTGTGACAGTTTTCTTACTCTGCATAAGCTTCATTGCCGACACCAACTTTCAATCTGAGCCGACGTTACGGCTGTTCTGGTGTTCAGTGGGTCGATACATTGTAGCCAGCTGCGCAAGTTCAGCTCCATCGCACTCAAAGCCATGCTCCGATTTAAAACCATTAGCGGTCTGTGCCATTAGCACAGTCTGAGATGTAGCCTATGGCTGCAGTAGTGTAGGCTATCTACCTGTTTCAGTGGGCTGTTTCCCCTTCTCAATCATCTGCAGAAAGCATGTGGGCGTAATTTTGCTATTTAAAAGAGATGCATTGAGTCGTTTGTGTCACTTCGCTGTCTCCTGTACGTGATCAGTGCTGTTATTGTTAAGGACGCCTAGGATCACGGTTGCTCAAATATCTGCGATCATTTTAATGAAAGTACAGGCAAACAAACCAACATGTAGGCCTACATTGTGCAAGGGGTGGACATCTTATCCTACGGCAGAATCCGATGGCCGTCCGTTACTTTGACAGATAGACTAATGAATCGCTACCGGTAGCCTTCACTCCTGACCTGTTGGTGGCGTGCTCGTGCATATTAATGAGCTAATTATTAGCCGTTCATTAGCTGTCATCTCTTTCATCGCTCGTGCATTCGTTGTCTATCCGGATAGAGTATACGGTCAGCATCACAAGTTAAGATCAGCATTACGATCACAGCCCTTTAAAATAAAAATCAGTGTTACGATAAGGTGTAGCAAGATGTCACGGCAGCTTAGTGTAACAGGATTTTTTAAAAAGCCCAGCTCCGGTGGTCTTGAGAGAGGAGAGAAGAGAGGGAGTGATGTACTGGAGGATAATGAAGAAGGGGGACCTGCAGTAACGGCTGTTCTGTCAGCGGCCCCGGGAGCGAAAGCAACAAGCAGCGGGAAGGAGGTCAGGCGGGAGTACAGGGTTCAGTGGGAGAGGGAGTTTACTTGGCTGAGGGCAGAAGGAGGCAAAATGTTTTGCGACATCTGCAGAAGGGCAAAAGCGAACAATGGATTTGTTAAGGGCTGCACGACCATCCAGAAATCGGCCCTCAATGACCACAAAAGCAGCCACAGCCACATCGAATCCTGCGCGGTGGTCAATCAGAGTGTGCAGATGGAGAAGCACGTAGAAAAGTCCCAGGTTGCCTGTAACGAGGCACTAAAAACACAACTTAAGGTTGTGTTACACATGGCAAATACAAGTACACCGAGCCATCAGTACCCAAAACTGATTCATCTCTTACAGTCTGCCGGGTGTCCAAACTTGAACACTGCACACACGTACACACACCATGACACAATATACCAGATGGAGGAAGCGATAGCAGCGACCATAACCTCTGCCATAGATGACCGCATCGCAAGCAGCAGATATGTGGGGGTGATAGTAGACGAAACAACCAACATAACTGTTGAGAAAATGCTCATAACGTACCTATCTCTTCAACAGAATGGGGAGCCTGAAACTGTGTTCATGGGCAACTATGCCATACCCTCTGGCACAGCTGAATGCATCGCAGCAAAAATTAAAGATGTGCTTTCAGGTCGTGGAGTAGCGATGTCTCGGGTTGTTGGGTTGGGCAGTGATGGGGCCAATGTGATGGTGGGACGAAAAAACGGAGTCGCACAACAGCTGCGCCAGAATGACTGTCCCTACCTTGTAAACATACACTGTGGTGCGCACAGGACGGCACTGGCAGCCCGAGACGCATCAAAAGCTGTGCGTGAGATAGATGCTTATGTCACCACAGTCAACAACACCTACACGTATTACAAAAATTCCCCCATCCGAACCCATAGACTGAAGGAACTCCAGAAAGAAATGGATGAACACGACTTGCTGAGTTTGAAGCAGCCATCTGCTACGCGCTGGCTGTCCCTGGAGAGGGCAGTTAAGGGCATGCGGGCAAATTGGGTTGCTCTGGTGCTGGAGCTGGAGGAGGAGGAAGCCGCGAGAGACTGTCCGGTAGCGAAGGGTCTGAGGAGGCAGCTCCAGAAGTCCACATTCCCTGCCCTGACACACCTCCTCACTGACGTCCTGTCTGTGGTCAACAGGATGAACCTCACGTTCCAAAAAGAGGACGTCAACATCTCCTCCATCCAGCCAGTGGTCAACATGACACTTGCCAGCCTGGATGACCTGATAAGTGAGCCAGGGGTGGCGGAGAGAAAGTTCAACGAGGCATCACAGGACGGCAGATTCTGTGGCATCACCCTCACGCAGCCAGATGCTCAGGCCTTCTCCAAGCTGCGCTCTCAATACCTGGCAGAGATCACCAAGTCAGTGAAAAAAAGATTCCCCGAAGAGCATCTGGGAATCATCGCAGATCTCGACACCGTGCTCAACGCCTCGCGCTATCCCACAGCTGACAGCGCGTTGAAGACTCACGGACTAGAGGCATTGGAGCGCGTCTGTGACCAATACGGGTCACCGCGGGGTGCAGCTGCACCACTGGTTGAAAATGACCGCATGCAGAGGGATTTTCTCCCGATGAAGAGAGTGCTGGCAGGGTCGGGAAATCCCTCGTTCAGGGGCTCCTGTCGGCTGCTCATCACTTCGCTAGGGGAAATGTTTCCCGATTTTAGAGCGTTGGCTGAGGTGGCGCTGGTTATCCCAGTGTCTAGTGTTGCAGCTGAGCGGGGGTTCAGCCTTCAAAATAAAATAAAAACCGCCACGAGAAGTCGTCTGTCGGAGGCAAAGGCGCAGCATTTAATGTCAATCGCCTCGGCAGCAGAATCCATTGACACTTTTGATTACAAGCAGGCAAGCGCACTGTTCAAATCCATGCGGCCAAGAAGGAAAGTTTGAGCTGCTTGAGCTGTTTGTATTTTCACTATAATTGACTTCGTTCGGCTAAAATAGCCCATCGTTCTAAGGCACAGCCGCTATGTTTTCACAGCTGAAAAAGTTCTGATCGTCAGAAAGAAATGCATAAATAAATAATTATTATTAAAACACGCTTGTTCTGTGAATTATTTTTTTTATGACAATAAGTCAATAAAAAACAATTGAGGCTATTAAATATAAGCATTATGGCTTAGGCCTAATATAACCATTTAAAAGTTCAAATACAATGACAGATAATAATGGACAATGGCGGATTTTTTACGACCCTGCCCGTCAAAATGACGGACAATGAAAAAGTCTAGCGCAACCTCTGCCTAGGCCTATTATGGGGTGTCACCATATGTCCTTGCCATGACAACACAATGCTCGCCATGGCAACAGATCACTCGTCATATTTATGTTACAGCTGTAACTCCCATGTACATTCTCCGATCGGCCTGAAACTTCCCAAGTTTGCGAACGGCCGAGTCCTCGAGACACCTTTGTGACGCGGTGACGTGCGGACAACAGCGGACCTGCACGGAGCGTTGAAGACCCGTTCATCGCTGCTCGCAGCTTTAATTATTATTTTAGAAGATTTGAATATAAACATACAGATTTCAAGAGGAAATGGGATGTCTGCCACAACGTCTCTTTTCAAATGACCGATAGGGGGAATAAAGGTCAGAAATGTTCATATCCTACACATTTAAATGTTTTGTTTGTTCATAATTTATCCAGGGTCCTACAAAATGAACTGAATAGAGAGAATATTTCAAATGTGGTCCCTTAAATCACTTCTGGGCCTGTGGGAAATAAGTACATTATTTGGTATTTTTCAATTTAAAACAATAAGTTTTAAATGTGAAGTCCAAATCTAAATAAAGCAAGTAAGAAAAATAACCCTAATGAAGAAAATGTATATGGCTAAAAAGTACAACATTACATACAGAAGTAGAATAAAGCAACATCAAAGTACCTGAACTTGTACTTTAGTAAAGTATTTTATGTTACTTTCCACCTGTGAATAAGACAAGGGAACAGACCTGTGTAGTTGGCTGAGTAGTTGTTTGGGTCCAGAAACTTCTTGACAGTCAAGGAGCTGGAAAGCATGGGATGCTGGGTAATTGAGTCCAGAAAGGCCTGCAGTCCTCTCTGCCTCTCTGCTATGAACTCTCTGTCCATGTTTCCAATTAACTTCTTTGGAGGAAGAGGGAGACTGATGCCACAAACCTGCAGATGGAGAGGCCCGTTTTCTTATCACTATTAAATGTCTTTTCTGTTATCCAATGTTGACATTTTGTGTACGTTGAAGCGCACTAACAGGGTTCACACAGTTTGTCTTGTTGACTGAGGATCAGGGTCAGTTGGAGACCCTGAAAGGAAATGAGCAGGAGAAACTTCAGCAGAAAAAACTGCTGCTAACTTCCTGTTATCCAGGAATCCTTTGACCTGAACATTAGACAAGTCACAACCAGGATAATCCGACACACAATATGTGTAGAGCAGACTTTGTTTGTCAGGCTTCTGGGCAATCTATGACACGACAGCAAAGCCTTAAACATGTTGTAACGAACCGCCATGTAGCGTTTCCAAACAGGAAGGAGGTAAGCTAAGATGAAGCTAGTGGTGTGTGTTGCAACGACTCACACCGATATGCGAAATTGACAATGGCATTAGTATCAATAAAATCTTATTTATTCCATTCCCTATGGTTGACTTAAAGAACATATCATGCTCATTTTCAGGTTCATATTTGTATTCTGTGCCTCTACTGTGACATGTTTCCATGCTTTGATATTCAAAAAGGTATTTTCAGCCTCTGTCTGAAACCAGAGCCTAATTTGCTGTTGTGATTGGTCAACCGCTTAGAGATGTCCTGCCCCTCAGCCTATCACGTATAATGTGTTAACCGTCTTCGAGGGAACACAGGGATTTTAGCCTCTGCAGACCATTTACATGCACAAAAACCTATATAACACACTGCAGGAAAGAGGAAACCTAGAAAGCATTATAGGGCCTCTATAAAGATGTTAAACTCACCATCAGGCTGCTGTTAAGAACATCAAAGTCACTGTAGCGCCGGATAACCTGCAAAACACAATCACATATCAGTTACTGACAAATCATCTTTTATTGGTGCATTCATTTTTTTAAAGTGTTATGATTAATCAAGGACATTGTCAAAGGTTAATTTTACTGCCAAACAAATTCCCTTATTGGATTTTCCCGAGTGGTGTTATCACCCCTAGGGGATTGTAAATTGTAATTTACCTGCCAGCTGTTCTCTGCAGACACACCCCTCTGGACCCTGACGATGTACTCCTAAGAGACGAGAGAAAATAAAACATTTGCCACATTTCAAGTGAAAAATGTAATTATTATCAAATAAATTCAGTCCAACAATGAAATTAGTATGGAGTCATAACATTACACATAACAGAAGGAGATGATAAAACATGTAGTTCAGTCAGTGTTAAGGGAAAAGTTAAGTAAGTATGATTTTATACAAAACCTCATGGTATAAAAAATAAAGTGGTAGTTTTATTTAAAAAATGGTCATTTAAATATATATAATTTGAATAAGGCAAATATACAATTACAAGAGAAAGTCATGAATATGTGAGTCTTTTTATCATTATATTAAGGTCATGATTTTATGATAAATAGACTCACAGATCACAGCCAGAGGAAATGCCACGTGGATCAAACAGGTTTTAGATTATGGGTGTGTTCACTTTCTGATTCATTTCCTTATAAATGCTTTACATAACACTGCAGTGGAGAATCTGATGAACAACATTATGAAAAAAGCCACCATGGTATAAACATGGTATTCTTCTTTAATCTGATCCTCAGTCTTTTTACGATACATTTCCTGCTGACAGACTCCAGGCACTGCCGCAACCATAACATGTGAGCAGCTTCACAAATCAGGCTTTGTAGTGTGACTTTAAACAATTATTTAGCATTACAAAAACAGTTTTCCAGCATGACAGTGTCTACTATAGGTCATCAAAACCATTTCTTATCTTTGAATACACTTTTGTTTAACGAGATTAGTCTCACTGAGATCAAGTAACTCTTATAAAAGAGGACTTGGCAAAAAGATAGCAGCAACCATGAGTTTCAACAACAAAAAAATAGCATTAAAATAAAAAAGGATCAGGTTAAACATTGGGTTAGGGTTATTGCATTACTTGTGATATACATCTGCTTTTCTAATGTCACCTTCACAATTGTTAGCTGTAATATTTTCAGTTTTCTGATGTGTTTTATAGTCTTTCATATATCTTCTAATAAATCCCGTAAATAAAAGTTATTTCTTTTTGTCAATGCTTTTTAATAAATTAAATAATGATTAATATCTTATCCTCCACTGCAACTCTTTATTAACTATTTTAGCTTGTTTTATTTGTGTTTTTACCTATGATTGAATGTTGTTTCATAATGCTTCTCTGTTGAACTTTATCTTAATGCTTGTGTTTGTCTGTAAAGCACATTGAATTGCATCATGTTGAAATTTGCTTCATACATAAACGTGCCTCGTCTTGCTGATACTGCCTACAATCCCTTATAACAGCACTTTGAACTGTGTTGTTTTTAAATGCTGCAGTTATAGTAAACCTGCCTTCTTGCCTCATAACTCTCCACTTGTGAGTCTGTAACATTTTGGGCTTGCAGAAGCCGTTAAAAACTAAAATATTAAACATTAGGGATGCTGCAATACGCTGGAACATGATTCAGCATCTGTACTGAGTGACTACAAAAACATTGTGTTTACAAAGCTCAAATTACTTAATCATTTATAAGTATATTTTTACTATGAATCAAAGTGAAATAGGTCCCAAAAATAGTTGGTCTTTCAAATGAATCATGCTAAAACTGAGAAACTAACGCTTTCATACTTTACCCTACACAATTGAAACAATCTGCAAAAGCTTTTTAAATTAGACAAATTAATCCCATTAAACTGATTTTAATCCCTTCTGATTGACAGAGCAGTGTGAAGGCATGGGTTTTTTCATTGAGTTGTTCTTTATGATAATGTACTTGGCCTGTTTGTTGTATAGCATGTTGATGTTTACTGTAACAGTCATGTGCTTCTTTTGTTATTTATGTAGGGTAATGAGTATAAGAGAGTTTGCCCTCAGTGTCCTTTCCCCTGCAACATTCATTCAGTCCTGCCAAACTGCAGACTCAGTTATTAGTTCTACAATAATCCCAGACCTCATGTTATTTAACATGTCCATGATCCCAATGAGTTCCAGTTTGGGAAAATAAGTGCAGTAGTATCAGAAGATTAACTGAGTTGATGTATTACCCTTTCAACAATAATATTATATTTGTAATTGCAATCTAGAAAAAATGGAGTGGACCTAACAACATGGTTATTACCCAGCACTCAAAATTGAGAAGGTAATGTTTTGATAGAAAATAAATACATGAATGTAATTATGACGTCCACCAGCACCAATCGTAAGTCTCTCCTATGAGTTAATGGTTTTATTTTACTCTAAAAATAACACCAACAATGATCAGATCAGATGCCTGACATTAGCACGCTCGGTTAACTGGCTAGCTCAGCTGATCCCTGTCGGACTGACAACAACAAACCCACGGCTCCTGCGTCTGTTATCGGACAGACCACACAAACCCTGCTTAAATACTAACATGGCTGGTCACGTTGTTATAAACGTCTTTTCTTTATTGTTACCGCGAGTTTAAAATACAGATTGCAGTTCGAGTTAATGCTGAACATTGGCTTGCCCCAACATAATTGAATGTTAATGTTGGGAGAAGATGCCAAGCTCCTTTAGTTTAACATTTTTAAAAGGCATGTGGTCTTAATACAATGTTCTGAGAGGGATGTCAACAGAGATAAATAATGTAACAAACCTCTTTTAAATTAAGTATAAGGTGTACAGGATGTTTGCCAAATATTGCAACAGATCATTACACATTCAAAATGACCACAGTTTGGGGTTTAGATAGTGTGAGAATCAATTACTACGCAAAACTTTATATGGATTTATATCAGCCCCTGGTCTTTCATTCAGTCCGTGCTCCAGTCCAAAACCCTTTATATCAGCAGTTTTCTGTGAGCTTCCAGGAAATTGCTTAATCAGTGTCACAGAGCCAGGGTCAGCTGCCTGCCTGTCCGATAATGGATCTATGTTACAACACTGATGCTTAATATTGAACTGTCACCTTGTTCAGGTTGGTCGTTCTGTTTTCCAACTAGTATGTATTGAGTAGTAAAATATGGTTTATGGTTAGTGTGACAATGTACATGAAAGGATACGAAATAAAGCATTCACATCTGTGTCCGAAAATGGAACCGGTGACGCAGCGAGACACTCAAACGCCCACTTGTAACAACTGAGCTATATTTCAAACTAAGCAACAGCCAGACATTAACATCTACCTCCAATGAACCATTTAATAAAGCTGTTACCGTTGAACCTACATGTTGTTAACGGTTACCTGTCGTTTTAGTCACTGTAAACACTCACCGTGTGGGACTGCAGGTTCTGGCTGGCTTCGATCACCGCCGACAGGGGAACGGTGTCGTCCAGTAGCAGCCTGCCGGGGGCCGGCTTCTCCAGGTAAGACATCCCCGGAGGATAAACGGCGAAAGTCTGATGTAAACGTCCGTGGGTCACTGACTGTAAACGCCGGGAAGACACTGAGGCGGGGCCCCGCTGAGCAGAGGAGGAAATAGCCAGAGAAACGCAAACTAGCTGTTAGCTTAGCTTTACCGTAACCAAGAAACGCTGCTACGCAACCGACGCCACTGTGCGTCAGCTCCCCCTGCTGGTCCGGAGGGAAAACGGCTAAGGAAAATACCCACGATGAACAATTGTGAACTTAACACCATAACTTAACAAAATACGGAGTATTTTATTATAAATGTCTTACTGAGTGAGAAAATATTACCTTTTTTTGTATTCACCTGATTTCAATACATTTAATTGAATCCTTATGCATCTATTTATGGTCTACATTGTATTTATCTATATAAAGCAGTATTGAATATATTCAACAACCAAAAATGTGTCAGGTCTCTACCAGAAAAGACAAAGAAAAAATCTCTGAGACACTATAAAAATACTTTACTATCTGATGTCTTTCCTGACTTTCTTGAAACTTTTTAATTCTTTGTTGTGTAGTATATTGTTTGGGTTTATCATTTTTCCACTCTGCCGTAAAAAAGGAATTGTAATTTTATTTAGAATTCCTCAAAAACTCAAAGATAACCTGTAGTTTAAAAAAAAAGACTTAGTTTTTATTCCACACAAAATATCTCACACATTAAACAAAATAAAGAGCAGATTTAACATCTAAAAAAACAAAATCAAGTGACATGCGCCTGTCTTCTAGCTGCTCTATTCAAATGCATTTCCTGTTGTGCGCATGATGAACAAATTAAACATAAATTACAGCACAAAGACAATAGGCAGGAGATTCTGTCATGCGGTAATGCTCCTCCAACCAAAATATTTCAGGAAGTCGAGCTGCACTGTGTGCTGCAGGGGAGATTTTTTGTATTCATTGCATATAACATAATGGTCCTCATCCTCATCCTCCTCTCACTCCTTCCTCTTCTGCTGCTCCTCAGGCATCATCACCATCACCTCCCCTTCCATCACCACCTTGTCCTTCACAGAGCACGTTACTGCGATGAAGGCGAATGACATCTTGATCTTGCTGATCTCGGCCTCGGCCAGCACCTCCTCTCCGATGTAGAGTGGTGCAGGGAAGCGGATCTCCTGGTACAGGAAGATGCAGCCGCGGCCCGGCATCCTGGTTCCGAGCACGGCTGAGATCAGACCGTTGATGAGGACACCGTGGACAATGGGCATCTCGAAGGAGGTGGTGCTGGCATAGACGGGGTCCAGGTGGAGCGGGTTGTTGTCGCCCGTCAGCTCGGCGAACAGCTGCACATCACGGGCAGAGAACGCTTTGGTGAGGGAGGCTCGCTGGCCGACGTGCAGCAGACGACAGAAGGGTAGAGAGAGGCCGAGCCACCGTGGGTTAATACAAGATCTTCTCCATAGGAAACTCATCCTCCATCAGTTAAGCTGCAGCTCGCGACTGTTTCCTGTCAGAGCGAGCAAGAACGGAGACACCTGAAGTCAAAACAAAAGAAATTAGGAGGAGAAATGAGTCCTAAAACGCAAAAATAGTTACTAGTTTCTTTAGAGTTAATGTTCTTTTAATGTGCCGTCATGACATAAGATAAACCTTTATTAATATGTGTCGGGAAATTCAATTGAGAGCAGCAAAAACAACAAGAGTGAAACATATTGAACGACAGGTAAGAGTTGAATCAAAGATAAATAAGACTAAAAAATGTTAGTAAAAGTGTGAATAAAAATAATAACAATAGGGTTAGGTAAAACACAGGAGTAGCTAAATGTACACACATATATACACAGATATGAATAAAGATAATTATGTATTTGAATATATATATATTTCCAAAAAGAAAGAATAAAAGAAAGGCAATCAATCTAATTATTCGCACATTTTCTTTTATCTTCTTAATACTCCGAACTGTGATTTTTTACCCATTCCTAAGACAATTTTGCACATTTCTGAACAATATTAACACTTTTAAACTGCGAAGGTCTTCTATTTTTTATTCAGAAGTATTGTATGCGATATACAGTCATTTGTGATATATTTATCATATTTACATTTTTGTATGTTATATTTCTTGTTCACATTTTTCAATCTTATAATAGTTTATATTTCTATATATTTTCTTATTTTACATTTGAATAACTCTTACTGTGTTTATCGATGCAGCATAATACACCAATCTCAGTGCCTTTCGAATAAAGCTTGCACAAAAAACTGAACAATACATGATAACACATTGTTTTGATTGCATATCATTTGAACATCAAGGTTTGTCC
Organism: Eleginops maclovinus; assembly: GCF_036324505.1. Taxonomy (NCBI): domain Eukaryota; kingdom Metazoa; phylum Chordata; class Actinopteri; order Perciformes; family Eleginopidae; genus Eleginops; species Eleginops maclovinus. The sequence goes on along the minus strand of NC_086368.1, from coordinate 6,667,805 downwards.
AGAGTAGATTTCAGTGATGAAGAATGTCTCTATATATTACTTTTATGGTTTTGTATAATTGAACATAAATCTACAAGTAAAAAACTAAAAACTTTCCAAGTTTTCTACAAACTTTTCTAACAGAGTATTTCTATTTTAGTATTTTGAATACACAAAAACAAACAGGTGAATCCCAGGCTGCGACCTCTTGTTTTTTTATTTTTTATTTCTTTGTCTGTTTTGCCTTTATTACAGAGAGACTGGTAAATTCTGCATCAGGTCCGCGGATCAGATTTGAACCCTTTTCCGCTGCCATAAAGTATTACTAGCTCACTACTACGAAAGCTTACTGTGCAGTCCTAGATGAATCCTTTTAACTTTGACACAGTTATCTAAGTGTCTCTAAGCAGCTGATACACAACATAAAGATCCTTTTAGCACACTGAGCTGGAGTAAATGTGCTGACCTGCAGAACTCTGAAGGCGCAGGCCTGGTTCTGGTACGAGCCCAGCAGAGTCAGGGAGCTCCACAGCTTCACAAAACCCCTAAAAACACACACACACAAATACAGTTTATATGGATTAAAAAAAAAACATCTTGGGTAGAAGCAGTGAAAATGTGTTTCCCATTGTGCTGCTGCTGAACTCACTTGCTATATACACGCAGAAAGGCAGTGAGGGTTTCTTCATCGTACTTCAACAGGTCAAAGTTCAACGCTGCTCCCACCTGGAACACAAACACAAAAGCTGTGGTGGGATGTCACTAAGTATAGTTTACGCTGCTTTATACTATATTTTGGAAGCCACTATTGCACTTTTAACTACATTTATTTATTGCTTAGGTTACATGTTCCATTATCAATGAAAAATAAATATATCTTTAGCTCCACCTTTACCTGCTACAACATGAAAGTGATACAAATGTATACATATTTCAGACTCTGAAATGGGGCATTCTGCATAATGAGAACTCTTATTATTGCTATTATTTTTTGTAATATAACTTGGGTAATTCAGTTAATGCAGGACTTCTACTGTTATTATAGTATTGTTTTTTACAATGTTTGTACAATGTTTATTACTTGAGTATTTATTCTACGTCTGTACAAGTTCAGATTAAAATAACTTTAATCAGTTGCAAGTTTTGGAGATATTCTTCAAACAAACAAAATAAAAATAAATCATTATTTTAAGATATTAATAATAGTGAAAACACCCATTATAATTTCCTGAGTTGTATTGATAGTCATCACATGATACGAACAAAATAAGAAACAAAGGTTTGTCTGGTGAATTCACAGCGTCAGAGCAGATCACGCTGCTGGAATTGAACCGTCGACCCAGTGTTGGTGAGCTCACCTCTCCATACAGACTGTGCAGACCTGAGATGATGAACTGCTTCAGATCGACTGCACTCAGGCGGGTAGACTCATCCTCCAGAACGCTACAACACCGAAACCACATGTGCATCAAGGTATGTCTTTCATGGGTAAATATGCACTTATGTTATTATGTTTTTGACAACACAATATTAGAACAAAGTGCAATAAATCATAAAGATACAACTGGTAAATTGTAGTATATTGTTTTTATAACTTATATAATATATCTCATATATGTGTTTTGTATTTCCTCTTTATGAACAGATTATTTTTTAAATAAATCTCTTGCAGTATGGCGAGATTGATCCTACCTTGCAATGTATTTTACTGTTTAAATTTGAAACCCTTACTTATTATTTACTACTTTAATCTCAGATAATATTTGAGTTTTCTTCTCTCAAATGTAATCTTGTAAATTGTATATATGATCATTCAAAATGATTTTAAGTAAAAAAGACACACAGAGACTTACAGGCAGACCTTCATGTAGTGGTACGGCGAGGCGTTCTTCAACACGACCCGTTGGTAAACTGCAGGGGTGTCCTTGGTGTCAGCGCAGCTCATTATATTAAAGCATCAGGGACTTGGACTCCAACAGATAACAACCAGCTCCGACTATAAAAGCAAAGAATGAAGATTAACTAAACTCAACATGTTTTTTTTAAAAAGAAACTGATGCATTTAACTTTGTAAACTGTGATGCTTCTGGAAAAACTCACTAGTGGTTGAATCCACTGCTGGAAATAGAAAAAGGTTTTAGTAAAACTACAGTGACAAACTCTTTCAAAGAAATTAAACTGTAATTGCAAGCAAGTTGCACTTTTAAAGTTTGTAATAACTAGTATTTGATCAATACTGGCTGGTTCCTTAAGTTTTGTATTTAAATAAAATAAAATGCAATATTTACTAAACTCATAACTTACATTTTTAGGCAGACTCCACTCATGTTTTGCTCCTTACATAATGCAGCATATTTGCACATATATTAACCTACAATTCCAACTCATTACTTTATATTTGGATATTGTGTATTCATCAATATGCAATATAACTGTTTACTTTGTAGCGTTTACTCCACTGTAATGCATGATGTAACATAATCATTTCCCTATTTAGGATCAATAAGTACATATATGTTTGCAAACCTTTAAAACTTTGTTCGTGCGCTCCAATAGCAACACATTTTTGTTCACACTAGCAAATAATAAACTTAGCTAACAACATCCAAAACGTGCTGTTACATTAAACCTCTGACATATTAATTTACCCTTTAATTTAAAGTCTGACAGAAAATATTTACGTCATGAACATGTCAAAAGCATGAATTCAAGTTTAGACACTTATAAATATGTATAAAGAACAACAACATGAAACTGAAAACTAGCTTACAGGAGGTCAAACAGAAGCTAAACTAGGAAAACTAGATATTTTAAGCTATGCTAGTTTGTAGTTGCTACACTCACAGCTGAAAACACCTAACAGTAAATTAACTGCAGTTTGTTGGTGGATACATTTTATAAAGAGTCCGTTTTTAATGATTTAACTCACCAACTACATCCACATTGAGGTTATAGCGTGTTGTGAAGTGTGGCATAACCCTGGAAATAGCGCATGCGCAGTCATCACAGACGGCTATGTCAAAGAGTACACAGTGGTAAGATGTTTCACTCCGTCATTTATACCAACATCCAGGAATCACAAACGCGGGATATACAATCAAGGTAATAATTATCTGGTCTATTAAGTCAAAGTGCAGATATTTGAAATCATAGTACGATGGCTATTGTTTAAGTTTGTATGTTTTTGTTCCTGTTTTGTGATCCATTTATAATATTTTGAAAGAAAATTAAACATAAAATAAAAGGTTACCTTGGAAAATCCGGCATGATGTTAAATAAATGAATTGTAAAAAACAAAGCATAAATTGAGTTAACAATAGTTTCATAAGACCAAAATATACTCCAAGCAAGCCAAATTAAACCTGCAACATTTTGTATCCTTGAATGATTTTATCTTCATATTTTGGTAGCAAATGTCAAGTCACTTTTGTAATTCTTCTCTGCGATTTATATAATTTGCACAACAAAGTGGGACTGACTTCTGCTGTGGAGTGGTATATCTTCATTTTTTATTTTAAGCAGACACGTGTTGGTAAAGCTGTAACGATGTGTTGCCCCCAAGCGGTCAGTTTGCAAGTTACATGCAAAAACAAAAGAGCAGAAATATTCAGAAATACTTTATTTATCCCGAATTGGGACATTTTTTAAAGCAGAGGGTATCCCAAAAATTCAATAAAACAATATTTATTTCCTGCAGAATATTTATTTCAGTTTTTCATTTATCAAACATAATTCACTTTCAGTGCAATTTTTATTTAGAATTTCAATATGAATGATTTTCATGTGGTTAATTAGGCAGTCAGAGGCACAACACACACAAAAAACGACTTTTCACATGAAACGAGACACTGAGAAAACAATGTTTCTGAAAGAGAAGTGTGCAAAATCCTAAAGTGGAATGTTTTCATTTAATTTAGATCTAAAATGGAGAATACAGCTTGGTGCTGTGTGTCTAAAAACTTCAGGAATAGTTGGAATATTTAAACGTTACAGATGTAAACTCTGTAATAGCTAAACTTTAATATCACACCTAATTCATTACAATCTTCATCTTCCATTCTGAGGTCATACGGTTCAAAAGTTTGCTTCAGGAAAGTTTCTTAGCGTTTCCACCGTTGACTTCCTTCTTAGACAGGAAGTCCATGATGAGATTGGCGGATTTCCTGGGCCGCTCCAACGAAACAGAGTGGCCGCAGTTGTCTATCAACTCCACCTGGCAGTTTGGCAGTGCTGCCTGCAGCACCGCCGCCCCCGACACGTCCACCACCTGATGGAGAGTCAGGCTCATCAGCAACTCATCATGTTTTTAGAGCCATTTAGAGACTGAGATAAAACGAAATCTAATAGATAAAAAATTAAGAAGCAACCGTCACAAACCCCAATTTCCCCAGGGATAAATAAAATATATTACAAATGAACCAAATAACCAAATAACTTAATGAATGAATACATTATTCTGATTCTGAAAGTCTGATATTTTAGAACTGGAAATCTACTCTTTGGAACAACTGACAGGCTTTATATAGACAAGGGAGTGGTTTTGTTTGATTGCATGCCAGAGTATCAACAACTTTCCGATCACATCATTTAACACATTAGATCACTAGTTCAGTTTATTATGGATTTTGATTTATATTTCTGGAAAATCAAGATGATGTTTAAAGTTCTCCTACCAAACATCATCTTCCCACATACTTTTTTGAAATGCGTGCAGGCACCCCTCACCTGACCTCAACTCAGTTGTTTGTTGCATTGTAGGAGGAGCCTGAGACTTAACATTTTCATTGCCATCAACTACTGTGTAGCTATTTTACATAGGACAATAAAGCCTTTAAATCTTTGAATTTTAAAAAGGATCAGTGGGCAGCTAATGCCCTGCAAAGTACCAGAAACTCTGTTCTTAGTCCGTTCTGGGACATGGACCGGAGACCCATTAGTTCCCGAGCCAAATCCCTAAACTATTGCCACCTGGCGTGCTGTATAAATAAAACCTAAAAATACAGCGAAATATTAGAGTGCTTTAGATAAAGGTAAAACAATTAAAAACGTTCACAAGAACAACACATAAGAGATCAAATATGTAGGGATAAGATAAACAAAAATCATCTAAAACAGGACACAGAGGAGAGGCAGTGAGGAGCAGTTACGTTTTAAGATCAAACTCCGAGGATCTAAATCATTCATGTGTACCTGATCCTCCTTCCCCCAGATCACCTGCACAGGGGATGTGATCAGGTGCAAGATTTCCTGCAGCGAGTGACGGGACTTCTCCCCGACGATCTCCATGAACACTGAACCACACACACAATAAATTAAAAAGGAACAAATTACAACACATGATACAACTATTATTAAAGACATACAGTAGGACATAAAATAATCCTGGGTGATTAAATAAAAAACATTTGGTCAATAAAACTCAAATCTTGGTAGTCTTTATTTGGATCCCCATGGAGATGGTTACACTTAAAAGCCTATCAGAAAGGGAAGGATTATTGTCTAGTGCAGCTTTTAATGTGAATCAATCTTTGCAAGAAGTGTCATGATTCATTTTAACAGCAATTAAATGGGAAGAACAATGGTATTAAAAATGTGCTTAAGCAAATCAGAAACAAATGTGTAGTTGTCCTGTGAAAAGAAGGGAATTAAACATTTCCCATGTTGGAATATGGCTCTTTAACACTCTTTTCAATACATGCACTGTTTCATGGGGGAGGAGGGGAGGAGGGGAAAGGTAGTTCAAAGAGGATCAGACTGACCTTCTTTGTAGAAATCATTGTTGGGCACCCTGTTGTCAAGCAGACCTCGCAGGAGCTGTTAAAACACACAATCATAAAGACACACACAGACATCCATTGGTGCACTGTACTAATGTGTTTTGAAGGTTATATGCCTTAAATAAGGTATGTGCTTAACAGAAGCTTAAGGTATGTCCAAGTTTTGTATTTAAAAAAAAAAAAGTGTAAGTCTGTCATCATGCTGAAGACAGAGACACATCTACCTACTTGACAGACTTATTGTGTTTAAAGCATCCCTATTATGTGTTTTCTTTTGGGGGGGGCTCCTTTGCTGTAGTGTGTAATATAGGTTTATGTGCATGTAAATGGTCTGCAAAGGCTAAAATCCCAAACTTTGGGAGCACACTCGCCCTCCATCGGACTCTTTTGTTTTCTTATAGTAACATCACTACGTAACAGTCGCACCTCTATAGGCTAGCGCTCTAACAAATATTACTTTGGCTAAGGGGCACGACATCATTAAGTGGTTGACAATCACAACAGAGCAGACAAGCTAACCAATCAGAGCAGACGGGGCTCTGGTTTCAGACAACAGATAAAAAGAGGTGCTGCAGTACAGGCAGTATGAGAAAAATAAAGACCTTTTTGAACATTAAAGCATGGAGACATGTCACAGTAGAGGCACAAAATACAATTATGAACCTAATAATCTGCATAATAGGGGCCCTTTAAACTTGAGCTCTTGAAAACTTTTCTTACTTAAACTCTCTATTTTTTATATGTATGATACATCTATAAAATGGAGAGTATAAAACATTTATCACACAAAGATGAAAGGCTTTTGTAAAGGAGTAAAGCTAGCAAAATCAAATTAGACTCAGCCTTAAGTTAGGTTTTCACTTCTGCTAATTGCATTTATGCTTCAGAATTCATAAACGTTTTGTTGAAACATATAAGCTGCCAGAATTATAAACATTTGTTTGCCACAGAGTTTTCTTTTCTGCATAATACAAAACTTTAAGATCCAGTCTTTTTTTTTTTTGTCGAGGTGACAGGGTGGAAAAAAAAAAGTTATACACTTTATACTGCAGCAGCAAGCGTAACAGTTGTAGAGTACCCAAATAGCAGCTGCAGAGATACATACTGTAGATACTGTTGCTGTTGTTGTGCAAATCTGGACTGAAGTCCTAGTAGCACAGCTGTCTCTGTACCTGTTTGGGGAGGCTGATGGGGGTGTAGCAGCAGAGTTTCAACATGGACTCCAGCTCCTGAGTAGTAGTGGGGATCAGAGGGATGGACCCTTGCAGCTGAGTCTTCTCCATCTCTCTCAGGCGAACGATGAACTCAGACTCTGTGGGATAAACCAGACCTGCAGGACGCAGTGGAGGAGAACATCTGTCACTCACATACACTGATTATTATGGGTTTTGAATCCTGGAGGGAAACATCACATAGATCAGATGTCTGTTGAGTTTACCTGCTGGACACATCAGGGTGACACCGGACAGGTGAGCAGGGTGATGGGCAGCGTACACTCCAGCAACGTTGCCCCCCATCGACGTCCCAACTAGGTGGAAGGGTCTTTTGTCCAAACCGATACTCTTCACAAACTGCACAGGGAGAGACACAAAGACAGATGGGATAAATATCCGCTCAGTGCCTCAGGCAGCATCTACAGCTAAATAGAGAGTGGATTGCATGGCAACCTCATTATGATACAAAGACAAGACATTACTTTTTACATTTCTGTTGGTGTACTGATTAAATAAGGCCCAATGAGTAGGATTTTACAAAAAAAACATTATGAATTAATTAGTGGACTAAAACAGTGCTAAAGAAGAATACTTTATACCTAATTGTGTTATGGGGAAACACAAAGCGGAAGACCATATTTTAATATGTGTTTACAAACAGCAAATAGTACTCATTGTGCCTCTTAAAAAACCGAGATATAATGTATTTATTAGTGACTTTTAGTGTTGTTAGGTGTGTCTTTTTAACAGTCAGGCTAGCTGATTTCCCACTCTTCTAGTTTTTATGCTAAGCTAACGATGTCCTGACTCCAGCTACGGCACACAAACTAGGGATATCTATCCATTAGTCTCCTTCTCTGAAAGGAAGAGAATATTTTTAAGTCCTGTAAATCTTCCTGTTTTCATCAGTTAATATTGTGCTGATTCCATGTAGTCTGGTCCTGGCGCTAGAAATATGAAAGGGTTTCAGTTCATCACCGTGTATGATATAAGGTGGGTTGTATTTTCCACACACACACACACACACACCTGGTGGACTCTGGCGACCTGGCCCTGAATGCAATAGTCCTCGGCCCCAGTGCGAGTCGTCCCCTCATGTCCGGGCATGTCCACACACACCACATGCTGGCCTCTGGGGAGATGCTAGAAGGGAAAACAAACGCACCCAATTCTTACACATTTGAAAAGACAATACTTGATATACAGAACAAAAGAAATATATTGAGTGCAGACACATGATGTAAATGGGATAAAAAAATGTATGAAATATTTTAAAAATAAAATACAATTGATTTTTTTTAATGAATTACATATAAACAATTCCCCATGTGTATATGTTTTATCAGTGTTTAAAAAGCAAAGATCAGGAAAACATTATGTATCATTTGATCCAACAAAACCAATTCAAATTAAGGTTTAATGATTCAGAAAATGTAATTGTATTTATCACAAAATCACAAAAATTTGATTAATGATGATTACTCACAAATTGAAAATACTAGTGTGTATTTGTTCTATCTCCCTCCCAAATACAAGTGGAGAAACAGGTAAACAAGTGGAGAAATTATGTAATAAAGTAATGCGTGACATTGGAGGAAATGTTTACTTTGTTTTAAAAATGTCTGATTTCTAAATGATTAGCATGAAGTCTAACCATTTTCAGAAACGTAGTTAAAGCGTGTAGAAAAAAGCTGTTATGGAGAGCCTCTGTGATTGCCCTCTGTATAATGTGCTCTTCAAGTATGGTAGTATTCTCCCTGCGCTAGCACCATCTGTCCCTACAGGGGAGACTGTCCACTTTCCTCCACTCCATTTCTACACTAAACAATTTCAACAAACTGCTTTAGGAAAATACATTTCCTCTGTTTTCACCACACCTAAAGCAAACAAGTGCAGAACATTAGTCATGGATCAAGTGTGCCGTTAAGGCGGGATAGTGTTGGTTCTTACTGATCCAGTGGTCTGCAGTCAATGCCATACATGTAGTTTGTGTGGGGGTCAAACTCAGTTATGTGATTCATTTGCGTTTGTTTTTTAATCTGTTAATGTTTCCGGATTGTCAGAGTTTTAAGTAAATAGTAAGTTATCAAAGGAAAGGTGACAAAATGAAATGCAGATTGAGCATATTTTACAGCGTATAAAGATTTGGCGACATCTGTTCTCTTTTAGCATGACACACAGTGAACATTAAGTTTAGTTTAACTTTGTATTTGGAACAGTGAGCAGCAATTATACAGCGCCCAGGGAGTACTGTGAGGGGCCGGTGCCTTGCTCAAAGACACCTCAGCAGTGCTCAGGAGGCAAACTGGCACCTTTAAAAAGACAGTTCTTGGTCCGGTCTGGGACTTGAGCCAGCGACCTTCTGGTTCCTAAGCCTAGTCCCAAAAGACACTGCCGCTGAAAAAAGGGGGGCTTTAGTTTATTACCAAGTGACTAAAATTGCCAAAACATTCATGAAAGATTGTTACACTCAACTTCTGTCAATAGATCCCTTTCAGTACGACATACTGGTCCTTTAATATCTGTGCTTTTGAGAAAGTTGCTCATACTTTTTAAAATTGTGTCAGAGAGAAGAACTAAGTTTGTTCCTGTATTTGTGTATGATACCTTGACGATGGGCAGCCACATGTCCTTGGAGGCAGAAAAGCCATGCAGCAGCAGCAGCGATGGCGTGGCGCCCCCCGGCGTCCCGCGGCTGCTATAACAGAAGCGGTAACTTCCGCTTTTAGAGTAGCGGACCACCAGCCCCAGCCTGCGACGCAAGTACCTGAGGAGGATCACAGGCAGAGGCGGAGCCAGACATTATAAACATTCAGGGCTTGAGACCAAAGCTACCCTAGGAGGTTCGAGGGTGTTAAACTGCATTAAAACACCACTGTCGTTATTTTCTGAAAAGAGATGTATACAAACCCAATGTATAAAGATCTGCATTCTTTGTACAGAAGGACCCCTAGTGGGCCCGCCGCCGTGCCCATTCTGAAATAAAAATGTATACTATATACTATAACTATATACTTCTACAATTATCAATATACAATCAAAGAAACCAAGCCAACAATGTTAGATAGGGATACTTTCCCAGCAATAGAACTTCTGCTCCATTGAGTCGCAAGGTCGAGAAACGGGAAATTACACAAAGTTGACATTACCCTTAATTTAAAAACGTTTAAAAAGCCCAGAAATCATTCGGGGCTTGAGCCCCAGAAGCCACCCACCGCTCCGCCCCTGATCACAGGAAGTTATTATCCTTCTGAATCTGCAGCTACAAAATGGTTTCAAGAATTATGAATCTAAAATTGTCTCAAGTCCCTCCAGCTAGAGACTTAGCATCTCAAGTTCTAGTTCTTAATTTGTCCCTGAGGGGAGATTAGTTCTGCTGATGCAGCATGAAAACAACAACACAAAACAAGACACAAGCTAAAAAGCCACACTAAGATACCACTCAAAACACAAGTGACGGGGAACACATGAAATACAAAGATTTTAGAAAAAGTAAAAATGGGAAAGAAAGAAAGAAAAGAAGTACAGAAAGAAGAAAGAACAGAGGAAAAAGTAACAAGTATACAAAGACATAAAGAAAGTAGTTCAAAAAGAAGAAAAAATGAAAAAAAGAAGTACAGAAAGACGTGCAGGTGCTGAAAGAAGTACCAAAAGAAAGAAAGAAGTGTTGATGAAGACGTAGTGATGTTACTATAAGTACCTAGTATCTCTGATAATACACTTTCATGAAATAGACCTGTCTAACCTATATTTCTTTGTCCATTAAGATCAAGATCCTCTCATTTTCTGCAAGAAAACATTTGGTTCTTCTTCTGAACTTTTCCTCTATCATCTTTTGTTTTTGTTGTTACAAAATGTTAAGCCTTATAAAATGTAATGTGATATTACAGTGTTCTGTAACTGAACATTTTATTCACGTCACAAAAACCCCGATCACATCACTGTGACTCAGCACTGTGTGTGTGTGTGTGTGTGTGTGTGTGTGTGTGTGTGTGTGTGTGTGTGTGTGTGTGTGTGTGTGTGTGTGTGTGTGTGTGTGTGTGTGTGTGTGTGTGTGTGTGTGTGTGTGTGTGTGTGTGTGTGTGTGTGCGCGCGTAACTGGGTGAAAGAGCACTGAGTATCTGCCCAACATGTATTTTTTTCCTTTTTTACAGCTTTGACAAAGTCCAATAGGCCAGGGCACACCAGCATTTCTGCTCTTTCAAAATAAAAGCATATTTCAGAGGCTTCATCAGGATAGCTGCACTCTATTGGCTCCTACTGTATAACATGATATCACAATATAATATTTGAACTTATAATGAAATATAAAATCCAATATGTTGCTAAATGAGAAATGTTAAAATAAACTTAAAAAATATAAATACTTAATAATTGATTAAGAAAATGAAACAAGTTAATAAAGATATTACAAGTTAATAAAGATATTACTTCCATAACCCGTTTTTTTTTTTTCAGGCTAATGGATAAAAAACTATGCACATTAGATTTTGAAATATACACACAATTATTTATTTGACTAACGTTTGTAGATTTTTCTAAAAAATTCAGCAAAAGCTAACATAAGATAATTAGCTTACAGGAAAAAAGTAATAAAATAATAATTCTGAATAGAGGTAATAAAATGGGGCTCTTGTTAACCTGGTTGTTTAATGTTTTTCTGTTATACCCTGTAAAATGTGTTAAGGCCAAACTGTGAGTTGGTATGGTCAGTTTAATAAAGACTCTTTGATTAGTTTTTTATATTGAATGTCTTAGTTAAATGGTTATTGCCTGTGTTGTCACTTTGTTGATGAGAAAGATCGCAGTGAGGAACAGACGGTCTCATAGAAACTATTTTTAAAGTTTTAGACTAAAGAGGACTGATTGAGATTTTGTCACATGGAGGAAAAGCAACCACCTGAAGATTAGACGAGCAGTGGAAGAGCAGGCTTCCTGTCCTTGGGAAAATTCACTTAAGGGGTGATTTTGAAGGAAAAGAAAACTTTTACCTCAGGGATGAGATGTGGTTGACCTATGCTTACACATACAGAACTTGAGGCTCTGTTTTGTTGATAAAAAACTGGACTTTGAGTCATGTTTTTTGTCTGCACTGTTCCTTTGCTGTAACAATGTCAACATCATCGACAAATTAAAGATTTCTGATTCAGGTTTTTTTAATCTATATAATATTATGATGATACAGTGACCTTGCTATTTGACCTTTCACTGCCAAAATCTAATCGGTTTGTCCAGGTGGGTGTTTGTGCAAAATAACCTGAAGGCAATCCTGAGATATTGTGTTCACAAGAATGGAATGGACATCCTGAAAACACAATGCATCACATGATGCACAGAGGTATATATGCTTACTTTTGAAATTTGGAAAAAACATTAAGTTCAAGTTACTTTATTTATACCCAGAGGTAGATTTTGTTTGCAGTAGTAGAGTCCTCATACACACATATGGGAAAGGGATAAAAGATGCACATATCACACATCATTCAAGAGGCACATATCACACATCATCCAAGAGGCACATATCACACATCATTCAAGAGGCACATATCACACATCATTCAAGAGGCACATATCACACATCATTCAAGAGGCACATATCACACATCATTCAAGAGGCACATATCACACATCATTCAAGAGGCACATATCACACATCATTCAAGAGGCACATATCACACATCATTCAAGAGGCACATATCACACATCATTCAAGAGGCACATATCACACATCATTCAAGAGGCACATATCACACATCATTCAAGAGGCACATATCACACATCATTCAAGAGGCACATATCACACATCATTCAAGAGGCACATATCACACATCATTCAACTTACAAATACAATAATAAATAAAAACACCTGTGCAAAATATATCTATGACTTATTCCTCAGTGTAATGGCTGCCACATTAATGGGTGTTACAACTCTTACAAGTGAGGTTGTCAGCCTGGTTAGGTTTTCTTGATTGTTGATTGTTTAACTCAACTGGAACCAAATTATCAAGTGGTTTGCTCTTCTCCAAAACATAAAAAATTGAATTATGTGACTGCAACGTTAGCTCAGCTTATTTCTCTGACAATTAAAGGTCTCCTATTATACTATATTTGAAAAAATTTAACTCTGAGTAAATTATCGATTTGATTCATTTTGGACTGGCTTCACTCACCACGATTGCACGATTCCAGTGGCAGTTCTCCGGTGGGCCTAGCACCTGGCAGAAACAACTCCTACGTCCTCAAGCAAGATGGGAGATGGAACGTTAACAGCCGCACTAGCAGAGACTGATGAGGTAGTGGAAGCTCCCTGTTCTCCGGTGGTCCTAGTACCTGGCAGAACAACTCCTCCGTCGTCTTCAAGCTCAATGGGAATGGGAACGGCTAGGTGCCAGTGGAGCGCAGCTAACATTAACTAAGTTAGGCTAACAGCAGCCACTAGCAAAAAAAAACACTCAGCCTCAACGACGAACAAGCCGTAAAGTTGAGCCGTGTTTGCTAAGATTAGGTCATTCAGCTACACCAGGGGTCGGCAACCCGCGGCTCCCGAGCCGCATGCGGCTGTTTCATCCTTATGCTGCGGCTCTGTGCGGCTTTAAGTGCATTTTATTTTTGTTAGTCCGTTTTTATTGTGGTTCTAAATTTGAACATTATTGTGATCGTGAAATATTAAAATAAAATTATTTTATTGTATTAATATGTTATTGTGGAGATCGTATTGAAACGAAGGAGACGTTCATTACAGTTGAGCACACGAATGCGTGTCTCGTTTAATCACACAGTAAAAGTTAACAAAAACAAGATGGCGCTGTCCTGTAAACCAACAAGCATGGGGCTCCACGTCATCGTAAACACAGATTAATTAAAGGGACCACGATCCCTTTTTACAGTCGTACTTTCAAGCATAAACCAACGGTCATACTTACAGGCATGAAACAACAGTGTGTAGAACCACACTTAAGAAGGAGGTGAATTATGTATATTACATTCACTACATTATTATTATTATTTTTAGTTTTCGTCGCTCAAAATATGCGTCACGCACGGAAGTCGGAAGCCTATTAGCCCGCCCAAACGCTGTGCATCTATCGAGACTTTCAACCCCAGGTAGGCTATGGAGAAATCTAAGAAGAGAAAAATATCTGAAGAAAATAGAATATTTAATGATGCCTGGGCAGATTCATTTGCATTTACCTCAGACGAGAGTGGCTTACCAGTATGCCTAATTTGTGGTGAGAAACTTGCCAACAATAAAAGATCAAATGTCTCAAAACATTTTCAAATTAAACACACTGCCTTTGCTGAAAAATATCCAGAGGGAGAAGAGAGAAAACAAGCTGTTTTGGAACTGAAGCGGAAAGCTGATCTGAGGAAAAATCAATTCAAGAAATGGATGAAGTCTACAAATTCAACTACCTATGCAAGTTTTGTGGCCGCTCAGGAAATAGTCAGGCGTGGGAAGCCATTCACAGATGGCGAATATATGAAAGAGTCATTCATTAAGATTTCAGATCACCTATTTGCGGACTTTGGAAACAAGAGTCAAATTATGCAGAAAATCAGAGAGATGCCTCTCTCTGCGAAGACTGTCAAAGACAGGACCATAAAAATGGCAGAAAATATCACAAAGCAGCAAATTAAAGACATCAATTCAGCTGCAGCGTACTCAATCGCCTGTGATGCGTCCAAAGGCAAAAGTGACATTGAACAAATAGCGCTGTTCTGTCGATATATGAACACCGATGGACCACAGGAAGAAATGGTTGAGTTGATACCACTAAAAGGCAAGACACGGGGGGAGGACATCTGTGAGGCTGTGTTTGACTGTTTAAGAGCCAAAGAAATAAAAACAACCCACCTGGTGTCAGCGGCTACTGATGGCGCGCCGAGTATGACCGGAGCGCACAGGGGCTTTGTGGCCTTACTGCAGAAGTCACTGGACAGAAAGCTGCTGACATTTCACTGCATCCTGCACCTAGAGGCATTGTGTGCCCAAACCTTTCCTCCAGAATGCACAGAGGTCATGAATGTTGTCATTCAGATTGTCAATAAAATAATGGCAAAAGGTTTAAATCACCGTCAGTTCCGATCATTACTGGATGAGGTGGAAAGCACGTACTCTGATCTCCTGCTGCATAATAGTGTCCGATGGCTGTCCAGAGGAGAGGTGCTAAAACGCTTTGCTGCATGTCTGGGAGAGGTGAAAACTTTCATGAGCAGCAAAGGGCTCACCTTTCCTGAACTGGAACAGCCAGAGTGGCTGGAAAAGCTGCACTTCATGGTGGACATGACAGCTAACCTGAACAAGCTAAATACAACTCTTCAGGGGAGAGGAGGCACAGCGCTACACATGCTGGAGGAGGTGTTGGCGTTTGAGCGCAAGCTGACAGTGTTTGCCAGAGATTTACAGAGAGGCACACTGCTTCACTTCCCCTCTTTAAGAGAGTTCAGACAAGCTCACAAGGTGATCAATTCTGAGTATTTGCAGTCTGCAATCACCACAATGCAAGTATCGTTTGGGAAACGATTCTGTGAGTTCAGAGAGGAAAAAAACACATTGTCCTTCCCGGTCACTCCCCTGACCGTCGATCCAACCCTGTTAAATGTGACTGCATTTGCAGGTGTAAGTCAACCTGATCTTGAGCTGGAGCTGGCTGACATAGCTGACAAAGATATATGGGTGTCCAAGTTCAAACGCTTGACAGATGATCTCGAAGATGTTTCCCGTCAGAAGGCCACTCTTGCTCAAAATCACAAATGGAGTGATATTGAGAACCTTCCAAGACCGGACAAACTTGTGTTTGAAACATGGAATAGCCTCCCCGACACCTACATAAACATGAAGAAATATGCGTTTGGAGTCCTGTCCGTCTTCGGATCCACATATGTATGTGAGCAGCTATTTTCCACCATGAACTTTGTTAAAAACAAACACCGCTCACGCCTCACTGATGACAGCTTACAGTCCTGCGTAAAGATGAAAGTGACTTCCTACAGCGCTGATTTGGAGACGCTGTGCGCAGAGGTTCAGGAGCAGAAGTCCCATTAACCAGGTAAAATAAATATTTATGCAGACATTTAGAAAATATTTATTTTTCATGTGAAATAGTTTAATAGTTCATGTTTAAATTCAGGTCAAGGCTCCGATACACGCCCCAAAAGCCCAATGGCGATATGATGACGGCTCACGGCATTTTTTGTTTGTACTATAATATAATGCCATATATGCTGTATTATTTAAGTTCAACCTTTCATTTCATTTGAAAGAGACCCTTAACTTGTTGTGTTTTTTTGTTAGTGTTTAAGAAATCAAAATGTGTTCATTACATGAATACAATTCTTTTTTCTCTGCGGCACTTCATGGATTTCATAAGCAACACACTATACTTGTTTATACAAAGCGGAAAGGTAAAATAATAATAGTAATAATAATTATAATAATAATAACAAACTATATACAGTCTTATCTTCATTTTACATGTCAAAAAGTATTTGCGGCTCTCAGTGTTTTTTTTTCTGTGAAAACCGGGTCCAAGTGGCTCTTTGAGTGTTAAAGGTTGCCGACCCCTGAGCTACACTCACTAACATTACTTCACTAACTCACAATAAAGAAATGTAAGTAATATACAACTATAAAGGTCTGACTCAATCATACCTGCAAACTCAGAAGGGCTGAAAAAGGTGACAAACTAAACCGTTGTAGGGGGGTCTGGGGGCATGCCCCCCAGCCAAATTTTGCTATTTTAACATGTAAATTAAGCATTCTGGTGTACTCCCATAAGAAAATAAAGAGAAAAGACAACATTTTCTTATGGTAACAATGGCACATTTATTGACCCATAAACTGGTCAGTTAAAATCATTTTGAATGGGAAAATGCCTCTTTCGGGACACACTATCGTTCTCCACCACCTCTGCCCTATTACTAGCAGCACTGGTAGATGGCTGGCAGCCAAACTCAACCCTCCTTTCTCTGATTACAAGCTGATTTTCCTGTCGTTGGGCTTTGTCCCTAGTTCCAGCTGCACTAATGTTAGAACACAACCTCCTATCTACCTCCCCAAACTTCAAATCATCCCTTCTGAACATTTCCACCCCAGTCTGGTTCCTGGTCTGCAAAGTGTATTTAACAGTCTGCACAGCACTGAGGGTGAAGATCTTCATTGACGTTGATCATTGATCAATGATGGTCCCCATGACACTGAAGGAAGACTCAACCAGGGCACCATGGAACATTGAGAGGGCAGCCTTGACTGCCTGACACAGTGCAGGGTACTTCCCTGTATTGAAGACGACGGCCCACCACTTGACAACATCCTCTCCATGCTGAAAACTGGGAAGCGCCTGGTCAACATTGAAATGCAGAATTTCTTGGACTGTGTCAGCATCTGGTGGCAGCAGGTGACCCATCATATGTATGAGCTTCCTCAAATATATTCTCTTCATAGCTCTGACCAAAACGGCCTGTACTCTCGCTTTGTACACGTTGCCTAGCAACGCCGCGCATGCGCATTATATCCTGCTCCGCTCCGAGTTATAGTAGTAGGCTATTCATGGGAAACGCATGAATAGCACGTTAAGATCTCGGCCAAGTCGTAATTAAAAGCAGTTCTTCATTATTTAGGTTAAGCGGCGGTAACGCCAGTGTTAAACACGGTGTTAAACACGCAAATGCCGGTTGGTGTGCGTACGGTACTGAGTGTGTATCGGTCCACGGCCGTAATGAACGTGTCGCATTGGTCCATATGTAATGCGCACGTTCTGTTGTTCCCATTGGCATAGAGCTATTGAACATTCATTTTAACAAAGGATACGGATAACATATAGCCCACGGCAGTTTTGTCATTGTATGTATAGCCTATATTTGTATTACGCTATCATCATTCAACATGTAGAATGAACGTGTAATCTATAGAGTCGATTTACATAGATAATTCACAACCATGAACCTAATCTGGATCTTAAACCTGCCAATTGCCAACAATTGTTACTATGTGGATATCGTATTGAAACGCAGGAGACGTTCATTAAAGTTGAGCACACGAATGCGTGTCTCGTTTAATCACACAGTCAAAGTTATAACAAAACAAGATGGCGCTGTCCTGTAAACCAACAAGCATGGGGCTCCACGTCATCGTAATATCGTATATTACATTCACTACACACGTCCCCCCAGAATTCACCATATAAGAAGAAAAACAAAAAAACAGTCATCGGTGAGGTGGTCGTATTAAACGGCCACAACGGCTGTGCCGTACAGGAGGCAGAGGAGGCACTACTGCGGCAGGTGTCTCACCATGACACGGGTGTGGGGCATGCAGTGTGGGGGTTTTGGGAGGGAGGGGAGCAGGGGGTGGGGGCAGACCTGGAGGTCGCCCGCGTCTTGGGGGCTGGGCCAATTCAATGGGCCTAGCCACATCCAAATGAGCGGGTTTGAGGCGGTCAACAGAGAGTCGCTCTGGTTTGCCACCCATGTCCACCACAAAATGTTTATCCCCTGTCTCCAACACACGGAATGGACCTTAGTAGGGCGGGCGTAGCGGTCCCCTGTGGGCATCGTGGCGAATGAAAACATAATCAGCCGTCTGAAGCCCAGCGGGGATGTGCGACTGAGGGAGGCCGTGACGGGAAGTAGGGATAGGAGCGAAAAGCCTCAGCATTGTCCAGTAGCGTGGCTCGCTGGAGAGTTGCAGACCAAGGGGCAGTGGTGCTAGGGACAAAATCCCCTGGAACCTGCAACGGCTGGCCATAAACAAGCTCTGCGGATGAGGACTGTAGGTCCTCCTTTGGTGCAGTTCTGATGCCCAGCATTACCCACGGGAGCTTGTCGACCCAGTTGCAGTCTTTGAGGCTGGCACGAAGAGCAGCCTTCATCGACCTATGAAATCGCTCACAGAGTCCGTTCGCCTGCGGGTGATATGCAGTAGTGCGGTGGAGTTTCACTCCTAGGTTCTGGGCAACAGCGTCCACAGCTCAGACGTAAACTGCGCGCCCCGGTCAGAGGATATGTCTGATGGAGTGCCGAAACGGGCAACCCAGGTGCCGATAAATGCACGTGTCATCTCCACAGATGCCAGCGATGTCAGTGGCACAGCCTCAGGCCAACGGGTGGTCCTGTCAACCATGGTCAACAGGTAGGTGAAACCCTGTGAGGAGGGCAGAGGGCCGACCAGATCAATGTTAACATGGTCAAACCGTCTCTCTGGCACTGGGAACAACTCTAACGGGGCTTTAGTGTGGCGGTGTACTTTGGCCCGTTGGCACTCAACACAGGTGTTAGCCCAGTCCCGAACGTCGTTCTTGAGGCCGTGCCAAACAAATTTTGCCGCAACCAGCCTCTGTGACGCTTTAGAACCAGGGTGGGAGAGACCATGGACGGCATCAAAAACTTGTCGTCGCCAAGCCATGGGAATGATTGGCCGAGGGGAGCCTGTGGAGACGTCACACAGGAGCGTGGTGCTGGTATCGCCAAAAACCACATCCTCCATCATCAGCCCAGTAGTTGAGCTCTTAAGGTGTTGCACGTCTGGGTCTGTGGTCTGGTCCGCTGCCATTCGGCTATAATCCAAACCAAGATGGACTGCCCCTGCCACAGCCCGTGACAGGCAGTCAGCCACCTGGTTGTCCTTACCTGCAACGTGCTGTAAATCCGTGGTGAACTCGGAAATGTAGCACAGATGACGTTGCTGGCGGGCGGACCACGGCTCAGCCACCTTGGCCATGGCGAAAGTCAGCGGCTTGTGGTCGACAAAAGCGGTGAAGTGTCGCCCTTCCAGCAGGGAACGAAAGTGTCTGATGGCGAGGTAGAGGCCAAGCAGCTCCCGGTCGAAGGTGCTGTACTTCCGTTCACTGGGGCGCAACTGACGGCTGAAGAAAGCAAGCGGCTGCCAGGCCCTGCCTACCCACTGCTCGTAGACGGCACCGACAGCGTAGTCTGAGGCGTCCGAGGTGATGGCGATGGAGGCTGAGGGAGAAGGATGTGCCAGCATGGCGGCGTTCGCCAGGGCTGTCTTTGTGTCAGCAAAAGCTTTGACCCTGCTTTCAGTCCAGTCTACACCGTGCTCGGGCTTACCTTTCAAGGCCTCGTGCAAGGGCCACATGAACTGGGCGGCTCGAGGAATGAACCGGTGGTAAAAATTCACCATGCCCAGGAACTCCTGCAGGGCCTTGACAGTGAGCGGGCGTGGAAACTGTGTCACCGCCTCCACCTTTGATGGGAGACGGACTGCACCATCCTTGGTGACTCTGTGTCCCAGGAAATCGATGGTGGAGAGACCGAATTGGCACTTGGCGGGGTTAACAATTAGCCCATGTTGGCTGAGGCGCTCAAAAAGTGTTCTGAGGTGCGCCAGATGCTGAGCTTTGGAAGTGCTTGCTACCAGGATGTCGTCCAAGTACACAAAAAGAAAAGGCAGGTCTCGTAGGACAGAGTCCATGAGGCGTTGAAAAGATGGAGCAGCATTTTTAAGGCGGAACGGCATTCTCAAAAACTCAAACAGGCCAAATGGCGTGATAACTGCTGTTTTGGGAATGTCCAGTGAGTGTACCGGCACCTGATGATAACCCCGGACGAGGTCAACCTTGGAAAAAATCACCATACCAGCCAGGTGTGATGAAAAATCCTGTATGTTCGGGACTGGGTATCGGTCAGGTGTTGTTGCCTCATTAAGCCGCCGGTAGTCGCCACACGGGCGCCAGCCGCCACCGGGTTTGGGGACGATGTGGAGGGGTGACGCCCACGGGCTGTCGGATCGGCAGACTATGCCCAGGCGCTCCATGTTAGCAAACTCAGCCTTTGCAACGGCAAGCTTGGTCGGGTCGAGGCGCCGAGCACGGGCGTAAACGGGAGGACCAGTAGTGGCGAGATGGTGCTCCACACCATGCTTCACGACAGACGCCGAGAAAGTGGGCTGAGTGAGGGCCGGGAAACCAGCCAGTAGACGTTGGAAGTCATCTGAGGATGAGAGCATACTAGACAGTTGTATGGAGTCAGCCCCGCTGAGCGTGCACCTATATGAACAAAACGTGACAGCGTCAATCAAACGGCGGTTCTTGACATCCACTAACAGTCCATGTGCACACAAAAAATCGGCACCAAGGAGGGGAAAGGCAATGTTGGCTGTAACAAAATCCCAGCCAAACCGATGCCCTCCGAAACACAACTCAACATATCTCTTTCCATATGTGCGGATGGGGGTCCCATTAGCAGCTTCCATAGGGGGGCCATGGCTGTCGGTCGCAATGTCCAAACGGGATGCAGGCAGGACGCTCCTCACCCGTGTCGCACAGGAAACGTCGTCCGGAGATGCTGTCACGGATGAAAAGCAGTCTGCCTACGCGGCCAACGCTCATGGCCACTACTGAGCGCCGGCCCTGGCGTTTCCCGACCCGCCGAAACTGCATGGAGGACGGCATTTAAGAGCCTTCGGTCCAAACTTCTCATGGTAAAAACACATACCCGAAAACTGCTGGGGGCCTGAAAACTGCTGCCGACCTGTAGACTGCTGCCGGCCTGAAAACTGCTGCCGACGAGAAGATGTTGCAGCAATGAGTGCGGAATCGTCCTGTGGCACAGGAACGGCGTGCGCGGGAAGGAGCGCCGCCATGACACAGTGCCCGTGACTCGCCAGGAAAAATTTATCAGCCTCTTCAGCCAGTCTCCGACAATCAGTGATTGTGGTGTTTGCTAATGCAGCTCTGACTTGGGAAGGCAGCTGACGCAGAAAAAGTTGCATGAAAAGAAAATCGGGTCTGTGCTCACCTAGGAGATCCAGCATACGGTCCATGAGCTCAGACGGTTTGCTGTCACCCAGTCCCTGAAGAGAGAAAAGCCTGCTGGCTCTCTCAGCATCTGACAGTTCAAAAGTTTTCAACAGGTGGGCTTTAAGTGTTGCATACTTTTCAGCTGCGGGAGGATTTTTAAGGAGGCTCACCACTCTGGATGCTGTTGAATTTCCAAGAGCTGATACAACGTAGTAGTAACGTGTAGTATCAACGGTGATTTCACGCAACGCGAACTGCGCTTCAGTCTGGGCATACCATGCTGACGCAGATGATTCCCAGAATTCGGGGAGTTTGAGGGTAACAGCGTTCACCGTCATTTTCGTGTCGTGTCGTGTTGTGTCTCTGGATACGTCCAGCAAACAAACGTCAGGGTCACCAGTGTGGATATCGTATTGAAACGCAGGAGACGTTCATTAAAGTTGAGCACACGAATGCGTGTCTCGTTTAATCACACAGTCAAAGTTATAACAAAACAAGATGGCGCTGTCCTGTAAACCAACAAGCATGGGGCTCCACGTCATCGTAAACACAGATTAATTAAAGGGACCACGATCCCTTTTTACAGTTGTACTTTTAAGCATAAACCAACGGTCATACTTACAGGCATGAAACAACAGTGTGTAGAACCACACTTAAGAAGGAGGTGAATTCTGTATATTACATTCACTACAACTACATATAAAATATGTTTTCGTTTTTAGATCGCGTGTTTCAAAGGCATCTGCGCCTTGTGTACACAACACAGCGCAATATGAATAATGTCATTTCCAACAGTGACAAGCGTTATATTACGAACACTTTAAACAAACTCTACACACGGTCGCCAGCGTTTGTAGATTTTGTTCGTAACTCCAAACTTTTCGTAGCTACTAAAAAGTTGATGAATGCTAAACCGAAATAATTGATCCGAACGGATCACGGATCAATGATCATCCGTTGCACCACTACTAGCTACTCACTAAACCACACACGGATGTGTATTTGTTCATTACGTGTTCGTTTTCATCCCTCTCAGATCTGACCACAATGACATAGCCCCCAGTAATATCAGGTAACAGGACGGATGCTGTGGAGATCAGCCTTCACAAACAGTATTTTAACATTAACTTATTAACATAACAATGAATTTGTACTTACGACATTGCTTCTAGTGCTAACAACCGATGTATTTGACGTGTATAGATTCTGTCTGTTTACTTTCCACTTTACAGGAAAATGGCAGTTTCTTACCCCAAACTCCACGACAGCTTGTCAAAATAAAAGTCCCTTAAACATTTTGCCTTAATGGCAACACAGGGGCCTTTAAGATAGATGTCACATGAAAAAATCCAAATATCAAGACCTATTAGCAGGAATGTGGCGTAAAACCGTTAAGCGGTTACACTTTTAATCAGTAATTATGTTGCATCAAGCAATATATAACTGTTGTAGACAAAATGGTTTCACACAAATGATTAATGTTTACAATTTTCTTAACTTTTATAATATATTGGATAAATGTTACTTTTTTTTTTTTTACCTCAGATAGTTATTACAATGGTTTAATCTTTAGAGATGCATTATGTCTAAATGTTATCATGGTTTTTTTTGTATGCATAAAGTGCAATTGAGTAAATGTACTTATTTACCTTCCACCACTACATGTCTAGACATTTTAATTATAATGTCTTTAATAAACATATATCTCAGAAGAGAAGAGATTAGTTATGTCAGATTTAGCTGTTAGTTGATTTCCATCTGCAGTCCCTGGTCAGTTACATACATCAATCTACAGACTCTACACCAATCATCAGTGTAACCAGTTTGTGTGAGTGTGTTTACCAGTTGTAGGCTTTAAGGGTGGATCCAGGCCAGAACATGAAGGAGGTGATGAAGGCGAAGACTGGGAGAACCAGAATACATCCTGATATCATAATCAGCTCCATGGCTGCACACCCTTTCAAAATAAAACACAAACATCATCAAGTCATGCATTTGATGAGATCAGTGAAACCAGTACATTAGAAGTTTGAGTCATGAGTCTCTCTCTATAATCATTGCCCAGTATTTGTTATACACCATTGCAGAAAGGGCTGGTCAATATATCCACATTGCATCGATATCGTGTAAAGAGACTGGATATAGTTTGGATTTTTCATCTCCTAACACTGAAATATTGCATATTTGTTGTCTTTTTCTGATTTTTAAAGGCTGCAAACAGAAGGGAGATGTCATTTTATGATTGTTATGTTTTGGTCTGTACCCACTGTATCATAATAAAGATAATTATTTATCAAAAATCTCATTGGGCAAATATTTTGTGAAAGCACTGATGTTCCTAAGATATCTTCGCTGTATTGGTATTAAGTATTTGGCAAAATGTTGTGACATTTGTGACAAAAACTGGACATGTATTTAGACAGTAACATACTCAAAGAAAAAGCTTGAATTTACTTTGTCTTTATTACACAAGAACCATACATAAAAATAGATTCATTTCAAAAAGAAAATGGCTTAATGGTTGTGAGACTGCTCATAATTTCATGTTTTTACTTACGAAAAATGTACTTTTTTATGTTAACCTGGCACTATTCACGTTTTATGTTTATTAACCAATATATCGATTTGTTAGTTTTACTGTATTGGGTATCAACTTAAAATAAAGTCAAACTAAAAAGGAGACGGTATGTAAAGTCTTATTTCTGTCTTTTGTTTCCCAGCGGTATACTGTACAGTAAAGTAGCGGAAGACAGAACTTCCCTTTAACAAAATGAAAGCTGGTTTCCTTTAAGTTTCCTCATACATATTTTTATATTTTATACAAAATATTTAACGGTAGAGCGGAAGCTTGAATTAGCTTTTTGAAGCAGCAGCTGACAAATATCACATTTTAACTGCACACCTCTCCTTGTTATGAGTGTCTTGAAAATCTCATCACAAACAGGTTCACAGCCTGCAGGTTCTACAAAGACACACACTGAATAACACAGCCAGCTGCTGAATATGAAACATTAATATCATTTCAGCATGTTTATACTACAAGATGGGAAGTAGCACCGTACCTATCCGAGTCCTCTTCGGTCTGTCAGTGCCTGATGCCCTCCATGTACTCCGCTCCTCCTCCTCATCTTTCACCCACATTACACAACAACCTTTCATCTCATTTAAAGGGAAAGTCCGGTGCTGCGTTTAGGCACCGTCGGAAATATCAAACATCTAAATTACACCTGTTTTACAACAACTGTTTCATATTAACTGGATATTCTGCTCATTGAATTATAAAAGTATGTGTACATGCATTTCTCTGTTTGTATTTATTGTTTTAACAGTGTTCATACTGTATATATTTATAGTATTTAAACAGCACATATCCATATGTATAGTAGATCAATTTACATTTAGCCTATTTAAAGCCTATATGTATTGCCTGTACAGATGTGATATTAATCCAGCACATTAATAGTACAGAAATATATAATGTGTAGTGCATCCAGAGTTGAAAGTACCTAAATCTGTTCATGAAGTAGAAGTATTATAAGACCACAGTGTAGACGTACTCCTGCTTTCAAAATCTTCCCACCAACAAAAAAAGTATGCATAAAAACAAAAACTAAAATACCATGTGTAAAAGTATTCATTATGCATATTGGCACATTTTAGAATATTATTTATTATTTCATTGATTATAATAATTGATGGATTGATGTGTTCATCACATTAACGTTGGTGCATGTGTTTTACTATTTACTAGGTACTACAATACAGCTGGGAAGCTTGTGAATTCCTCAAATGGATCCATAAAGTTTTTCTTAATGTATAATAAAACCTAAAATATATCTTTTTATTTTATATTATTCAGTATTTTCAAAGATGTCAAAAACACCATGGTTGAAAAATTACAATAATTGCCAGTAAAAAACAATAACTGAGTGCCTCCACGTGAGGGCTCTACCTTCTTAGGTCTGCTTCACATTTACATTTTCAAAGTTGATGCTCCAGTTCATGTTGAAACATTCAGTGGTAATAAACTAACAAAATAAGCAAATTAAGGGGGGGCCTAAAAATAAAAAATACTTTTGTTGAACTGTTTGAAATGTATATATTAAATTAAGCCACAGGAAAAAAAAAAGATTATTTAATTTGAATACATCCTGGAAAGTAGACCAGGTGCACTACAACAACAAGAAAATCAATTCAACAAACTTTTTAAAAAACATGTTGAACCTTCAAATAAACCCATAACCGCATAGAGATAAAAGATGTACTTGTACTCAGTTTGGACGTACTTTTACTTTAATTGTTCAGGCCATAAAGAAATTGAAGATAGACCGAGCTTTCAAGGGTGCACCAATTACAGATACGTAAATGTAGTGTTTTCAAGTGCTTTTACTTGATACTTCAGAATCAGGTGTATGTCAATTGTGTATTTATATAACTTGATTAACAATATATAAAATGATTCAGTAATGAAGGTTGTTTGGTTATAAAAGCAGAGGAAATGATCTCACTCTTACATATCCTCTGATCATGCTGGGTGCTATTAAAGGCCATAAAACTCTGCAGACCAAATAAATTGGTCTCAGTTTGAGACTAAAAATATCCTTTTCTGGGTTTTTATTCATGGTTCAGGAAGTGCTGTCAGACGGTCCACCGGATGATGTAACTGCAGAGGAATGCTGGCCAAGACATACTTCACATTCCTGCCACACACACACACCACACACCACACACCACACACCACACACCACACACACACTTTAAATAAGAGCTCTGCTTCAGGTTTGGGTCACCTGATTAACATTCAAAATGAACTACAGATTTCCAGAAAAAACTCTCTCAACATGTTTTTACAGATAACAGTAAATTCAGGAATTTATGAAATGACTTTTATTCAGCTGTCAAAACATTATCAGACGCCAAAATCACTTCACTTTCTCATCTCTCCTTAAAAAAAAGATGCCATGCAACTATAACCTGGTGTGGGTTATCTTTAATCCCTACAGGTGAAGACATTAATACATCATTTCTGATACAAAGAGGACATATTCTGCTCATTTCCAGGTTCATATTGTATTTTGTGCCTCAACTGTGACATGTCTCCACGTGTTAATGTTCAAAAAGCTCTTTATGTTTCTCATATTGCCTGTGCTACAGCACTTCTTTTCACCCTGGCGACTGTGGCTGCGAGGAAATGTAGTCTTTCAACCAGAAGGTTGTGGGTTCAATCCCAGCCCGTGTAGTCAACATGTCGATGTGTCCTTGGGCAAGATACTTAACCCTGAGTTGCTACCGATGGCCAACAATGTGTGAGTGTGTATGAATGCTAGTTTCCCTAGAGCAAGGGGTACTGCTCTGCATAAATGAGTGGTCAATGGGTGAATGACTTGTAGTATGTAAAGCGAACGGACCTGATAAAGCGCTATATAAGTACAGTCCATTACCCTCTGTCTGAAACCAGAGCTGATTGGTTAGCTTGCCGGCTCTGTTGTGACTGGTCAACCTCTTAGAGATGTCCCGCCCTTAGCCTATCACGTACAATATGTTGGACACTAGCCAAAAGAAACATGATTTTTACATAGTGAAGTCACACTGGGATTCTAGCCTTTGCAGACCATGTACATGAAAAACAACCTATACAACACACTACAGGAAAGGGGAAACCCCAAAAAGCATAATAGGGCCTCTTTAATACAATAACATTTATTTCGTATGTTTGGCATATGAATTAAATATGCGAAACATATGACTGTTATAACTGTGAATTTCAGTTATAAGTGTATTTATGTGATGTAAAAGAACCAAACAAGTGATTGTCCAATACTGTTTACTGACAACAGTTTATCATTTATCTGGGTATTCCTTCATTACATTTTTACACAAAAACGGATTTTCTTCATTTCTGATTTTTAGAAATCCTTGATTGTCATCTAACCCCGCCAAAGTCAATCTCTTGCTCATATAAAACTTGTATTATTTCTTCATTTATTGAGCTAGGCTCAAACTTCCAGTTATTGTGCTAAGCTAGGCTAAACATTTCAAACTGACACACACAATTAAAGATTTAAATATTAAATTCCTTGTTATATTTCATTGTATCATGGTGCAACCCTGTTTCCTAAAAATTACCTTCCCATAAAATGCTTATCTTTATTTTAATTTAACATTGTATTCAACAGTATTTTTGTCTACTTTGCAACATATTTATCTAATAATACTACTAGCTAAAACATTTTTCTTGTTTATAAACAATTGGCATTTTGCTTTTAAGCTCCCCTATAATACTTTTTGTCTTAAATAAATACAAAACATGTCTCTGAAGTGTTTAGCTGAAATACCAAACAGATCATGCATTGTAGCATCCCATAAACCCCTCTGTTTCAAAAGTGCTGATTCTGTGTCTGTAGCTTTAAATGCTAATGAGCTGCTGCTGGCCACGCCCCTCTGCGAGATGATTGGTTTAAAAAACACAAAGGTGCTCTGGAGGAGATTCAGGTGATAAGGTGGTGTTACGTTGATTGGTTAGTGGCTCATGGTTGCACAACCCAAAAAGCAGTGACATCACAAAGTGGCCAAAATCTGATCAGCTAATTTTCAGACTGGTTTTTATAAAGATGGATCAGGACAAAACCTGAAACTTTCCAAATCTCTTAACACAGAGAGGACACATATGTATGTATAAAAATACCTTTAAAAAGTGAAGGATATTAACCGCAAGCAAATGTATCGAAAACAAAGAGAACTAAATAAAGAAAATGCTAAATTAAAAGTAAAATCCATACTTTCTACTTGTATAAGCAAAGGGTAAAAAACAATCAGAAAAATCCAGCACAGTTCTATTAAATGTTCAGCCTTCTCCCTGTCCAGTTCTCTAAGCTTTAAGTCAAATAATTAGATTATTCCTCAAATGAAACACAAATCTGCTTCTGCTTTTTGGATCTGAAACCATCTGGATCCAGTCACTGTCAGTCCTTTAAGTGCTATAATAAATCCACCAAATGCCTCTTTAAGTACTTTAAACACTTTTGTGTCAACTAAACATTTCCTTAAGTACTTAAAATGCCAGTAGGCTCCACTGAGAGTGCTTGAACGTCAGATTAAGTATGTTAAACATTGATACATCATCTGGAGTATTTTAAATGCTTGTCAAATGAAAATAAAATGTAATGACTTTAAGCGTTACTTATTCTGTATTATTGTGTTACTCATTTCATTTAATTGTATATATTACTGGGTTTTATTTAGGTCTTTTTGACCCTAGAATCCTGTTTTGGAGCAAGGCTAAATCTTTAAATCACCATACTGAGTTAACACTGTGTCTCAGTGCTGACAGGGTGTATCCAGGTTTTGTCCGCACTTCCAGCAGCAGTAATGCTGATGGTGCCAAGTTTTTCCATCTTTCCCCGTGTGAAAAGACTGACAGAAGATCAACTGAGGGAGGAGAACAGGAGAAAAAATGTTTATTTTAATATTGAAGAATAAAGATAATGTCAAGATTGTGTTAGAACCCGCCATAAGCAAAAATGAATCTAAAAATATTGGGGGTTTTTCTGGGTGATGATGTTTACTGACACATTTTATGTTGTAGAACAAAACGTGATAATCTCTTTAGCTTGTGTTAGCCACAGAACTTATTTCAGGCATTTAAGAAAAAAGGAAATAAAAAAAATGTTGATTAAGTTGCAGGAAAAGGGAGTCTACGTAAAGTGTCTCACCTCATCACAGCCTGAGCACCGCGGCCACACCGTCTCACAGTAGTGTCGTCCGCAGAGCAGCTTCTGATTGGACCAGAAGTACACCAGGTCCGCCAACCCCTGGCCACACACCGCACACACAAAGCAGGGGGGGTGCCACAGGGCATCATGGTAACCAGCTCGCTCAGCGTATACGGCTGGACTCTCCATGGTAACGTCACCATGGCAACCTGTGCAATGCTGTGAGAAGAGAAGGTGAACCACATTACTGCAAGAAAATAAGATTCAACATAAACTATTTATCTTTTTTAAATTAAAATGTCTAAAACGCAAGATCTATGTAAATATTGTGTTGTTGTTGTTGTTGTTGTCGTCGTGTTGTGTACTTAAACTATCCCCAATGTTTCCAACACATTTGAAACCAAATCAGTTTTTTTGTTATAAAAATCATGGTCCGTTTCCTATTCCCCTTTTTCAAATCCTGGTATTTAAAAAAAAATGTGAACTTTATAAAGGATTATAGTCATTGGACTCCGGAGGTTTTTAAGAGATAGGCTCAGAACAGGTTAGCCTCTCTCCAATGTCACTGACTTTAAAATCTAAACTGCTTAATCCGGTGTTTTTACCTGCTTAACTCACTTGAGTTATTTGATTTAGAGGAGGAGAGCTCTGTGGATAATAGGATCCCAGTAAAAAACACTCCAAAAAGGTACGTCTATCTTAAGCAAATAGCAGTTTGCTCTGTACTTTGTCTACAAAACAGCATTGAAAAACATTGATTTTAACGTGAGATTGCCTAATACATATGTTTAACTGAATTCTCTCTCTGAGAGGAAAAAAAACCTCTGAATATAATTCAGTCTGTGGTTCAGAATCCATATGCTCTGTATCTTAAGTTAGCAAAGAAACAAGCTTAGCACACGTTAACAGTTAGCTCAGTCACAGCCCCTGTATTTCTTAGTTTGCCAAACAGAAAGATTTCTAAGTGAAATTGCTTTATTCTGGGTTTTATACCAGTTTTATTTCATAAACGTAAGACTAAACTTATGTAAATAACTCAGCTCCTAGTAAGAACCAAAACATCCTAACATTAAACACTGAAGGACTTTAAACATGGGAAAAAGCTAACTACAATGATGGTGTTGTAATCAACAATTCCGATGATCCCATCTACTCAAAGATGTTACCAAACCTTGTCTCATCTGATTGTTTTAATTGACAGACACCAACAGAAGAATTGTATACACTCTTGATATGTCATGTTCCTTACATATCCAGTCTTCTTGCTGTCATCTGTTCCGTTAGTGGAGCCGGTATCTGAGATGTTGTTGTTGGTTGAGCCGTGGTCCTGGTGTTTCAGAGCATCCTTCTTGTCACTGTTGCTGCGGTCCTTGACCTCCTTTGCCATCCTCTGAATGGACGCTTCCCGCAGAGCTCCAACATCGCCAGGTAAAGCCACCTCCCCAACTCCCAGCACCTCCTGCTTGTAGCTCTTCACAAACAGCAGCATGGCAGAAATCTGCAGGAGGACATAAGAAATGTAAGAGATCTCAGGTAAAGAAATACCTTTCACCAAGATCTTTGATTTCTGGTCTGCCAGCGCAACCTAGAGGCGGAAATATTGTGTTCAGATAAGCACAAAAGCAACAAGTAAAGCGCTGGTGCCTCTTCACTTTTATTGTTTTTTCATGAAGCTTCCTCACCTCAAGATGATGATTTGATTGTGCAGGACTCAGAGAAGCCAGGATAAAAATGATCCTAAACTGTCTAAACTAAACACCCTAGGGTTCAAGTATTCCTTTAACGTATATTTGTGAGTTAACATACAGTTTAAGAAATAAATAGTGTTTAGAGTAATGTACCTCCTCTTCAGTGGCGAGGCTCAGACACTTCATGGGGTCCTGATCGTAGACGGGGAGCTGACCGAGGAGCTGCCTGCGCCGCTTCAACGCTCCGTCTGTCCCCGAGATGGTACGAAGACTCTCTGGAATGAGCTCCATATACTGCATGGCCTGAAGAGGATCAGGGGCATTTTACTTTGGATTAGTTTTACCAAATCAGAAATACAAGCCTCTTCCTGCTAAGTTGAATTTATTGACTTTTGTAACCAGCGACATTTATTGGAGGGTGGAAAAATACATAACACATGACTGCCTAGCTCTTGCTACTGTAACATTGTTGGATGACTTCATCTTAGAGGAAATGTTCATGAGACTTCCTGAGTCTTTCTGTCGTCAGCACACTGTGCAGGTGTTGTCAGTGACACAGTCTTGGGTTGAGATGACTGCAGCTGAGTAATATAATGACTAACATTCTACAGTTGCACCAAAAGTGGACAAACTATGGACACATTTTTGTTAACAGGGAACTAGAGTGCCTCAGAATTTTACAAAAGTAGCAGTTCTTTGGCCATTTACGTAGTTCCTTACCAGCAGCCTCATCTCAAAGCAAAACATGACATTAAACATTTTGTTTTTAGATGAGGATATTCAGAGATGGATCTGGAGAGCAGTCCCAATGTTGCATCTGGATCTGTCTCTACAAGTTAAACCACAGTCTTGTGACTCCCCCCTCCAGACCACAGCCCTCCGTAACCACTGTCATCCTTATAATGATAGATGTGAAACATGAAACTTCCATCTAATGACAACCAGACGGTAAAGACTGTTCAACACACGCAGAGCTAGAGACTAACCATACTAATGAGTAGAGTGATAAATCCCATTGCTAAACCTCTAGGATGGGAAAAAAGGCCGTTAATGTTTGTTCATGAGCATGTGCATGCACAAGGTAGGATGAAAAAAACTAACATAAAAGACAAACTATGATCAGTAACAGAGAACTGGTCTTAAAATAGTACCAGTTACAGATTAGTCATAACCAGAACACCGATAGAGTGGTGCAGGAATGAGCCCTGAAACCTGAAATGAGTTGGCATTCATACCCCCCGGTTGCTTCGTCTCAAGGAAGTGTTTTTTTTTAACATGTTTTTGGTTAGCACCCTGACACATAATCTATGGTTCAACGAGCTTAAAAGATTTGTAAATTTTGCTCTACGACATGAATTTGTCTGAAATACCCCACTAGTGCCCCACAAATCCTGCAACCATTTTGAAGTTAAGTTAGAGACATTTTACTCCTTGCTATTGCATTTAAAGTTCAACTATCATAACATGTGTGTTCATTTGTGAGACATTATTTCGCTTAATAACATGCAAGTAGTATTAAGGTTTGCCACAGAGTTTATTTTTTACAATAAACCACAATCCAATTGAATATACCATTAGATTTTTGTGAAGGGGCAGACTTCGATGTTTTGTGTTAGAATGAACTCAAAATTAAGTTACTTTTTTGACAATAGAGGGTAAGTAAAATAACGTAATATGAAGCTATGTCACAAAGTCTCATGACGTTATGTCCGTAGCTTAAGTTATTTAAACTCATTTATTTTAAACACAAAGCATTATCGTGCAAAGTCATCAGATCAGTCACATCAGTTATAGAAAATGTAACTTTACAAGCTTTCTCAACTTGAACCGAGCATCCAAATTCCCATACTTCAGACCCTCACCAGTGTTTGGTTGAGGCCGGCTGGCGCCCAGTCGTACGTCGTGGTGTTGAAGGTCGGGTCTTTACGCGACACCACTGGATTGGTCACGATCATGCGGTTCCTCTTGTATATGCGAAGACCGCCGCCTCCTTTAACCTTCGCTGTCAGGTGGGAGCAGGGTGAGTCTGCAAGGAGGCGTCCCATTCGGTGGTCATCTTCAACGTCACTTCCCGGAGCATGGTCCACAGCGCTACAACCACAGGTTATACAGGCTTTTCTGCACATGATAATGAAGAAAAAGGAGAGAAAGATATTCCAGGAAGATGTTACTCCACCGGCTTGCAGAGGGTTGTCTAAGGCCCAAATAAGGCCCAATGTAAGTTTTTGTAAAAAAAAAAAAAACGGGGGTAATTTTCAGAAAAATAAATAGGAAATTCTGAAACAAAAAATAAACTTGTAAACTTTGTGTTTTTGTCAGGGAGCCACATCACATCAATATACGGAAATAAGGATTCTAGCTAAGAAAGTCGTGCTGATAGAGCCAACAGTAAACAAATAAGTGGGACATCATCCCTTATTGTCTTCCCAGCTGTAGAAACTGCCAACTAGTGTTCTGGTGTAAGAAAACAGACTAATTTGAATGATCTTTATTTTGTCCCTGTAGTCTAAGCTTGTGGGTGCAGAACAGCAGACTCCCAACTCATCCTTTCAATGTTTTGCTAAAGGTATGCAAAAACCACTAACCACTTCCTTTAATATCAGAGACTCGTTGAGAGAGTGAAGAGAAACCACAAAGAGTGTGTTCAGTACTTTTGTTTTCTCTCTTGTGGGTTCGCTTTTCTGGCAGAGATAAACATAATAATAGAATAAAAAGTAGTGTACCTCCAGGAATGTGACTGGTATCCAGAACAGCTCCCCTCACATACATGACAGACGGCTGCACCTCCTGCACTCTGCTTCATAGACATCTGAAACCAAAACACCATCATGATAGGCTACCCTTTTTTTCAATCTCTCTTTTAAAAACACTCGCTCAGAATAGCTTTATCTTGAATCTCCTGTATTTACTGTGTTTTATCATACCTTACTTGTCATTATTACTGAATACATTCAATAATGAACACTTATCTCATAATTCAGATGTGTAAAGTGTTTGACTTTTTAAGGTATGAGTCTGGGGATATTCTACTTTCTATAACTGTAGTAAGTGTGTGTATGACAACAGTACTGTACTGCTTTCTATTTGACTTAATCCCAAAAACACCATTATGTCCCAAAACTTCAATAGAGCATCACATGTAGATTAATCCATGCTGAAAATAGTCCCCAATAAATGCTTTGATGCTCTAAAGCAAAACATATATAATAAAATGAGAATGAAGGCCTGATATGCGGCTCAAAGCTGGAAAACACAATGCAGGGCTTCCTGTGCGTTGTTTTCAATTATTTTCCAATTTGAAGTTTTATTTTAGTAATTTAGTGCTTGAATAGATAGCACTTGCTCAACAAGTTGCTTAAAGACAGTGATAGTTCATGGTGTCCTAAATAAGTTGTAGCAAGTAAGGGCCTGCTTTAAGTCATAAAGCCTTAAAACAAAATGCATTGCTTCCTGTGCAGTAGGGTTTGTGTGTCTCAGTTCTTCTGAAGAGTTAATACAAGTTTGTTTATGGAGAAGAGACGATTATTCTGCAGACATGAGAGGACGTCATCAATGGGAACGAAGAAATGTTGTTTTCTGTTGAAAACACCATTTGAGTGTGGGAGGAAAAAAATGGAGTGAACACACACACGTATAGTGGATGATCTCATTGCATCATCCGGTGACATCATCATCGTCATCATCATCATTACAGTACTAACAGTCTTATCAGTTGTCCCCATGCTCAATCTTTTATTTCCTCCCTATCCTCCTCAGTTGCTCTACAATGATAACAGTTAAATGTCTTTCAGCTTTCCCACTATTTAATTATGTTCTCCTCTTCCCTGTAACTCACATTTTCTAAACTTCTTTGAACTTTTATATATACAGTAAAAAGAAAAGCCCTCCATCCTTTTCCAGACTATACTCTTCTACTATAAGCATTACTGAGAACAAACAAATGAAACAATGTATTGTGATCAGTTTGTCCCGAGTTGATGAGTTTAAATAGACAGTATAAAGAAAAAATCGTAAAGCTTGGGTGTTCAACATTTGAGGAATCAGTCAGAGTAAGTAAGATTTTATCAAGTATGCAGACAAAAAACCACCATGACAAAAAACCATGCTGCATACTTGAGATTTTCTCAAGTATGCAGACAAAAACCACCATGACAAAAACCATGCCCTAGCAGCACTAGCTCGAAAAGTCACTCGAACAAAGACTAAAACAGCCCATCCCCTAGGGCGTGTGTCCAAACTACGGCCCGGGAGCAAAATGCTGCCCGTGGGCTATTTTAAATTGGCCCTCAGCTAATTCAAAAGGATAATGTCATATGGCCCACAAATGAAACTTGAGCTTGTCTTATATTGTACTTAAATTTAAGTCAAGCACAAGACGATATGTAAACATATATTAAACTGTTTTCATGAGTTAAAGAGCCCACTTTTCAAATAAATTCAGTCAATTAACATTGAAAAAATGTTCTAACAAATCTAAGTTGATGAAAAAAAGCCCAATAACTAATTTACATAACAAGCTTGTAAGATACCCTTCATATTTCCCCTTATTATAAGCACTCTGTGTGAGCCCTACAGAGAGCTGTGATGTAGGCTGTTTTTTCCTAAAGCATATTTAAGTATTAAGTATAACTTACCTACATTTGGTTGATTTTGCTACTCATAACTTATGAGGCAATATACATCCCCTCTAGTAAGGCGCCCAGACCTTAGTTTATTTTTCTGTATTTGGCCCTCAGTGAAAAAAGTTTGGACACCCCTGCCCTAGGGCATCAAAAAATGATCATAATGAATGTTAACATTTCATATTGGGCAAAAACAATGAACATGGTTTTTATTAGTACTCACCAGACGGGAAAAGTGACGAAGTACATTAACTCAAGTATGGACTTCAGTACATTTTTGAAGTACCTGTACTTTACTTCCCTTAAGTTAATTTGCCTAATAAACTTTTGTACTTTTACTTTAGTAAGATTATAAATGTAATTTAATGGAGTATTTTCACATGATGTATTTACTCAAGTAAAGCATCTGAATACTTATTCCAACACTGGTACTTACAACTTTAAAGCTAGCAGTTTATGGATGACTGGTTATCACTGTACAGGCTAAGCCAACTCTTTAAACCTCTGAGGATCCGCTATCTTGGCGTAATTGACGCACACAAAGTTTGCCAAGTGAATAAAAATCCGATACAAAGTTTCCAGTTAAATATATCCTTCCATCCATCCATCTTCTCCCGCTTATCCGTCAGGGTCGAGGAGGTAACAGCTCCAGCAGAGAGCCCCAAACTTTCCTTTCCCTGGCCACATCAACCAGCTCTGACTGGGGGATTCCAAGGCGCTCCCAGGCCAGCGAAGAGATGTAATCCCTGCACCTGGTCCTAGGTCTACCCCTCGGTCTCTTACCAGCTGGACGTGCCTGGAACACCTCCCTAGGGAGACGCCCAGGTGGCATCCTCACTAGGTGCCCGAACCACCTCAACTGGCTCCTTTCAACGCGAAGGAGCTGCGGTTCTACTCCGAGTCCCTCCCAGATGACTGAACTTCTCACCTTATCCCTAAGGGAGATGCCAGCCACCCTGCGGAGAAATCCCATTTTGGCCGCTTGTGTCCGCGATCTCGTTCTTTCGGTCAGCTAAATACAGTCCATTTATTTCGTCTACCTTTATACCCAGAGTGTTAATTGGCTCCTACAATCACAATGACTTCAGATCAAATTAAATGATTGGAAAACAAATCACAGTCTTTTCTATTTATTTTTTTTCAGAGCATGTGATTTATTGATTGCTGTCAGGACGTAGAGAGTATTTAAAACACATGACACTCTCTTGTGTTAACTCAAAGTCAACTGAACAGTATTTTTTAACTATGTGTGTGTATGCAAGCTAGGAAACAATACTCAGGGACAATGAGTAACTGTTTCAAAATCCTCTGGCAGGAAACCTGATGACTGTTGTGCTAAATCGACCTACTGCTGACAGACCTGTCCATCCATCCATCTGTCATTAGGTAATAACAAGCCCGTCGCTGCTCAGGGACACATTCAGAAACCTAACTATGAATATTCCCTCTATATTTATATATAGAGACACACGCTCCACCACAATAGTGATCCACAATATGAGCTGCTATTTCACTCTAATGACTGTCACTTTGTTTGCCTGCAGCTAACACTATGATGTGACCATGAAACGGAACTAAAATTTGTTTCCTTAACTTAAATCCATTCCTTTGAGATTTTCTTTCATCTTCATCATCATACTCTCACGAGGAAAAACTGACCCAGAACGACAGTAACTGGTGTGGGAGAGGACAGATGAGTGTATTTAGAGGTGTGAGGAGAGTGTTTTTGTAATGTGTGTGTGACACTGAAGAAGAAATTTCATTACATCCCTCAGGAACACACTGAATGACAGAATGGGTTTATGTTCATGTTACTGAGGTCTTAACAGTGCTGGAAAGTAGCAAGTACATTTACTGAAGTACTCTATTCAAGTACAATTTTTGAGATATTTTCTTGAGTAATTACGTTTTACGCAACTTTAAAATACAGGAATTAATCAACTATTGAATTATGAAAGATCACTAATTCGTAAAATAATATAATAGTTATAGATTAAACTACCTAGTAGAATATAAAGTGATTTAAATATGGTCCTTTCTCAGCTGCAACATTTAAGTAATGAATAATTGTCAACAATACTGTAATTACTTCCTTAATTATTTGCCTTAACTTTTCTTTGATATTAAGTTATTTAATTAATGGAGTATCAAATGTTTAAGTAAACATCTGATACTATCCACTGGTACTTTACTTAAAGAGCAGTTTATGGAGGAGGTTTTCACTGTACAGGTGCCAATCTTTATTAGTGTTCTGTGGTAATTGTCAAACAAGTCTGCCAAAGTATAAAATCCAACAAGTTTCCAGTAGAGAAATTCCTCCATCATCCTCTCTCCCGCTACCGTCAGGGTGAGGAGTAACTGAACTCTAGCAAGAGCCAACTATTTAGCCCTGGCCGTAATCACCACCTGACGGGGATCAACCAGGCGAGAGAGTAATCCTGCGACCAGTCCTGTCTACTGTCTCTTTACCAGGGAGTGCTGAACTCCTAGGGAACAGTGGCTCTGCATTAGTTGCCGAACCACTAATTCCCCCGGAGGTCTACTCCGGTCCCAGTGCTGTTCTCGACTTTCCTAGTGAGGAGCCCTGCGTGGAATTTGTGGCGCTTGTAGCCGGCAACCGTTGCAGCTAAACGTCCAATGCTACCTACCAAGTGTTAATTGGCTCTAGCATCACAATACTTCAGTCAATAAATGTGGGACAAATACAGTCCAGTATTTTTTTTCAGAACATGTTAATTTTAAGCCAGGACGAGAATTTAAAAATCACCTCGTGTACTCAAAGGTAAACTGAACATATTTTTAAACTATGTGTGGTACACTAGGAAAACATACTCAGGACAATGATAACTGTTTTACAAAATCCGCGAAACCTATACGTGTGCTAAAATGTATTCTACAGACCATGTGCAGTCCATCCATGTATAGAAATACAAGCCGTACTTTCTATCAGGACAACATCAGAGAACAAAAATATCAGGAAATCCTCTTAGTTTTAAAGAGATCACGTTTCACAATATTGTCACAATATAGTATTGTCAACTACAAATGACTGTCACTTTGTTGCTCACTAACCCTATGTTGGCCATGACAAGGAACAAAGTTTTCTTAACTTAAATTCCATCCTTTGAGATTTTCTCATTTCATCATCATATCTCCACTGAAAACGGCAGTACGGGTTTGGGAGGAGGACAGGAGTTATTAAGTGTGCAAGATGTTTATGTTAGATGTGGAACTGTCTAGGCACTAGAAGAAATTTCTCGAAGCATCCTCGTGCACCTGGCGATGTGTTTGGATCATGTCATGTATGAAGGCGACTTATCAGTGCTGGAAGAGCAAGGTACATTTACTGAAATCTCAGATCAAGTACAATTTTACATTTTTCCTTGACAGATCGTGTTCGCCCTTTAACAGGAAAAATCAGCAATAATATGAGTTCACTATGTTCTAAATAGATATAGTGATTCTTTAGTATGAATTAGTGTTCATATCCTTTCTCAGCTCAACACACGAATGAGTATTTCCAAAAACGTAATAAGTTATTTTGGTTATCTGCATATGTCAATTCATAATTTATATATTAGAATATGACTTTATTTTTAACTTAAGAGGCCATATGTCTTTGGGGGGCCGTTTCCTGTAGGTGTTATTCCTGGGTTGTGTGATGATGTAGGTCTGCAAACTAAATCCCAAGTTCACTGAGAGGATTCTGCCCCTCCCTCGTCGCTGGACTCACCGTGATTACTGGACTGAATTCTACCAAAGCAGTGAGATCTTCCGTAAGCCCCCAGCGAGGAGATTATGCAGAGGTGTAGCTCGCAATTTCTTAATTTGCATACCACAGATGATTTATACACAAGCTGCATTTATTATTGCCGATTAGTTTTCCCGCGGGGGTTAATTTGTTTGGTTCCTTGACATTTGTCCATAGTATTGAGATGACTGTTGTGAGTTAGTGCGCAAGTCCTACGAAAGTTCAAAAACCATTCAATTGAGTAGACAGAGAGCCAAGCATTACAGGCTGTAGGCCAAACTTTTATTGATGTGCAAAATCACGATGGATTTTACAAATTAACCTCTTAAAACCACAATGTAGAACCCGGATTTCTCTTTGTGCTCATGTTAACATTACTAAAATTAATGGCTCCCATCTAACGGGAAGAACCTTGCAACAGGAAGCTATTAAACTTTTTACCAACGAAACAGTAATTCCAACACCAAGCGTCTAAATCAGCACTGAACGAAAAAGAGCTAACACTACATGGCATAGTAAGCTATGGCGATTTTTTTACTTCATGCTATCTGCACAAACCACATATCATATGAAGCCTGAGATTCCACAGAGATTCTCATCACTGTTCGACCCAAACTCACTGAACTAGCAGCCAAGAAAGAGCAAGAAAACTGCTTCACTTTACAGAGCCATAGCTATAAACAGTATTTGCTGTTTGTGATCAAAAATTGTGTTCAAGGTCATAAAAACGCAAAAGAAGGTTAATCTGATGTCTCTGTGTCACTTTGACATGATTACTGATAATCTATCATTATTTCTTTGTAATAAACTGGTACGGCGCAACAAGTGATGCCATTTTTTCAGTTTTATTCAGGTGCGGGACAATCGACAAATCTCTAACTAACTGAAAAGTGGTAATTTATTCACAGGCAGTGTGAGGAAAATAAACGGCTTTTTCAACATTGAAGCATGGAAACCTTTCACAGTAGAGGCACAAAATACAAATATGGGCCCCTTTTACGTGGATTTTGAATGCAGGACCTTATAGTGTATTTCTACAATGTGGTACAAATACTTTTTTATTAAAGTGCTTCTTTCATTGATGGTTAACAGGAAGTCAGAATCAGAATCAGAAATACTGTATCTTCGCTACTTCTCTACTTCATCCCAAATTGGGAAAAATGTTTAAGTTTAAAGAAACCTCCCACTAATAATTTGCTGTTCCTACAGACTGTTTGTATAACTGTGTTTTTGTCAGAGCGTCTGCTCTCACTCTGACACTGGTGGGAGTCACAGTGAGCTCAGACGTGACTCAAGTGTTCCACCAAACTAACAAGAAATAAACCCATTACTCATCCTGCATCACAACACAGCAGACGTCATGCAGGTAATGATGGGCGAGAGTTACATTCACAGATCTCTACAACGTTCCTTTGTGATTCGTAAAGGTTCTAATTTACCTCTGTACACACATCCAAATAAGGGTTTCCAAAGTTTCCTTTTCCTATTTTTTTCTGCATGGGGCATTTTTTGTCTCTTTGTGAAGTTGTATTATCATATTACCATATTGTCCTATCTGTGTTTAACTGACACTTGAGTCAGCATTCTTGGTGAGTAAATGTTATCTATTTAGCTATTATATTTTGGTGTATGACGTGTCTTTTATCTGCAGTAAATAACATTTTGTCCTGCAAGAAACTTTATTTTGTAAACAGAAATAAGCTATTATTAGATTAGATTGAAATAAATTAGATAAAATGTGTGCAGCAGCAAGTTTACAAGGCATTGCAAAATGAATCAAAACTATGATAAAATGCAACCGAAACCCCAAAATAAACAGTGTAAAGATAAATACATATAGAATACATTAAAATACACAGAATAGAATAAGTTTAAATAAACTGCATTGACCAACCTACTGCTAAAACAAAATACATACTATGAACATACATTTTACAGGTGTTGCAGTTCAGCACATTAGTCTGTGTACTTCTCTTTTATTCCTTGTTTAACCATGAAATCTGAACAGTTCAGTATTATTAGCTGCTGAGCGTCTGCCAAATAACGGATGTGAGCCAAACTATGAATGCATTTTTTCAGAAAGAGGGAAACGTGTGTCAGCTCTATATTTAGGAGTGAGATAAGGCGACGCTGAGCAATTTTAAACATGTCTGCTATGTGACGGTTACAGCAGGAAACGCAGTGAGATAAGAGGCTAGAGGTCAAAGAGGTAGAAAGTGACCCTCTTTAATGTCCAGAACTCAGTCTAATGGCATCATGGGTATTTCCTGTACCACATAATGAGCTGAGATTTACAGCTAAAAGCACTTTCACTATTTGAAAGTGTAAACAAAAGATATCAGGGAGAGAAAGATAGGATTGTTTCTTATAAACTTTATCTTAAAACACATTTTTCTTTAAACTCCTCTGTGGAAATGAACCCACTCTCAATGTTTTTGAAAAAGGAATAATACATCTTTCACTTCCATGACCATAAAACCACCAAACTAACATCTACAACTCTAACACAGGTCTTACAGGTTCTCAGTTAACGTTTTTTGTCCCTTTTCATACAACAAATAAATAACGACAAATGTAATTATTAGTTATTTTTGTCCATGTCATGAAAAAGTCCTTTTGGGCCCCATGGCTTCAAGTGAGAGACACCTGAGAGAGAGAGAAAGTGAGAGAGAGAGAGTGAGAGTGTGTGTGTGTGTGTGTGTGTGTGTGTGTGTGTGTGTGTGTGTGTGTGTGTATGTAGGGATATTTCCGTCATGATGATAGCAGTTTTTCCAGCTCCTGTAAAGAGGGATGGGGAGGATCAGACCACTGACAGGTGACACTGATCCTCAGGTTGTCCTCCTCACACCGACCTTTAAACAAATGACCAGAGGACGGATCACAGGACGGATTTAAGCGGCGCCAGAACCGACCCAGTGGGAGGATCAGGTCATTGTGGATTACCTTCACTGACTGAACTACAAATCTCCAGCTGTTTGAGAACAAGCCTTGGAGATTTAGTCAAAGTGACTGAAACATATCGTTCAGAGCCTAATGCAGGTCAGAGAACCAACGAGATGAATACAAATCAGAGGTGGAAGAAATACTGTTACTTAAGCACCACAGTGTAGCAATATCTGTCATAAGGAAAGGCTAATTTTAATATTTAATATACT
The DNA here is from genome assembly GCF_036324505.1 of Eleginops maclovinus. Lineage (NCBI taxonomy): Eukaryota > Metazoa > Chordata > Actinopteri > Perciformes > Eleginopidae > Eleginops > Eleginops maclovinus. The sequence continues at coordinate 6,625,145 of NC_086368.1, read as the reverse complement.
GATTTCCTGCTATTATCTTATCTTAAAGCACCCCTAGTGTGCTTTTGGGGGTTTCCCTTTCCTGTAGTGTGTTATACAGGTTTTGGTGCTTGTAAAGAGTCTCCAAAGGCTCAAATCCCTGTGTTCCCTCCAGAGGGATTTTTTCTTTCAGACACACATTTCCCCATTATCACTAGGTAACACTTGTGCTTCTATTGGCTAGCGCTAAAACACCTTCTATGTGATAGGCTAAGGGGTGGGACATCTCTAAGCCGTTAACCAATCACAACAGAGCTAATCAATCACAGCAGACTGGGCTCTGGTTTCAGACACAGGGTGAAAAGAGGTGCTGCAAGTTAACAAATGGGTGGAGTTAAAATTACCCCTGAAATTTAAAGGTGTAAATGTATAAGTAGCAGACATTGGAAATACTTGAATAGAGCACAATTACCTTAAAATTGTACTTAAGTACAGCATTTTGAGTAAGTGACTGTCCACCACTAACAATCTGCATTTTGATAAGAGGCAAATTGACATCAATTTCTATTAAAAAATAACTTAAGTAGAGTCTATTATCAAGTTCTTATAATTTATCCAACTACAAATTGCAATTGAGTGATTGGCCTCTGCGTTGGATAGAGCTTGTTATAAAGAGGCAGAAAAAATATGCTGCACAGCCACTCCCCCACCTCTTAAGGACACTAGCAGCAGGTCTGATTTGATTCGCTCCAATGAGAGAGGTGAACGTGGAAAAGTGGTTTTTGACCTTTTCCTTTGCCCCACAATTACCACAGTAAATAAGGGATACATATAGTATCTTAACAATATTCTGATGCTAAAACGGCATATTTCATACGGATAAATCAGAGGATAATTAACTTTATTTAGACAAATGAGTATTTTAACAAAACATTTCATAAAAGAATACTTAGAAGATAGTAAAAATCCTTGTAGTAGATAAAGTTGATGCAGTAAGAGGTGAAGAAGGATCACAAAACTTTGTTGAAATATCTCCAGAAAAAAAAATGCAAGTACATTTTGCTGATAAAAAGCTTATACTTTTTTACCTGTAACAGAGTAATTTAAATCATAGTGTTCAAGTACTTTTTCCACCTCTGATTTTAAAAGTAGCACAAATCCTACCAGTGACAGAGAGAAGGTTTATTGAAGTGTCTCCAGATCTCCATCAACAGAATATCTACACCTCTTAAGCTTGACCTCCTCTCTGTGGCGATGAACATCTGGAAGTATTTTATGAATAAGTCTCAGCTGTACAGATGTAAAGGCTTCTTACCTTCTCCATGGCTGAGCTCACGTCCATGTTGTCCGGAGTGTGTCTGCTCTTTCTGCCTCTGCTCTCCCAGAACAATGGGGCTTTAAATTCCTCCCCTGTCGGCAACACTTCCTCTCTCTCCCCGCCCACACTTGCTTCTGCCGTCGCTACTCTAAACAGCCCCCGGCAATTTAACCGCCTAGACTTTCATCTCCTTCCTGCTGCAAAACATCAGCTTTACTTTTGCCTGTCACTGCAAGGTATTTTTCTGATCACACTTCACTTTATTTCCCTTTTTTTCTACTTTGAATGATACTGAAACACCTTCCTCCTCTTAAGCTGTGGAGTATATTTCCTGTTTTTATTTTTTCCTCCACTCTCCTCTCCTGATTCGTCTTACTCTACTACTCCACCCTCTGCAACATGAACTCAGCAGATTTCTTCATGTCCTGATTTTTCTTTAAGTCCCGATACACTTTCTGCCTTACAGTGAAACAAGAGTCATTCACCTCTGCTTCTCTTTCTCAGGTTTGCTTTGCTAAATATATATATATATATATATATATATATATATATATATATATATATATACACCTGAAGTTGGTAGATAAAATTAGACAGGTAAAACACTGGTATAAAAATGTAAAAGAGTTGTAGTGTAGGTGCTAGTACTTTCCCTTTTAAAGGGTGTGTTCAAATATGGCAGAGCTGATGTTATTGCCGCTGGATTTGGCACCCAATCTGTAACTTTGGTCGGGATGGTTTTCATTTCACCAAAATCACACTGATGTTAGTTATTCCATACTAGTTCAAGCAAACAAAAGCAAATTACTCTGAGCTTTTAAAGTGATAAATTAAAAGGCGTGCTTCTAAGTCTGGCAAGAGCTGCATTATTGCCGGATTTGCCACCCCGTCTGCAATTTCGGCCAGGATGGTCATAATCTCACCAAAATCACACTGGTGTTTGTTTTTTCCCTTTAGATTAACGAAACACAATTATTTACTCATTAGTAGAAATATTAAAGGGGGCTTTCTAAATATTGCAGAACTATAGTGTTATGCATGGGCGGTTTGTGTATTAGGGCGATTTGGGCCACGCACTACCAACGGGGAAAAGAGGGTTTTTTGTTTCGAACACAGCAGCAGTCGTAATCAGTGTTTTAGACGTTAGATCTGTCAAAAACGTCATCAGACTAAAGTCGTGCTTCACGTGGTCCCGCCCCTTTAGGGGCGATTTCAGTCAGGTTGAAAATCGCCCCAGGGGTCTCTCATAGACTCTCGTGGAAAACCAAGGGGCAACCTCCGGTGCTGAGCAATGAAACACATACGGAAGTGCCAAAAACTGCAGTTCATCGAATGGCCGCGTGGCCTGGCTTCAAAACAGAGCAATTTACATAGACCCCCCATGTTAAAATGCCAATTTTTACAGCAGAAATAAACATGTTTACAGCATGGTACAAAATTGCTTTTGGTCTCTATAGCTAATTTACATATTCATGACAACTGTGAGGAGGGTGCATTTCTATATAAATCTCCCGTTTTAATTATAATAAGGCTTAAAGTTATGCATAATTAAGGGCGTGGTCGCTTTGATTGACAGGTTAGAGCCGTCAGTGGGCGCTAGTCGCTAGTTGTCTGATCTGCTAGCTCCGCTAACAGCCTCTGCACTGATAATGCGTCTTGTTTGGTATAATTCCTTAAAGCAGCAATAATAACTATGACTATGCAAGCCAGTATCAATATTACATTTGCCATCACATGTAACTTAGCTTATTAAACGTATTAAAAGTAACGTTGTAATCGAGTGTTCCATAGAAACGACTCATGAACTGAATCATGTGAAAATGTAAATTCTGTTACAAATTACACGTTACCGTTATGCTGATTCACGGTAACACTGGCCACATTTCTGGTCAAAATATAGTCTTGCAAATGACGTCTATATTTGAAACAAGCATTTTTAAAATAGTGCAGTATAATCTCAATAACAGATAGATCTTTATGTCAACTTGTGTTGTATAGTTTCAGGTTAATTTACCTTGAGTAAGACAACCGGCAACCAGGAGCAACGAGACCGCAGGGTGTGCTGTTGACTTTTAGCGGGATAGCGCCGCGAGTAGCATACGGTAGCATGTAGCTTAGCTTGGGAGCCTTCGCTAGCTTGGTAGCTTCGAGCTAGATGGGCGTGTTTCAGTAGCCATGCCCGCTTCTGCTCTAACCCTATGTCCATATTTGGATTAGCCGGAAGTGGGCGGGAGGTAGACTGAGAAGATGTCGACTGTAGGAATCACCCACTGCTTCATTACGGCTCTTCACTCTTCACAACCCTACGACGTCACGGATACTACGGCCATTATTTATACAGTCTATTCTAAAACATGCTACGGTGTTCAGTCAATAAATACTTGACTTAATATGCTGCCCCTGTATTTATGTTGTTTCTGAACATATCGGTTGGCCTGTTTAGCTATTATACATCATACATCATTGGATTCAGGGTGCGATTTGTAGGGGGGGATGGTGAGGATTTCCCCCCCTTGATAGCGATGAATGCAATTTAACTGCTAGCCTACTTAAACTCTTGAAATCTAACGATCTTCAGTGTCTTTACATCAGAGTAGGCTATTCAGCAGCCTTCTGGCAGACGGTGCATATTTCTGAACGTCATCGAACACAAAAACATTGTAACATTTTTGTGCGGGAACTTCGCAGGAAAAACAGCGCTGAACCAAACATGAAACGCGTTCAGAGCAGCATATCATCTTACTTTACAGGACCCATTTGCAGAATTGTGGATAGAAGAGGGCCGAAATGCTGCAGACAATGCCCCGATAGGAAAAACGAAAAAGCCACCACAAATTTGTCACCAGAGCCGACTGTTTACTTTGTCTAGTTTTCCAGACCTGTCCCTGAGTGTTGACAGCACGTTGTGCTATTTAGTGAATTATTTTGAGTGTTTGATTTAAGTTAATTGGAGGGTCTTTTCATGGAGAGCATTGATGCTGTTCTATGGTGCTTTCTGCCTGTTAGTGCGTACGCATGTTTTTGTGACGTTGAATAGAAATCCATGTATGGGTTATTAAAAGTTTTGCCATGTAGTGATGGGGACTAATCCACGGACCCGAAAAAAGGGCCTGTCTACTTTTTGCGTTTTTTTCTCCCTAGTTATGCAAGTTAAAAGTCCAATGTTCTTGTCTATGAATAAATTAAAAAAAACATCCCCCCCTCTGTTTTTTTGTCAAATCGCACCCTGATTGGATTCATGTAAATAACACCATTTCTCCTGGATGCAACTTTCTTCCATAGCTTTCCACCTGTAACTTATGTAGCTAGAGGGGAAATATTTCTGTTGTGCTATCTAGTGGACACATGAGGGATCTCTGTCTGAGTTAATCATCTAACAACAAATTGATATTGTCTTGCTTAATGTACTTATTGAATGGGTCACCTTAACCATTATCAGAAAAAAATTGCCCCCCCTGAGATTTTTTTCAGGAGCTGTTATGGCTGCCAGATTTGGCAACCCCCCGTAATTTTAGGTAGAACGGTCATAATCTCACCAAAATCACACTACAAAATACAAATGAGAACCTGAAAATGAGCATAATATCTCCTCTCCAAGTATATTTTGGTGCCAAAACTCTTCTACTTATAATCAAGTAAGGTTTTAAATGCAGCTATTTCACCTTTTACTGAGTTTTTTTTACAACTTAGTATTGCTGCTTTACTTAAAGATTGGGGAACTCCTCTAGAACTGCAGGTACATTTATTGTTACAGCTGCAGAACATGTATCAACAGACTGACAGTAAAAAGGCAGATTTATGGTATTTAAAATAGCAGCTGAACTTTTCCCTTCGTACACACAACCAGGCTGTTAGATCAGTGTTCAGCAGACTGGAGGAGTACCTGGGGCAGTGAGGCCTGACTGCTCTGTTTGTGTTTTTAATGTGACACAAAGACAGAGGGAGCACTGATGGATTCCCTGCGCATACTCAGCCAGCCAATCAGTGAGCCTTAAAACTCCTCAGGTCAATCAGTGCCAGACAGGGATAAATGTGGCTAATAAGGCTAATAGCACGAGAGGTCAACAAGGCTAAATAGAGGCCCTGTATTTAAACCGGCTTGCTTGAAATCTAGCTTTATTCAAACCCTACTGTTATACCTTTAAACCAGGGGTCGGCAACCCGCGGCTCCCGAGCCGCATGCGGCTCTTTCATCCTTATGCTGCGGCTCTGTGCGGCTTGAAGTGCATTTTATTTTTGTTAGTCCGTTTTTATTGTAGTTCTAAATTTGAACATTATTGTGATCGTGAAATATTAAAATAAAATTATTTTATTGTATTAATATGTTATTGTGGAGATCGTATTGAAACGCAGGAGACGTTCATTACAGTTGAGCACACGAATGCGTGTCTCATTTAATCCCACAGTAAAAATGAACAAAAACAAGATGGCGCTGTCCTGTAAACCAACAAGCATGGGGCTCCACGTCATCGTAAACACAGATTAATTAAAGGGACCACGATCCCTTTTTACAGTCGTACTTTCAAGCATAAACCAACGGTCATACTTACAGGCATGAAACAACAGTGTGTAGAACCACACTTAAGAAGGAGGTGAATTCTGTATATTACATTCACTACATTATTATTATTATTTTTAGTTTTCGTCGCTCAAAATATGCGTCACGCACGGAAGTCGGAAGCCTATTAGCCCGCCCAAACGCTGTGCATCTATCGAGACTTTCAACCCCAGGTAGGCTATGGAGAAATCTAAGAAGAGAAAAATATCTGAAGAAAATAGAATATTTAATGATGCCTGGGCAGATTCATTTGCATTTACCTCAGACGAGAGTGGCTTACCAGTATGCCTAATTTGTGGTGAGAAACTTGCCAACAATAAAAGATCAAATGTCGCAAGACATTTCCAAATTAAACACACTGCCTTTGCTGAAAAATATCCAGAGGGAGAAGAGAGAAAACAAGCTGTTTTGGAACTGAAGCGGAAAGCTGATCTGAGGAAAAATCAATTCAAGAAATGGATGAAGTCTACAAATTCAACTACCTATGCAAGTTTTGTGGCCGCTCAGGAAATAGTCAGGCGTGGGAAGCCATTCACAGATGGCGAATATATGAAAGAGTCATTCATTAAGATTTCAGATCACCTATTTGCGGACTTTGGAAACAAGAGTCAAATTATGCAGAAAATCAGAGAGATGCCTCTCTCTGCGAAGACTGTCAAAGACAGGACCATAAAAATGGCAGAAAATATCACAAAGCAGCAAATTAAAGACATCAATTCAGCTGCAGCGTACTCAATCGCCTGTGATGCGTCCAAAGACAAAAGTGACATTGAACAAATAGCGCTGTTCTGTCGATATATGAACACCGATGGACCAAAGGAAGAAATGGTTGAGTTGATACCACTAAAAGGCCAGACACGGGGGGAGGACATCTGTGAGGCTGTGCTTGACTGTTTAAGAGCCAAAGAAATAAAAACAACCCACCTGGTGTCAGCGGCTACTGATGGCGCGCCGAGTGTGACCGGAGCACACAGGGGCTTTGTGGCCTTACTGCAGAAGTCACTGGAGAGAAAGCTGCTGACATTTCACTGCATCCTGCACCAAGAGGCATTGTGTGCCCAAACCTTTCCTCCAGAATGCACAGAGGTCATGAATGTTGTCATTCAGATTGTCCATAAAATAATGGCAAAAGGTTTAAATCACCGTCAGTTCCGATCATTACTGGATGAGGTGGAAAGCACGTACTCTGATCTCCTGCTGCATAATAGTGTCCGATGGCTGTCCAGAGGAGAGGTGCTAAAACGCTTTGCTGCATGTCTGGGAGAGGTGAAAACTTTCATGAGCAGCAAAGGGCTCACCTTTCCTGAACTGGAACAGCCAGAGTGGCTGGAAAAGCTGCACTTCATGGTGGACATGACAGCTAACCTGAACACGCTAAATACAACTCTTCAGGGGAGAGGAGGCACAGCGCTACACATGCTGGAGGAGGTGTTGGCGTTTGAGCGCAAGCTGACAGTGTTTGCCAGAGATTTACAGAGAGGCACACTGCTTCACTTCCCCTCTTTAAGAGAGTTCAGACAAGCTCACAAGGTGATAAATTCTGAGTATTTGCAGTCTGCAATCACCACAATGCAAGCATCGTTTGGGAAACGATTCTGTGAGTTCAGAGAGGAAAAAAACACATTGTCCTTCCCGGTCACTCCCCTGACCGTCGATCCAACCCTGTTAAATGTGACTGCATTTGCAGGTGTAAGTCAACCTGATCTTGAGCTGGAGCTGGCTGACATAGCCGACAAAGATATATGCAGGCCCGTCGCGTTCAGGTAGGCATGGTAGGCAATTGCCTAGGGCCCCCGAGTAGGAGGAGGCCCCCCAAAGACGACAGGTTAAGATTTTTTTTTTTTTTTTTTTTTTTTTTTTCAAAATTCAAAGAAAAGTCTGATACAAATGCAACATGAACCAAACAACATGCATACCAATAAGACAGGTCATGTATTCAACAGCAATGACGATTTTAAATAGCTTCATAATAATAAGCAGTCATCTGTATATGAAGGGCTCTGCTGCGACTGCGAGGGCAGCAACAGCGCCTCCCTAGAGCATGCGATGTCCGAAAAGCGCAACGACACATTGTAGTCGAAATACCCCAGCTCGAGGGGGCCCCCCTTTCCCATGCATTAGCGCGACAGCGTCAAGTGCAAGTGAAAAGTGAAAAATTAAAATGAAGCGAAATTATCTCTCCGGCAATCAAAAAAAGAAGAAGAAAAGGGAAGAGGAGCAGAAAAGAAAACAAGACACCGGTAAGTAGAATATACACAATCAACATGAAAATTGTGCCAGGCAGGGTATACCATATTTTGCTAGAGTAGCGAGGTTGTAACGACGACTAGCTAGGAACCAGTGGTTTGGCATGCTAGCATGCTAACCAAACTTAAACTGCTACCTTTGACTTCACTATAAGTTCATAACGTTATCAGCTGGCCAAATTGATCAACGATTAATTCCTCTTAATATCCTAAATAAACTTCACATATGTTTTCAGTCGTTAGAGCCTTGAGACAACCAGTGAAATAGTTATTCCTGTAGTAGCTAGCTATTTAATAGGAGATTAACATGGGAGTTTACAATAATTTTGCTAGAATACCATTGGGTTGATTTACTTACTTTATTTACATTTTAACGGTTAACATCCCGGCGCAGATCAGCCACATGAAGAAAACAGCCACTTTAGTGTCAATTAATCCTTTTCTAAACCTATTCTGCTGTTTGTTGTTGTTGGTCTCCATGATAGCTGTAAATACCACTGGACCACCGTTAAAAACTGTACCGATAGCTTTGAGCTTTTTCTATGGGACACAGACAGTACACAGACACACACAGACACACCACGGGTGCGGGGATGGCGCTGTTGCCACTCACAGAATTGATTTCAGGAAAACAGCTCGTCTTAGTGACTGTATTTCTGTTTTCAAACCAGTGAAAACGGGATTATTGTAAGATTTTATTATTATTATTTTTTTTACTTTTTTTTGGTGAAGCAGTGCTTCACCTGTAGTCGTATAGAAACCGCCACTAAACCGCCTAGTAGGAACTGTGTGTAATGCTTTTAATATCTATTTCACCACAATTATCAGACTGTAAAATGATAGGATTTCAAAAGCATTTGAAAAATAACCAAGCTAATCATACAGTACTTATTCTTTCTCCAAGGGGCATTGCTGAAATTTCTTCATCCCGCTCTACCAAGTGTTGTCTCTGGTGCTACTGAAGGTAACGTTCTTTTCTACCTATTATTAGTGCCTTCTATCAACACACTTGATGTTATCAAAATGACTTTACATTTTTCTAATTCAAGTCATAGTTGTGTGTATTCATTCCACTTGCCCACAGAGTCTTCTGGACATTTCAAATATGTGGGACATTCACTAATGTTAATGAATAACTGAGTTGTTGAGATCAATGCATGCAAAATGTGCAATATAAATAAAAAGAATATTATTTATGTATTTATTTATTTTTTGCACCAGGGCCATCAACATCGTCTTCGTCACATGTTATGAGGAGGAGCAAGTGGAAGACAACATTGCGGCGTCCACACCACTTCCCAGCAGTGGTTCAACAGAAGGTGCATTAAGCCGCACAATTTCAACTTATCACCTATCATAGTGACCCAAAGTTATAGCAGCATGTGCTGTGAAAGTGTAATTAAAAGGGCCCCATTTCCCTAAAAAGCTTTAAAACCCCAAGTAGATCCCCAAAACCCCTTAAGCATTTATTTCGTTCTTCACACTGAAACTGTGCCATAAATTTAAATTTTGTAATTACTTATTTTTCAGCAGGGGCCATCAAACCCCAACGACTTGAGGGGGAGCAAGGGGGAAGAAACCCCAAAACCATTTCCCAGAAAGTGGTTAAACAAAAAGGTGCTTTAAAGGGGCCCCCACAATTTAAAATTAAATCACCTAACCCATGTCCCTAGGGAAATTGTATTTAAAATGACCCTTTCTTTTTAAAGCATTTATACAAAGTAGACCCACCTTTTCCCTAGTTGCTGAACTTACCACAGGGCAATGTGCTATAAATTAATTTGGCCCAAATATTGGGTTTTAACAGTGGGCCCTCAACTCCCTCTCCACTTCATGAAAGGGGGACAAAGAGGAAAAATGACATTGACATTGGGAAAAGGGCCAAACCCCCATCCAGAACTGGGGTACCTGTAGGTAAATTTCAAGGCCCCCACCCCTTTTAAATGAAGACCCGGATGGTTTGGGCCCCCCGTTTTCCCAACAAGCAATATGCGCTTTTTGAAAAATCAAAAAAAAGGAACCCCCGGCAAAACATGGGCATTGAATTCCCCCCAAAAAAATTAGACAAACCCCCTCGAAGGGTTCACCCCAAGGGGCAGTTACAAAAGAACCATGAAAAAAGGTGAGAATTTTACACGTCGTGGGTGGGGTATTCCATCCCCCAGTTTGGGGTGTTCTTTTTCCTTGTATGTTTTCGGGAAGGCCGAGCGTGGGCAATTTTCCCTTAAAAAACCCCCGTTGGGGTTTCGGTTTGGGGGAAGAACCCCTTTTCCTACGCCTAAAAAAAAAAAGAGTGCACAAAGGTGCCCCGGGGACCCTTTTGAAAAAGTTTGGGACACCTTTAGGGGAGGGCTGCAAACCATTTCACTGATTGAACAAAGGGGCAGTTTGGGGTTTTGCAAAATTGAAGTTGGAAAAAAAAGGGAAAAGGGGTTTTTTCGGAAGAGTGATTGCCCAAATTTCCCATCTGGAAAAAAACGCAACCCCGGGTTTGAGAGGAACTACCAGTACCGTGTATGTCCCCCACAAAAGGGAATTTTTTGGGGCCCGCAAGTTTTAACTCCTTGCACAGTTTTTATCCCCGGGGGTTTAAGAATTTAACAAAATTTAGACCCAAACAAGGGAAAGAGACAAAGGTTTTGGGATTTTCCTGGTTGGGGTCATTCAGAACGAAATTTATTCGCTGGTCGGGGACAAAAACCTTTCAGGTAGATTGCAAGGGAAGGGGTGCAAAAAAGCAAAATACTTTTCCGTTATCATGGGGTTTCCCGACATCAGCCCCAAAGGGAAAAACTTTCTTTTTTCCCCAGGATTTTTAAACGGTGGGAAAAACCTGTTTCATTGTGAGCATTTTTTTGGGATTTTTACAGGGTTTTAAAACCCCAAAATGGGAAAGGGCTCATTTAAACCCCGCTTGACCCGTTGGAGAACACAACCTCAGCATTTCCCGATTGCCCGTGGGCATCATACGACAATGGAAACAATATGATGGGGCCCCAAAAAAGGGGGTCAGGCAAAAATTTTAGAGCTGAAAAACAAGGCGCTAGCTTTCCCCTGCAAACTGTCACACACTAAATTTTGGTTTTTTGTCAAATTTGCCCAAATCCCTTAGTGGGTTGGGCCCATGTTTTTTTTTTTGGGATCTTTCAACGGCTGTAAAAACCTTTTCAGGTTTCCCCTGTGCACCCCTGGGCCAATTTTTTAAAACAGCATGTGAAGCAGCTCACCCTTAAAACCACTTCAGGGGGCAGAGGGAGGCCCGGAAATTACAAATGTTTAAAGGGAGTGCGAAAACCCTCTACCTGAAATTTCTAGACGGAAATGGGCACACTGGAGACATATGCCCACAGGAAGGGGATCAAAACCAAAGTCCTCAGCAAAAAAACTTTCCTTGGGGGGTTAAAAAAATGGTCCCCTTTTTTCTGTGCACAATAACCTGGTTTCAAACGTTTTTTATCAGGTTAACCTATAGCAAAACTCCTCCAAGCCCGGTGTTTCAATGCAAACACCCGAAAAAAGAAAAAACCCAGGGAGTGACAGGTACCCAAAGATTTCAGGGGAAAAAGGACTCGCATCAAACCAAAAACGGATGCAAAGGGGATTGCAAAGATCTTTAAATTGAGAGGGGAAAATTTCCCCGGGGGAAAAGGCAACGTAAAAAAAAAGGCAGTTTTCCCTTTAAGAGAGTACAGAAAGAAAACCCAATCGACCCAAAAAGAGGCCTTAAAAGGGGCTTCTCCTGCCTTTGGTTTGACATGGCCCCTCCCGCCTAAAAAAACAGGGTTTTCCCGACTGGAGGGGGGGTATGCCCTTAACGACTTTTCCCGTTCAGCATTTATACCTGAGGGCCACAATCAAGGGCTTGGGGAAATTTCATAGAGATGGGAGGAAAATGGAACAAACCCTCCATGATATTGTTTCCCGACGGGCTTGGCATTGGGGATCAAACCCCCTGCTTTTCCAAAACCTTTCCCGTTAAGTACCTTTCCCATTTAAAAAAGGGTGGACTACATATACAGGAGAAGCTGTTGGACCTGTACAGAATTTAAGCATTTCACTGCGCCTACTTCTGACCCTTCCTGTTCGGTTTTCCTCCCCGGGGAAGGAGCTTTTCATCTCTGAAGCGCAAAAAAGAATTACATGGGTCCATGAGCCAAGAGAAAGGGTCTCTTTGGGCTGGCACCATGGCAAATTTAAGGGGGCGTCCGCAGGGGTTTTTTGGAATTGGAAAGGGGATTGGTTTTGATTTTTCGAGGCCCAAAGGGGCCCCAAGCCCGCAAATTTTTAGAAAGGGAAAAAAAAAAAATTAATAAAGGGTACTTTTTAGTGTTTTTGACCTCTTTTTTGGGTTAAAACGCACAGAAATTTCGGGGGAAAATTTTTTTTTTTTAAAGGGCCCCCCAAAAACTTCCTTTGCCAGGGGCCCCCCAAAAAACCTAGAAACGGGGCCCGGGTATTTTGGGGTTCCCCAAATTCAAACCTTTTACAATGATCTCGAAGATTTTCCCGTTTAGGGAAACCCCTCTTGCTCAAAATCAAAATGGAGTAAA